>NC_092194.1:3942797-4290297 GCF_043641665.1 Enoplosus armatus
ATTCAGTGGTGTCCTTCACACTGACGGACGAGCCACAGCACATCGACCTCTTCGCTTCCAACAGCAAAGAAGAGGTCAGAGTGGAGAAATGCCTTGGTGTTTACGAGAAGTTATTTGTACTGAACAGTTTGTTATTCTCCGTGCATCCACGTTGACTTTGGAAGACCATGGGATTTAAGCATGCTTTGAGCCACGCTATAATGTTCCTTTTATGTGGTGTAATTATGCTGGAGCGCTACAGACATATTGCCTGTTTACCATATGCAAATGTGTTTGTTTGTGTGGTGTTTTGTTTCATACAGGCGGTGAGGCTGGCAGTGGTGTGTAAGGATGGGCAACTGCACCTCTTTGAGCACTTTCTAAATGGGTAAGCCCTTAAAACACTGTATACTGTACTAGGCAACATATGGCAGTGTACGGTAACTGAATCATTTGAGCACCTGGGAAAAGTAATTACGTTCTCTTGTTTTAGAGACAGTTCGTATTCCACTCACGTCGGCCTGTTCACTTTCGGTAGCGTGTACGTGAAATTTAGATTCAAATAAAGCCAATCAGCAGTGTCACAGCTGTTCTTCTGTTACAGCTCAACTTTGAATTGCACCGCTAAAACAGGGACAGTTTTAGATGCAGAGCACCTCACTGGAGGCTGAAAGTAATTTTCATATTTGTTCATTGGCTCATATTTGGTGTTTTGCCCCCTGATGGCAGTTAGGGGACATTGCACTGCCAACAGATGACACTGATCGAGGAGTACTCACCTCTCTTCTCTGCAGGAACTCTAAATGTGTGGAGTGTCATGTGGGATCCTGTTGTATAATCTCATCTAACTCTTCATCGTTGTATACTCATGGCCTGTCTAAACATCTGTCCCCACAGGCCCTGTAAGAAGCCCCTGACACCCTCGTGTACGGTGCAGATGTCGGACACAAAGGACTCCCCAGTGCCGATCCCACTGCTGGCTGCTGCCCTGGGAGCCGATATACGGACTGTACTGCTGGCCTACGGCAACCACCTACAGCCTGTCATGGAGAAAGTGGTGAGTACACAGGACTCGGGTAGGCTTGGGCAGCCATGTTTTGAACAGCTCATAAGATGGAGCTTCTTCTCCAGATCTTCTTAAAGATATAAAAAGCGTTGATTATCCTGTTGTATGTCCATGAAAGCAGAAACATATGATTGTGACTCGTGTTCCACATGATGGATAATGAGTTAATATTATATTAGATCACCGCAGACCCAAACAAACTGTGAATGACAAATAATGTAAATCTTAGTTGTGTGTGTCAGCTTTTGTTTTGTTTTGACTGGTCAGTGAATCTTGTCTTCATTGGTGAATTGTTACACATGAAGATGTTCACAGCTTCAGTAGCTTCAGAGAAATAATGTCGGTATTATCCGCCACGCTCCTTCCTCCTATCTGTACAGGAGATCAACACAGCAGAGAGACATGTCTGTTTGACCCGGGATGTTCAGACCAGCTTGTCACTTTCCATTGAAACCACCGTTTCCAAGGTAACAATCAAGTCTCACTTTCAGTCTGGGCATGTTGTCCAGACCTCATGTGGTCTTACTCACCAATCCATGCACACTGTAGATTGATTTAGACTGTAACTGAAGATGAAAACCTGAGCTTTTGTTCATTCCAGGTGAAAACCCCAATTGTCAACACCAAGAGCAAAGTGTTGGTCCCCGGGCTTCCTGGTCACCAAGCCCCTGTCAAGGGAACCTCACAGGGATCAGAGAAGAGGAAAAAAGACGCAGACACCAAAGAGGTGGGTTCACAGTTGATGAGGTTTCACTGCATGCTTCTGGTTCTCATGGTGATGGCTTTTTGGATCAGACTCCAAACAACTTAATGAGCAAAAAGTGTTTGCACCACAGTGGTTGGTGCAGGGATTACACCACACACACACACACACACACACACACACACACACACACACGCCAATCGTAAGGAAGCCAGTACATGCTCTTAGTAGATATGTGCTCAGAAGAACACTGCAAGAGCGAAGAGAGAGCTGTATACGTCTGCATCAGTTCACTCCTTTCATTCTGCAGTAGTTGGAGTCATTTACTGAACTTCCAGGTTACATTGACAATTTGGACGTATTCATTTCTGACCTTGTTTTTTTTATTTTGTTGATAAACAGTTTAATATATTGGAGAAAACCTCTCCACATTCCAGTTACTTTGAGTAAAAACGGCCTTATTCAAACATGAGAACATGTTAAACATAGTGTTACATTGTCATTTGGCTTTACATTTCAGATTAGTTTCATGTGGTATTGCCATTAAACTTGTGCAAGATGAACACTTTAGCGTGTGAACAGACATCAGCCGATTGCTGTTTTCCTAAAATATCTGCGTTCCCCTGCAGATGTCGATAGCAGAACGACTAGGTGAAATCGATCTGTCTACACTCTCCGAGAAGGGAGCTCCTAAAGGGACGGCCTCTTTACAGACGGACAATTTTGCAGTGCTGCTGGTGCAGGGCCTGGAGAGCAACGACAGCAACATCCTAAACGTAAGTGTTCGTTCTCCGAGGCTGAGCTTTGAAATAAAACATTCAGTTTTAGTTCGACGAAAAACCAAAGTGAATTTCCCAAGATTCTGCTCATTTGCCATTCACAAAGTTAAAACGGCCGAAACTTAAATAGATTTTGGTGTGAACATTTGAACACAATCCCCAAAACATCTTTCGAACCAAGTCTGAATGTTTAGTATTTCTTAAGCTCAAACCTTTTTAGTTTTTACAATAAAGGAGGTATTCAGCTCATGTAGCTGTCAACACGAACCTCGACTTTAAAAACGTCAAATCTTAATAACTTTGTTTTGCTCCCTTTCTCTCCTACAGAAAGTTTTTCAGACTCGCAAAGAGATGGTGATAAAGAAAACGGTTGCTCGGTTACCCCTCCCTGCTGTTTTACCTTTGGTGGAAGAGGTGAGTCAAATTTCTGTCCAATGGACCGTTAATTCTTTAGCCTGAGACCCCACTCTCAGATCGTCTGTCACACTATCAGGATTTCTAAGTGAAGCTGTGTTATATCTCTCAGAGAATTCCTGCAGTTTTTAAATCAGCTCTTTATCTCCTTTTCTGCAGATCACAAAGAGGCTCCAAGGGCACCCTTTTACGTAAGTGGAAGCTTGACAGATCAACTCTAAGCGCTTAATTGGCTTAACTTCACTGTGTTTGTACACATTATACATTAATCACTCATGCAGACGCTGGTGTTTGTGCTGCTGCTTCTTACTTTGCCTTTATAAAAACAATGTGCCCCATCATGTGGAGATATACATTCAGACTGTTCTGGTTCCCACTTGACAGCATATCCGCTTGTTCCTTCCTACAGGGCAGTTTTAATGGTCCGGTGGCTCAAGGCTGTACTCATGCACCACACGTCATACCTGGCATCGGTGAGTCCTCTTTACCAACATCACATTCTGCCCGTACTGCAGCTCCGAAGCCACCAGACTCTAGTTTGTTGACTTGTACTGTAATACCTTCTGTACAGACACGCGGTCCACACGCATTTGTGCTTCCCCTAAGCACCGCACACGGCAGTTTAAATAACACAAGCACACAAACACACTATCCTTCTGTGCATATCTCCTCCCTTTGTCGACATTCATATTTGATCCTAGTGAGATCCAGAGTCATTACCTCCTCCACACAGCAGAGATTATGCCCCCCAAAATATCTCCATAACCAGCAGTTACAAATCTACTGTACACGTTGATGCTCAACAGACGGGGGAACCGATTGGTTTTCGGATGCCCTGTGACCTTTACCATTGCGCTGTCAACCAGCTAACAGTCAGATGTTCAAATGGCAAATCCTGTAAGGTCACACAGACGGAACATTTGGTTCAGGTTCAGATTGGTCTCAACAAGAGGTAACTGTAACCCAGGAGATTTCCCCATAACCCTCTGTGAACCATTGCCTTCCCCTTACTACAACCTACTAGTTAGCTTTATGTATACATTACATGAAAGCAATGCTTATTTAACCTTGGCAGAGGTCTGCTCATTGTCGAGTGTTGTCATGTTTGTGTGTTTTCCGCTGCTGAAGTGTTTTTTACTTTCAACTCATCCATCTGCGTATCCAACAGCTGCCCGACCTGGTGACCCAGCTGGGAGTGCTTTATCACATGATAGAGAGCAGAGTGAAGATGTTCAACAAGCTCACAAAGCTGCACGGGAAACTGTATCTCCTCATGACTCAGGTAGGTGTCCTCGTGTACAGAAACGAGCAGTGTCTTTGCCTCAAAGTGTTTTTAAATGGCTGGACTGGTGATGATATAGGGATGAATTGGATGGTGGGGGTGATTTGGAGCCCCTTGACTGTGAGCCAAGAGTTCCTGTACATCACGTGTGCTTAGAAGACGGGCCCTCAAATCAGGGACCTTGGAAGAGTGTAGGGAAAAATGGCATCAGATCATTGCAAGATTGTGATGAAGGTCAATATGTCTTCCTCTGTATATGTTTTCTGTTGTCATTTACAGACAAACATGAGGTGGGTTTGAAGATTGAGCAGTTAATGTTTCATTTGCATATAGATCCATTAAACTGCTATTGTTAATACAGCGTGGTCCTTTCCCCATGTGTTATGCATGACTAACAAATGTGACATCTCTGGCACATGTGTGGCCCTATTGGTGACAGCCTGCACAAGGTTTATTTTAATTCAGCTTTGAAAACTGAATACATTTGTCATTCCACTGCTGGTGTTTATGTTTAACCTTGACTTCAGACTTGTGCTTTCCAACCCAGTCCCCAGGCACATCTGTCTTACAAGGACAGGGACTTGTGACCTTGTTGAGAGTCCTTTGCACATTGTCTTGGACAGAGTGGTCCGTTTGTGAAAATGAACAGAGATTCCTCCTAACAGGTTCTAGCTATGTCCCTGCCATCACCATCACAATAAATTCCAACAAAGATGCCTCTGCCAATTTATTTTACAAGGTTGATTATCAGTTCTAAAATTGTAAAGTTGACAGCTCCTGACCTTGTGGAGAAGGGGAACAGACACTTTGCTTGTAGGTAGGCTGTGTGCCACCATCCACGCAATGAATGCAGACACGGATGTATATTATCCCAGTGCGATTTCAGAATCATTAACCTGCTGCATAGAATGACTGCGCTGCGTGAATGCGATGCATCATTCTGACAAGAAATCTTGGAAATTGCCATCTATTTGCACCAATGAAGTCACTGTTGGAGGAGTCTGTGGCAGGGACGTGACTTCAGAGTCTTTATTCCTCCTCCTTTCACAAAGAATACACACCAGTGTTTCTGCTCTTACACGCCTACGCCAACGAAGCTGTCATGAAAATGTACAGCCAATTGGAGGTGTGCAACAACAGGACTGAAGAGTTTAGATCTTGCTGCCAAGACTTTAAATAGCACAATTTTCACAAAGTGCAATATTCAATGACTAAACATGGCTCCATATTGTCTCACATACCCTTTTTTGTACGTGAAACGCATTAAATAACAAACTTAACAGAATCTGAAAAGAAAGGGACGTGGCCTGCACAAAAAATCCTTCATTAGAGCTCTAATACCCATCTTCCCTTTTACCACTAGGTGGCGACAAGTGACAGCAGCAACACAGTCACAGATGTTGACCACACAGCCAAGCTGGTGTATGAGGAGGGTAAGTGTTTGTTCTTCTTGTGGTGTCCCTTTTCATGTTCAGTCTCTCTAATGTTCTGTTTCCCAGCTGTCCTTGTCCTTTGAAACAGTCTTGTTTGGTGGCATAACAATTTCCCTTCACACGTCATGTGTAGAATCCCAACCTCCTGTCACCTATCAGTCCCCACGATGGAGTCTGGTGAGCAGTGCGAGTGGCAGCTGACAGAAATCAAATGATCTTATTTCGGCCTCACCAGTTGTACGTTTCAGATGCGCGATTGGCTGGAGTGACTCCTTAAGCCTGCCGCAGTGCAACAGGTCACGCCGGTGCTCTGCTGAAATCCGTGTCCTACCAGACTGTTGTTTTCTCATTGCTTCGACTGACGTTCATTATCTTGTCAATTCACCTTAAATCATCCGGGCCTCTTGGTGAAGGCTGCACTGAATCAGTCAAGATTTATGAAGGCGGTGCTGCCCATCATGCAGCCGCTCTTGGCGATGCACCGCACGCAAACATGACTCCTGTTGCCTGGCAACCTGACCAGCAGCGTTCAGATCCTCCCCTTTGAGCGGAACAACAAGGCCTCGCTCTGTTCACTCTCATTTCTCATTACCGTACTGTATAAAACGCTTTATTGAACCACGTAGAAAATTGGCTTTCATGAAATAATTAAGCTGCGCTTTGACTTCCAATAGCCCCCCGTCAGTGGTCCAGGATGTGAAGGTGCATTTCAAAAAAAAGTTCATAAAGGGAGCTGATAAACAGGGGGTTGTCACAGTCCGGTGTGGACTATTATGAGTCCAGCATGGGACTCTGGCAGGAAGCTTAATAGTTAGTTTCTGACTAGTTAGTGGAGCCCAGTCTAGTCAGGTTGTGTGGATGACATGCACGGTTAGAATGGGTGATCAATAGAGCTGTCATTTACAAACTTGTTGTTGCCCTCTAATTTGTGTGGTTGTTGCCTGTATGGGGAACATTCATCATATGTTAATGAACCATTCTGAGCCGGTGTAATGAGTAGCTGCAGACACGTCTGTCTGAATACAGGATTAGATTTAGGTAGAAAAATGTACATGTACACAAAAGCTGTTTTTGTTTTTCACTAATATGCAGTAACACATTACAAACGATTTGCTTCTGACTCATTGTTGGGTTGCATGTCGCATTAATGGCGCAAGGCTCTCATGTCATCCCCTACTCTGTATTCCTGGCACTTGTCTTTTCCGAGGAAATGTGCAGACCTATCATGTTAACCAACAATTAGCCTGCATCATGTAATATCTCACCGTGGCCCAGGAATAACCACACTCCCCGAGGCTGTTTGGATTACCAAAACATTACATCATGGTCCACATTTTACTGTGTAGATCTTATGGTCTTTCATAATTACCTCTGCCTCATCCGCCGGTTCTACAGCAAGTATATTTACAGTCATGCCATCCACTGGCAGAATATTTAGTAACATCTGTATCACAGTCGGCTGGTGACTGTGTTTGCAGCAGATGGCGCCTGGCTGACCTCATGTGGCTGATGGCCTCAGCAAATCATATTGACGTTGCTCCCTCCTGCACCACGCAGTCAGCATTGTTGTCATAACCAAATGGCTCCGCTACGACACTGAAATGCAAATATGTGCCGTCTCTCTCACAAAATGTATAAACAAGTGAAGGCACGGAAGGCCTTTCCCTTTCTGTTTTCCCCTCACTACTGTGTCCTCGTGTGGGAGGGCCAGCATTGATGTAGTGGAGGCAGATTTGAAGTATCAGCTGATGGATTTGTTTCCCTTTTCGTGTGCCCTTTTACAGAATCATCTGATGAAGATGAGGCCTCCGGTGACGAAGGCCTTCCCGATGATGACGACTCTGATGTAAGTTATGAGAAACTGGCTTGTCACAGATGCTACAAGTCAGCAAAACTAACACTGGCAGACATTTTATCAGGCTTTTTGAGTTGAGCTCTGAGGTGTATATTTTTCTCAGAACTGGGAAGAGGAGGAGGTGATGGAGGAAGACGAGGAAGAGGAGGATCCAGACAGCAGAACAGATTCCAAAGCTAACGGAGAGGAAGACATGGAGCATGGAAACGAGAGCGAAGAGGAATGAGAGCGAATGAGGAGAGAAATGCCAATCGTACATAAAACGGACCTGAAAGAGTTATATATACTTTCATTTTATTTTCATGCTTTTGGTTTTATTATCAGAACAAAGTTTGGTTTTACAAAATCAAGTGACACATGCTGTTGAGACGCGGGCAGCTCAGGGCCCCCTGCCTCGCCACAACACAGTTCAGCCACAGGCGGTGGCGGTGACGCCACGCTCCCGTCTTGCCCCCCGCCCTCCCCCCATCTGAGGAACAGATGCAACTTTTTGGGGAGTATGGCAAAAACATTCTGCAAAATGAAATTGATGCAAGTTGGGTCTGCGTCCCAGCTCCACAGCCTGACGAGTTGGCATCGACAGACTGCAAATCATTTGGTGGTGTTCCAGTTTGCCTACACTGCAGACTGCATTCCAAATTTTATGTAATAAATAGTATTAGAGTATATTGTATGACCAGCTTAACAGTAGACGAGGCAGCACTCTGCGATTGGTTTATTCTAACCCATCTCTGTCAGCCACCTGGAACATGCCTCGTTGTTCAGCGGGGGGGCCCCCGCACATGCCAACACAATGCAGGTGTGGAGTTTGGGATGCAGGGGGCCCCCACGGCAGTTTGTTGTACAGAATACCGCTCGATCCAGAGGTGGGCTTGCCAGTAAAGACCATACATCATGCAGCCCCCCCCCCCCCCCCCCTCCTCACAGTGTAAATCTGTATGTACAGTGAAGTGTTTGTACGAGCTCTTCCCTCTACAGCTATCCCCCAGAAATCCTTGGGATTAAATGAACTCCTGTAAAGTCTCCTGAATGCCGTTTTCCTTTTTTTATTGTTATTGTTTCCAGATTTGTTGCAGCCATCTTGTTTTAACTGTGTTCTTTTTGTGCGTTTAGTTTCTGGGCATGCCCTGATGTCCACTGCCTTGAACCCATAGTCACAGGGGCAACTGAGAAAAAGACAAATGTGAACTTTGCTCAAACAGGTGAATAAATGGGTTTTCCAAATGGTTTACTGTGTCTGGTGGGGGGGGGGGGGATTAACGTCTTTACTGATTAAGTAATAACGATAGCCAAGGGACCAATATACTGAAGCTACACAGGCCGATTTCATATTGTGATATAGTGCATTTTCTGAGAAATCTATTGAGGAAATCTACTAGAGAATAAAATCTGTTAAAAGCTGTTTTGGCTTATTCACTACCACTGTTAACGGACCTTGAAGGGGGGGGGGGGGGGGGTACAGTCAGTCATTCGACAAGCCCAATGTGAACTTTTTCAGTTTTACAAGAGATGGGATGTAAGGACGAAGCCTAACTGGCTGGTTTGCTAACCACGTCCAATAAAGAGCTGCCCCCCCCCCCCCCCCCCCCCCCGAGCTTTTCTACGGGAGCCCTCCAGGACTGCCTCCCACACAGCGGCTGATGAGTGCTGGGAGAACATAAAGCGAAGCCTTTTGAGTGTGGATCACTCGACATACTAATAGTTACAAGACAACAAAGCTGTTTTACTTTTTCACAGCAGACGTGACATCTTAGCAAGAACTGCGCAGGTGTAGTTTAAACTTAAATTGCTGCATTCTACTGCATCGTGTATTGGTGTGCTCTCCCTGCTATTATTACAAGTCAAACTGTCTGCCGGGAACAAGGTGGCTGTTATTGGTGAGGTCTTACAGTAACCATCACTATTCCATGCATACATTTCACAGGGAATAAAAGTAAGTGGTTCAAGATTTAATGAAAGAAATGTGTATAAGACGACATAAAATGAACAAATTGAAGTGAAAGTAAGTGTTTGAAGGTGACTAGGCTGAGGGTTAATACATGTACCTAGAAAACAAATTATTCTTGTTGGCTGTTCTGTTGTTTTTGCATGTTTGCTCCTGAATTTCACCTCGGTATTTCTTGCAAGCGTATACTTGCCTGCCAGTGATCATATACAGTATCAGAATTTCATTTGGAGAATGGAGTGGATTTATGACGGCTGAGTTGGAGGGTGAGGAGGATGCTCTCCGGTGCTGCAGCACCACTTTGTGATTAAGGCTGACAAGGCAGGTGGGATGTTCTGAATGTCCCGCAAAGTGCCTCTCTTGTCTTGGTCATTTTATGAGACGCCTATCCGTCATGCATTCACCTGGTGATCTTTGTCCTCCTCTGAAGGAGCCTGGGCTGCATACCAGCCATCTCGTGTCAGTAGTGCACTTGTAAAACAAATGTAATCCATTCAGTGAAGTGAATGGGGTCTAAAAAAACAAACAAAACACAATGTTGTTAATAGTGGCAGCAAACGATAGTAGCACTTACACTGTAGCTCACATCCAGGCTTGCTGCACTGTAGCAGCTTGAGTGAGAGCCGGCCGTGATGGAGGTGATGGAGCATGAGATGGTGCTCCCCTGGCGGGGGTCCGCATCTATGAGAGACCGAAGGAAGTTTCTCCAGTTGATGACGAGCTCCTCGCTTCTGACAAACGACATACAGCGAACGCAGAGCGGAGAGCCAGTGAAGCCACTCGAGTAAATCAGGGTTATTTTCAGGACAGTGTGTTTCATAAAGAAGGCTCGCACACTGACCACGCTGAAGTTACCATGACAACCAAACCCCTCCAAACTAGCCCGGTGCAGAGGGGTGTTTCATAAAGCAAGATTACCAGTTAAACCAGGCTTACTTCAGTGAGTAAGTCAGGCTTACTTTGTGGACATTCTGTTTCATAAAGGTGGTTGAAGTAACTCTAACCTAAGTTACCATGGAAACGTGTCTAATAAACTTCACTAATAATCACTTTTGACTCATGGCTGTTGCCTCATATTAACCATTTGATCTATAAATGGCACTCAAATACCGTAATATAACGTAATGTCCCTTCTCTCCACTGACTCGATGTGATCTTTTACTTCCTAGTCTTAAAGCCATGAACGCAACAGTTGGTAAATGGGCCTGACTCATTACTCGATCACATTAGCTCTTTAGGGTGCCGTTTAATCTTGGTTTGGTTTGTTAGGCTCATTCGAGACATGGTTTTCACACCCTCGACTTTGTTCAAGCCTGCGTCACCCCGTTTCGGATCAGGCGGCTGTGAGTTCGTCTTGGCGCAAAATCACCACGGGACTCATTTGTTGTCAGATTTACTTTACGTTCTCCATCACCTTGGTTTTCCCCCCCCGGGGGTCTCTTAAGATGAGGGAGAGCTGTCCAATCTATTGATCAAAGCCCCCCCGAAGGGAGACATCTTGCTGTCATGCTATTGACACCGCTTCCTGGCTCGTGAGACTGCGAATAATGGAGAGAGGAGGCGTTGGCTCATTAACGGGGCTCGCGGCTGAGCTGTGGTTTGACGAGTTCAGCCGAGGGAAGAGAGAAACCATGTCGTTCTCCAGATGATTGGTGGCGACTGCTTACCCGGAGCCACCACAATTGGTGCTTAGCCATTCGTGAGCCGTCCCATGAAATGTCAGCGATCCACCGAAGCTATAATTGTGTGAATGAACACCAGACCTTTTTTTTTTTTTTTGGTGCATTGAATGATGCATTTATGAAGCGTGCATGAATAATGAATGGCATGCATGATTCAACGCACAGCTACAATAGTTCAAACTTTACAACATCTTAAAGCATGAGAAGGCGCAGGCAGGCGGCGCTCCGTCATCACGTGCTCTCTCGCCGTCACAGACTGAAGGCGCGCTGACAAACAATGGTACAAAGGGTAAAAAGCGTTTCGCAGCAGCGCGTGGGCTGACCCGGAGCCCTGGCTCTTGACATGATTCGGATGTTGGGCAGAAAGTCCATGCAATCAAAGAGGGAAAGTGCCGGTGGGCGGACTGGTTCCATCCACCAACCTTGTAACGAGGCAACAGCTGAGAGGTTAGTCAAACACTTGAACCGATACGTGGCACGCGGAATACTGAGTGAAACTGTATTACAGTGCAGAAGAAGGAAAGAAAGCTTGTGAATATTAAAAGGAAAACGCGAGAATATTCAATGAAACAACATCAAACCTTGTGTCAATAGCTGATGCAAGCCTTGTAACCAAAGAAGATAAACGCTCCCTAAAAGATGTGGATCCGTGCGCGGTCACGTGCCACGTGATCCTACAGGTTGTCCTCGAAGGTCTCGTAAGGCCAGGCAGGCTGGCCACCACTAAACCAACCGATCAGTCGGTCAACATCCAGATACAGGCCCCTATTAAACCCTGTTCCTCACCCTCTCTGTGTTTTGGCAGTCTATGGCGAGGAGCTTTAGGTCCATTGAACGTTGGCTCAGAATGTCGCACCATCTTTTACAAAATCCAGCCCCATCTCTTCCGATTGAGGGTCAGCGTTGGATCCTCAGACCTGTGAGGACTTCTTTGAGTTTCACCTTGTACCCTGCTGGTACAGGGTCTTGTCTCCTCTGCCCCTGTGCTGTAGGTGAACGTATTGGCTTTTTGTTTGCGATATGCGAAATGGAGGCAGAAGAAAATAAAACTTAAACCGAAGACAAAAAGAGGGAGCTGAGAGAGGGAGCTGAGAGAGTGCCTCTGTGCTGAGTTTAGACACCGAGGACTAAATAAAAGGAGCAATCTGATTGATTTCGATGTGCCAACCCCTTCATTTTCTTTCTTCCCCGTCTTCTGTTCAGTCAATATTCTCGGAGTCTTCTTTTTCCTTTTAGTTTCACGTCATAGTCTCTGACTTTCATATCGCGTTCTCAGTCTGCCATTTCATTTTCTCATAGATTATTTCCTGAACAGCATGCCACTTCTACAGCACATATGCATTTTTTTTTGGGACCAGTTCCATTACACTCATGCTGATGAGATGTGATTGGGATTTGTCAAAAGGCAAAAGGAAATAAAAAAAAAAGAAATAGAAAACAGTAGTTTTGTGCTGTAATTTATACAGTAACTTCAGCATCATATGTCACTCTCCAGGTGAACTGCAGAAGAACTGGCTTCAATAAGTGAACTGGGAGCAGTGGTGGAATCTAACAAAGCACATTTACTCAAGCAATGTACTTTAGTTGTACTTAAGTACACATTGTAGGTGCTTGTACTTTTACTCCACTACAGTTGAGAGGGAAATATTGTACTTTTTACTCCACTCCAGTTATTTTGACAGCTTTAGTTACCAGTTACTTTGCCGATTAAGATTTTTTTCTTTACACAAAACATATGAAGAGCTTATAAAACACGATGCTTTGTTATAGATGAAACTACTGTAGCTAACAATATGTACAAGTAGAGCTGAGACGATTAGTTGATGACTAATTTAAGTGCAAGTACAAATACGTCATGCTTCCAGCTTCTCAAATGTGAGGATTAAAAAAAAACAAACACTGTCACATTGTTGGAGCCATTTCTAGCAAGTCTGTAATATAAAGATATCATTTCCTATTTGTTTTCAGTTATTTCACTGCAGATAGTTCAGCGGCACCTAGTGGCAGTTTGGTGCTATACCAAGAGCACAGCCTCACCTGACCTCAGCCTGGTTAATGAAGGCAGGTGTGCCTAAATGGAACCGTGGAAGACGCTTGCTTTGTAAAGGCCTGTTTATTTCGGTGAATGTCTGTTTGGGGCCGTTTTGGTTTGACGCTACAGTCGGTCAAAGCGACTCAAACTACACCATGAAACCGACCCACTGGAACCCCCCCCCCCGAACCATCGTGGATCATCAGGAAAAACTGTGAGTAACCAAACAACCGAAGACTATAACAGTATAAGAGTACTTTTACTTTTGATACTTTAAGTACATTTACCTGATCATACTCAGATACTTCTAATGAAGTGACACTTTCAGTGCAGGACTTTTACTTGGAGTATTTTCCCGGTGTAGTATTATTACTTCAGTACTTTTTCTAGTAAAGGATCTGAACACTTCCTCCAACACTGACTCAGGGTGTTGATATATGCCAGCTGGGTGGGATGGATGTGAAAATGAATATTGTTCAATAACATCAGCACACAATTATAGGAAACAGATCATGCCATGAGAAAACTTCCATCCTATTGGATAATAAAGTCTAGAGAAGCACAGATCCATACGTTCCTCCCCAAGCAGCCATACTGGATTGCTTCAGCTTCTGTCCATGCATGGAATGGAAGCGTAGAAAATGTTGAACTAGCCTGCTGCCTTCAAATATTATCTTCATGCTTCTATTTCCTGTGTAAATGTATGTAATAAGGCGATCCACCAGTCTCCGGAGGCAATCGCAGTCCCACAATACCATGACACATCTGTCAGAAACCCCCTGGATGTGGCTCCGCCGGATGTCCCCCGTGAATTTCTATAAGCCCCCGCGAGCTTTGTCCCATTTCAGCTGAGCAAACCACAGGAGATGAAGGGGGCAGAGGGCACCGCTAGATGTGCTTCAACTGCCAATGGGAAATGTCAGTCCCTCTCGCAGACGAGGAATAACAAATAGCCTCCTGAGTGTCTTGACAAGCGGCGTTGGCCGCGGCAAACTTACTTCGCTCCCCTGTCCACAGAGAATTATGCATGACATGAGAAAGGACAGCCTCCTGCTACCTGGGACATTTATCTCATCGAGTGCCTGAGGACATTTTGACAAGAGTTATCTTACATATTTCATCGCATTCCTCAGGTAATGCGGCCAGTGCCGACATCAAGAGCCATAAATAGGCACGGTTTGACATTATTTACTTTCCGTCTGAGAGCTGAACAGCGGCTTGTTATTTATGTCACTGTACATCAGCAGAGGGGTGAGTAATTTCTCTGATTTAATTCAACATTTTCGTCTGCAACCCCTGCACATGTACTTTCAAAGTTTCACTCAAAACTGTCCAATACCCAATGCCCAATTTATTTCCTAAAATGTTGCAAAAAGTCAATTTCAGCGACTGCAAAACGTTTTTCAGAATCTTTCAAAAGTGTTTGTGGACACACACACACACACACACACACGGCCCATGTTAAACTTGACATTTTAAGTTGGACCATCTTGGTGACACAGAAATCACATTGATTATAGACTCTGTGACCACACTCTCACTGTCGGTGTTTGTCACCACCCCGTCTGCCTGTAAGGAGACCTGGAAAGTTTCATTTAAGTACACAGAAATATAAACGTCAGCTGATATCCACTACTCGATGCTGTTCAGTTAAACGCATCGTAGAATCTAACATGCGACCACTACCTGTAATACCATCTAACCCCATGTTTTCGGTGTTAGACTATATTCGTGCTGAATGAAACGTCCTCTTATTAATATACAATATATTCATCTTTGTTTGTTTTCTCTCAAAAATTGAGCTTAATGTTGGGGCGGTCACACAGAATGACAATAGATGGATACATTTAATTTTTTAGGCATGCTATGCTATGCTAGCTGCTTGGCAGGGATGGCAGTGTCCTTCAGTTGATAGGTTTAATACTTTATGACCAAATACCTGCGAGGCTAATGACATTCCCATCAGCCTCAGCTGTACTTTGTTTCAGTGCTAATTAGCAAATGTTAGCATGCTAATATGCTACAATAAGATGGTGAACATAGTACAATGTTAGCATTGTCAGCATGTTAGCATGCTAACACTGCTGTTCCCTAATACAGCCTCCCAGAGCCGCTAGCATGACTGGATACCCGTACTCTGGTTTATGTCTGGTGTTTTTTTAATTTTTAGCCACGCTAGCGGCATGGCAGGGATGGCAGTGTCTGTAAGTTCATAGGTTTAATTTATGTATTCAAGTACTTTATGACCAAATACCTGCGAAGCTAATGACATCCCATCAGCCTCGAATGTATTTTGTGTTCAGTGCTAATTAGCAAATGTTAGCATGCTAACATGCTAAAATAAGATGGTGAACATAGTAAACAATATACCTGACAAAGAAAAGTAGAATGTTAGCATTGTCATTGTGAGCATGTTAGCATGCTAATATTAAAAGCTCAAAGCACTGCTGTTCCCTAATACAGCCTCCCAGAGCCGTAGCATGGCTGGATAGCTGTAGTCTAGTGTAGGTTTATGTCTGGATGTGTTTTTCAATGTTTCCACTACTTTTAGTAGTATTTCATAAGAGCAATGACATTGATGATATTGTCTGGGTCACTGGAAAAAAACTGGGTTTGATTCAAATGTCCATTTCAATCACTTTCATTTGCTTTTATTGTGCGTCGGCTCACATAAAATAAATCTTTACCTTAAAGTATCCAAAAGTAGTTTGAAATGAGAAACATTTAGAGAGGAATGTGCGCGTTTGAGAAACAAAGGGTAAGGACTGATGTAAAAACATTATTATATTTCAGTTAAAGGGGTGAGTTTATGTAACAGTTGAACACTGCAAATACAAAATGTTTAAAAATAATTGAATGAACATGTGATCAGAATGGCATGTTTGAATTCATATAATAGGATCATAATATATAGTATTTCTCTGATATTACTTTTCACTCCAAATAATCTCTTATTTGAATTCAACAGTAGAATAATTTGATTAATAATTCATAATTAGATTAATTTTAATTTGAAACCACTAGATGTCAATATTGTTCAGGTTTTAAATGTACAATTTCTTTTTTCCTGGGGATTGGAACCCAGCAGAGTTTAAATAAATAATGTTTCGCAATTAATTTGAGTGGTGAACATTATGTGGCCGTCACACCGCAATACCCAAGGCCATTTCCTCCAAATAAGACCAGCTGCCACAATGCAGAAGGTCAAGTTACACAGTGACCAGAATGAAAAGATTCTCTCCTCCAGCCCGAGGACAGCTCCCGCAACGTGCCGCTCCTTTGGTGTGCACGAGGGTGTGTGTGTGTGTGTGTGTGGGGGGGGGGGTTCAATAACCTTGCGAGCTCTTGCTGTGGCTTTCTATTGGTCCTGCTCATCGCCTAGAGACAAGGACAATGGTTATCACTGCGTGCTGAATTTGATTCTGATCATCAGCGCCTTGCAGTAATGCTGATTGAAACCACTTTTACCAAGCCTCAATTGCCTCCATTTTTAGCATAAACCGCTGAAGCATGATAGAAATTTACAAGCTAAGCAAGAAAGTACTCAATAGAATGCAGACCTCCGCCAAGGCCTAATCATCTCCTCGGTTAGCTGTTCCCATCACCGACAACATTATGCTGGACAGAGGACAATATTTATACAGGCAAAGCTGAAGCTTGGCCCGATGGTGTCACAGTGGGAGGGGGTCACAGGGTCACCAAAATCAAGTTTCTTCTCGTTGATACCATGTATCTGTACAGAATGTTTGTTCATTTAAAATGAGCGGGATCAGGGCATGAATACATATGAATAAGGTGTGAGGAAATACACTAATTTGGCCACATGATGGCGCTAGATTTAAGGTCACCGGGTCACCAAAAAAGGACGCATTTACTGTGAAACACATACAGCCAGACAGACGGAGGTGACACACCTGGGCTCCTTGTTGGAGGAAATAAGAGATTTCACTTCCATCACTGTGTCAGACTAATGGAAAAATAATTGAGTGTGATAAATGAGCACAGAGGGCTGAAGTGACTGGACATCTGCATTCATGATTTATTTTATTTATTTATCTTTTAGATTGATACCTATATTTAGCCCTGTGGTATTTCCAGTGGGGTTTCACACATTAAACACACAGGCCAGCTGACCATTCACTAAACCCCTCCCCCGAGCACAGAGTGTCCAATCATAGCTTAGCAACCATTTGCCAAACAGTCCTTTTCCTAAAAACCTTTTCTCTTGTAATGTTATACGTAAAACACACAAGGTTATGTTAAAATGAAATAAAAGTCTGAACAGTGCTTCAATAATTTTAATAATAATTAAAATGAGTCAGCTTGAAACATTAAAGTCAGCATTGGAGCTCATGGAGCTGGCGTTAGCTTTGTTAGCTAGCTAGCCGCAGCTGTTACAAGCCGCCAGTGACAGTTTCATTTCGGCTGGGCAAATCTGCTCGACGTCCCTGCTTTTGTCTGCCTCTGACGCCCGAAATCAAGGACCCATTGTTAAAAAGGACTAAGAATTTCGAGTGGTCTACTGTAAACTGCATATGAGCATCATTTAGGCGTAGCAACAGTAACTAAGGGGGTCGGGGACTCCGGGAATGGTCAGTTGGAGCGCAGCAAGCTGAAATCTTTTTCATGTGCGTCATGGACAAAAAAGCAAAACTGGAACTCTGTGACGGCAGCATGTCAGTAAACAACTGGGTTTGTGTCAAATGCATGAGTACAAAGCAGGCCTTAATAGGAAATTAGTCTGATAATTTATTAAAGAATAAGGAAGCAGATGGGGGGGCGGGGGGGGGGTTCTGCTTGATGTTCCCCTCACCTTCCCACAGGAGAAAAGACGAGGGCGGCGACGTGGAGGAGGTGGAGTGTAAATAAATCACACGGAGACTCACTGAATTGCATTAGTGTGTGTATATATAAATATATATGTATATATGAGAGAGAGATGTAGATTATTTAGATAGGCGGTGTACCAGTGTGCTTTCTCAGCTGAACTTGAGTTATGAAAATAGCATTTAGAACTGTCATCTCAGCGCGCTCACAGACAGACAGGACAGGCAGATGTTGTCATCCAGCAAAACAGAAAATTGGATTTTTACTTATACAAACATTTGTCAGAGGGAGAGCTGCCGGGTGTCAGAAATTGGTTCAGTTAAACCTCAATGGGCAGAGAACCTGTTTTTAAGTCTGCCGGTTAGGATGTCAAGGAAACACTAAAGCAGAAATAACACACATGACTTTTTATTTCCCTTCATCCAGAGCGTCAGTCGAGTAGCTGCGTGGCTCCCAGCCTATTCTGTCAGATGTGCCCACCATATGAGCTCTTCATCGACACCACCTGTCAGGTTCCAAATGTGTTGTTTTGTGGGTCGTCAGCCGCGTGAGCTACACCTGCGCCCGATAAATACCCCCCCCCCCCCCCCCCTCCCCGTCTCGCTCTCTGTGGCAGGCATGGTGACAGCATGTGGTCTTTTTTGCGTTTGATGCACGCATCCATACATGCCTTACGCTACTGATGGACTGATTGTTACACGTCAGTTGACTGATGTTTGTCGTGAAAAGAAATGACCGCCAGCTCGTGTCGACTCCCTATTTTGTGGCAGTCTTTGAGCCGGGCCGCGACACTATTTATCCATTATTTTTAGTTATTTCAACTTCTCTGCTGGTTTGGTAACTGTTTTTTTACACTATAATAATAATCAGACAAGCTAAAAGCTAGCTGTGGGCAGATATTGCTACTAGCTACTTGTACCCAGCTAAAACGAGAAACGATGTTATAGATGAACTGATGATGAGAACGCAGAATAAGACGTAGGCCTAATTCAAAATAACGGTGAGGGGTCGTGTCCCATTACCAGCCAAATCAGATGTTGATATAAACCCCTTCGCAGCTTTACAGAACTTTTATATATATATATATATATAATCTGTAAAACTTCAAACACTAAAAATATGGACTTCTGCCTCCAACACTGTTGAATATGTATCTAAGTGGCTTATTGAAGTAATTTCCATGTACATTAAAAAAAACCCCATCAGTTTAAACTGAAATGATCTGGCAGTCTGTTTGATATGTTTTAGGTTTTTTCACTGACCGTTTGGCTGACAGTGCAATCGCGAGTCCTCCCGCTTGCGTGACTAAAAGCCAGCGAGTTGGGCTGCAGGCAACAACTGATTAGGTGTATCATAACAGAGGCGACATGGCGAAGTTATTGGATCCCTCAAACACGAGAGAGGAGTTAGGCTTATTGGCTGGATGACTCAATCCAACACGGATTTCACTAATTGGATAACAGAAGAAAACAGGAAGAGGAGACAGAGCTTGAGATGGAAGTAATAAGGAGTGAAGAAGGTGAGAGGGTAATTAAGTCGCCCTCCTGTTGAACTTTAATTAGGCTCCGTTAGAGAATTTATCATGGCTGCAATGCCTTTCTATATCGAGGCAGGCACAGAGGGGCGGGGGGCAAAGCTGAAGTGTTGGGGACATTGGATCAGACATTTCTTCTTGATAGCGGAAAACATTTTGCTTAAAGCTTTTCAATTTGCCAAATGTGCATCACCTGTGCTGACATCACTGACTGAAGCTGCAACACAGGTGGTAGATTAGGTCTAAAGAGAAGACTGCACAACGCGATTTCCCACCGCTGCAGGCAGGCGGAGGACTCTGAAACGTTCCCGAAAATGTTGAAATGTGGCGATCCACGGGGCAATAAAAGTCACCTAGCTGTTTTAGAGCTACAAACACTATTTAGGCGCTGCTCCTCGAAGCAACGGTGCAACTTCACACCATAACATCGGAGTGTATTTTTAATCCCGCCTTCCCTCTCCCTCTCCTGGCCACATTCACACCTTAACGCTTGTCACTCGTCGTGATGAGCTGTCTGCATTGAAATGGCATCCCGCCTCAGGCAGAGATAACCGGAATCCATAAAGTCAAAACAGAGGAGAAGAAACAGATGGTGAACACAGCCAATGTGCAATAAAAAGAAAAACAATGATGGTGTTTGCAGTATTTTGGGTGGATGCTATCCTCTGATCATTTAGCCTCACTCCGCTTTTTGTTTCCCACTGTTTTCCTTTATTGTTGTTGCTATGACGCCCTCATACAACCCAGCTCACCACCAGAAACGCCCACGTCAAATGGTTTGCGGCCCAGAACTTTCCAACTAAGGACATACCTAAGGCATGTGTGTATATACATGCAACTTTTATTCAGATGAGCTGAGGTTGTTTCTCTGCCTGTTCAATTGTGATTCAACCAGTGAACTTATTTTTCTTCCTGAGCCAGTAAAACATTCTGCTGCAGAACATGTCTGTGATTGGGATAGAGACGGACTCTTCCAGACCTTTCCAGACCTTTCCAGAGTAATTAAAGATCCGCGCTGGCGCGTATGAGACGGATTCAAGGATGCAAAACTTTGACATAGGAGTTAAAATTGTCTCAGTAAAAGTAGGCATTAGAAGCTAAAAGAAACTTTTAGCTACGTGCGATTCATTCAAGTGACTCATAAAGTGTTGTAAAATAGGGACTACCATCACGTCTACCTACAATGCCATCCCCGCAAGCTCTGAATCAGCCAATAGCGAGCCTCCAGAGGTGACGTGTCAGGGCTGCGTCACATGACGTCACACGTCATGATTAAGACTTACCCTTCTTTCAGTGTATCCAACACTTACATGCTCCAATATACAGAAACATGCAAGTCACTGGGACAGACCATGGGCACTGGGACAGACCTATGGACAGTGTGTGTAGCTGCTGCCTCTGCTGGTCACGTTGAACTGGTTTAGGAGACCTTAGGAGCATTTCTGCGTGCCACTTATTCTTTTTCTTTCAGAATAAGAGCATCAAGTCGTTCTCCCCATTTTGACGCATTTAAGACCAAAATCTGACTCTGAGCAGCTTTATTCATGCAGGCCCAGGAGAGGTATCCCTGCTACTGTCAGGAAGCAGTGACACATGGCGCTTTCTCTCTTTTCAATAAATTATAAATATAGCCATGTAATCATACAAGCACTTTGTCTAGGCACAGGAAATCAAACACTCGGCTTTTTAATGAATCCCCAACCCTTTCTTTCACTTACGCCCAGAACATATGCTCAAATCTAATACAATTAGGATAAAACCAGCTTTCCAAATAAGTCCCATTGAAACGTCACCCAAATTAGACTCCAGCTTTGGCGACTGTCTCTCATATCACAGTAATAGTGGTGCAGCGCGGTGAGATGACGGCACAACTACTGATTAGAATGGCGTCTTTCCACATGAGCGCGACAGGAAGCTCACGCTGGCAGTTTTCTAATCGCTCTGTGCACCGTCGCGTGGGATTACGGGGATGAAGTATTTGCTCCGGATGAAAATTGAGGTAAATCAATTTTCCATTTTCTTTTAGGACTTCACTCCTATCCGTTGTCAGGCTAATGACAGCACGAGCCACTGGGACGGGAGTCATTCATCAGAGGCGTTTAAAAGCAAACGCCGAGCCGACTCCTCTCTCCGCTCATTAGTTCAAACAAAATTACTTCCGAGGAAAGCTGCTTGAAGCTATCATGCTCCGCTTGTATGGGGGTGGGGTGGGGGGGAGGGGGCGCATAAATACAGTAGCCTCCTGGTTTGACATAATCATGATTTTTTTCATTATGGGCCCAAAGCACGCAAAAGTCAACATTCAGTCTTGCTAGTCTGACTCACAGATGGGCCCGTCCCACTCACCTTCTATTGGTTTGCAGGTCCAACACAGACTCTTTACGTTGGCTTCTCCTTTTGTCTCACATCTGCAACTCCCAAAACCCCAATAAAACTATAGACTTAATGGACCACATCTCAAAAATGCATTGTCACAAATTTGAAAGGGATACCCCTGAAATTTGGCATTGTGCTTATGTAAAATTTTGAGAGACAAATTAAAAAAGAAAAAGTGGTCAAAAGCGTGCAGCATAGACCAAGGTTACTTTCTCAGTGAATCGTTATTCTTTTCGTCTACAAAATGTCAGCTTATGGGAAGAAGTGTCGAGCATTATATGCAAATGAAAACACTAGAAACTATTTTAAAAGAAACTTCAAAAGACAAAAACCAAATAGCATCGTGGTAAATGGGTTTATATGTAAGTGGATCGTGATGAGTGCTTAAGGTCCAGTGGAGGTAGTTGAGACCACAAAGGTTTTTCCCTTGGATTTAAAAGTAAAGTCAAAGTCGGAACAAGTCTTGTGTCTGGAAGTTTGTTCCAGCTCTGTGGTGCATAGTGACGACATAGTAACTGCTGCTTCTCCATGTTCAGTTTGGAACAGTTAGCGGACTGCTGAGACGACTCTGAGAGACAGCCCTTGTTTGGAAACTGTTTGGGAGTTTTTAGTGGAGGCCATTACAGAAGTATGCCGGGACATGAGTCCTCTGATTCTAGCAAAAGGTGGTAATAGGCCAACTTTGTCATTGATTTGAAGCGACTCACTTTTGTGTTAGACCCTCCTGATGCACACACACAGTCTTGAGTCCAAACTAAAATGGCCCAGATGACACCATCATGGGTTATTTTCTCAATCTTTAAAAACTGCTCCTTTTTTAAAGCCACACAAGACATTGTGCTGTTTTCACAATGAATAAACCGAACATCAATGTCAAAAAATGGTGGTCGTTTAGGAAAAGCTGACACTTTGGAGACTCTCGCTGCACTGTGAAGAGTGAGTATGCATAAAGATGAAGAAGTCTCCGTCACATTTAACATCAGGTCCAAGATAGAAATGACCATTTGGCTGGGAGCCACCCAATAATTTAATTAGGGATTAATTTATTTGAGATGTATGTATGATGGAGCATGAGGCTAGCCTGAGAGCAGAGAGAGGAGTGAGCGGAGATATTCTTGTGTTTAAACACGATGAAAAACAGCCAGGGACGTGCTGAAAATACATCACATTTCCACATAATGGCGCCGACCTTTTGGGTCAGAATTAAGTCATATTTGCCCGACAAAGAACAGCTCGGCACTGCCGTGTTTAATTTAAATTCAGGCCTCTCTGCGCGGCACTTGATAAGTGAGACTATTAAATAAAGTTGAACACTGACAGAAGTTTCTTTTTTTTAGCCAAACAAGTAGACGGGGTTTAGACACCGGGAGTCAGGAGGTAAATTATACATTCATGAAGGTTTTGTAGCTACTTTATTGGCTTTAGGCTAGACCTCAGCACCAAGCCTGTAAACTGAGTTTGACAAGCCCCCCCATGTAGAGCAGAGCAGGAGCGGGAATAAGCCTCTCACCGCTCATCCCTCCTTTACTGCCTGGAACCTCCTGGATCACAACAACAGCCAGGCACAACATGAAGGAGCTGATATGGAGATCAGCTCCCAGGGAGGTTAAGCGGTGGGTAACCACCATCTACAGCTCCGCCTTTTGCGGGTCGGTACAAAATGTGACTTTGAAGGGGAAAATCCTTGTGGAAGTGGAAGCGCGGCGTTGCACTACTTCTAATGTCTTGTAAAGTTTTGTCAGTATTTGTCAGTACTTTGAAAACGTGAACTCTCAGGAGGGTTTTGATGCAGACAGCCGCGTCAGGAGACAAAATCTGAACTGACAGTGACCGGGAGGAAGAAATGAACTGTTTGAGGATTTACACCCCAGTGAGCTCCGTTTTATATCAGTAATCATGACACTAGAAGTTTAGAATCAATACATGTATCTTCAACTCTGGAGCTTGACTTTGATGCACTGAAGACCTGACATGCAGGATAAGTGACTGTAGTCTTTCTAGCTTTAGAAGAGCCTGGTTCCATTCCAAACGTGTGCTTTCAACGCTCCAGGATGAGCAGCATACTGTTTGTAAGTACCCACCACACGGAGGACGACTGGCCGTACACTCCTACATACTTCAAGGCTCAATCGAGCCCGCCAATGAGGAGAGCAAGCACTTACTTTTTGTGCACAACCCATAAACTGACACACCCAAAATGAAACTTGTCACTGTTCTTGGACTCTTTTGATACCACTCCCAACCTTGATGTCTTCTGAAACATAACTCTCAGGCCCACACATTTATATTCTTTCTCACCTTCTGTATTATGAGATAGTGGGCAGGACCCACTTCATTTACCTCAACTGCAGAGAGAACCAGGCCTCTTTTCTTTCTCTGATCTGCTTCCATTTGAATTTACTATCGATGCTGTTTGATGTTGCACTGATGTTGAAATGTATAATACCCCAAATCTATCCAGAGGCCTGTCACACTCACCACTCTGTGACTCTGACTGTCACTTTTTAACAGAAACACTGTTTTCATTCACTCATTATTTCCAGTCGCTTCCATTTTGCTGTCTTTTGGACGGCTGTTAAGCTGCTGTCAATTAAACTCACCACTTCCTGTACACCCCTTTTCTACAACTCAGCAGCTAACTTGGCTGAACTGAAGAAAGCTATTTTTTTTACCAGGAAAAGTTGACAATGTTGTTAACTGTAACGAAACATAAACAGCCTGGGATAGGAGAGTGCTAGCAATGCTACAGATTGAGATGGCACTTGGGCTAAATAGACAACAAGCGTGGCTAGAATACGACAGGTGGTCTCACCCACTTTGTCACAGTTTCGTTGGCGGTAACTTTCTTTATTCAGCTGTTCTGCTTTGGATGCACTGCTGTTACTGTGATGCTCGGATCTTTAAAGCGGTCCGTACCGTAGAGCTTTAAAATGATGCATAGTCTGTTTGTCTGTATTCAGACTTGTTCAGGTTTTTTTTTTTTTAAAAGTCTCATTTATCACAAAAAGTAAGTTTGCATGAAGAAATCTCCACTTTCATGGCCCTCAATGAGAAAAACTGTGATCAGTTTATCAGGCGGTTATACTTCATGCGTTTGGTTTTTTAGTGTGGCATAACAGATCATCTCACTTTCCCTCAGTGTGGTTTGCTGCAATGCAAACAGGTGATCTTCAATATGCATGATGCGGACGAATCCTCCCAAACTAAACCGCAGAGCTGTGCGCAACAGGAGAACCCTCCTCACCATCTGTCAGTCAGTGACAGGTGCATTTCCCCAAAAGCACAAGTACTCTGTGTGCACAAATTGAACACAGAGCGGGGCTTTCTTTTGTGTGTGCAGCTTTACTGACTTTTAAGGCTCTGGAATGCAGTATGAAATGATCACAAATCCATTTTAAGTGGTAGGTAGGCTCCATTCTGAGGTATCAGCAGTGGGAACCGTGGCGGCTGCCTCTGCAAAATGACTCTTGGCATTGAAATATAAGTTATTATCAATTACAGAGCTTCTTCAGAGCTTCTTTTTTACTCTGTACAAAATAGAAAGGATTCACAACAAATAAAAGCGACTGTATTTTAAACCCAGAGTATCATTCATTCACTTACTGACTCGCTCAAAACTGTAGACGTGCAGGTTCAGCCCACAAACCTCCAGTCCGTCTAATGAGGAGCTCCCTGAGATGGGACACAGCTACACGTTTTATATCTACCCAGGAGGCACATAGTTAGATGCTTCTTCAGTCAGCCACTGCCATTGTGTTGTGTGCTTTATGTCTGTGACAGCGTCTCCTCGTTGCAATAAACAACAGGTAGCAATTGTGCGAAAGTGTGAAACCCTTCATTTGCGGCTGACGACGAGAGTGGCGACGAAGACGAGCCGAGTGAGTCACGGTGCAGCGGAGCCACAGAGGGGTCAGCTTGGCCCATTTAATCCCAGACGCGATGGCACGGGTCCGCCTTGCGCTGAACGCATTCAGAAGTGCCCGTCTGAGTGAACAAATGCTCTCCGTGATGAAGATCAACAAATCATCCCCACAGTTCCAGGCGGGCAGACAAATACCACCTCTTCATTGTGGCAGTGGCCACAGCGCGGGACTTAACTGCGAGGATTGATGAAGTCACATAAAAGGAGAGACAGCAGCTGTCCAGAGGGAGCGGATAGGTCAGAGATCTCCACGGGGCCGCTGGTGCGTCATGCAGAGGCCTCTGACACAGGCCATGTGTCAGTTCTACTGTCAGCGCCGTTCAACATGCTGCCATTTAGTCAGTTAATAAGCCAGTTAAATACTGCATCAAACAGGATATACTGTTGTTCTAGACACATGGTAAAGAAGGCGTTTTGTCTTCTGAAAGATAGATTATGTTATGCTCAGAGGATACGACCTGGGTCTCATTATCACACTCTCGAGCATCAGCAACTCGCAGTTAGATGGTTGTGTACTCACCTGAGCATCTCCCAAAAGTCCGACAGGGCAAGAAACACGGAGTTTAGCCAGATTATCTAAAAACCAACCGCGAGGCCACCCAGAATGGGGGTAATAGTGCCTCATTGGACAGTTAAACTGTGTGTGTGTGTGTGTGTGTGTGTGTGTGTGTGTGTGTGTGTGTGTGTGCGCACAACTACATTAAGCATGGCAGGTCAAACCTCATCACGGGCGGACAAGTTTCGATTCACAGCTCTGCATTGATTTATTTCCTTTTTTTCGCCACTTGGGGGCAGCACGACAATCCGTAAACGCTGACATATTATCACTTTACAAAGCTGATATGGTGAGAAAAGAGTGAGAGAGGCAGCTGAGAGCAGCGAGAGCGAAACCAATAGATGAAAGTAGCCGTTAGGCCGTTAAACGCATTCTCTGCGGGTCCGTCACTACAAGCAAACCCCCTTTCACATGTGACCCACTGTCCACATAGAAATATGAATTAGAGCAGCTTTAAAGCAATGTACACGTTAGGAGATGTTGACCGTAATCTGCAATCCAGCGTTGTGTGTAGTAGGTTAGAATCACAACACTCACCTGATTCTGTCTCTCTCTTGCATTTGCAGCTTATTTTTCTTTTTTTGTTTGCCAACATGTAATCATGTTACACCTTTATTTACATCAGCGCCCACTCCCATGCGGTCCTTTGAAGCCTATTTCCACTTAGACTGCAGAGAAGAATGTAATCATAATTAGATGTGTATCTATTCTTTGTCCACCGCTTATGAATGAACTGACACAATTATATACTATATTCCATGATGCTTTTGATGTGTTATTTAAGGCCTATATGTTAGTAGACTGACGTTGCCAAGTCAAAAACATGACTAGGCACCACTTTACTTTAAGTCCCCCTATTTAGCATTCATTAGCAGCATATCAACATTTAATACATGGTTTATAAGCAGATATAAGTGTTTATTAATGTGTAAGCTGAATGACAATGTAATGAAACACTACTGTGCATCAATAACCACTTAAAATGTCCCTAGAGCTGCTTACAACTACATTATAGTGTGTTATAAACCATGAATTAAATGTTTAATCAATTAATAGATAATATGTGCTTTCATTCTATGATCCCAGCATGTCCAGTATACAGCGAATAGGAACGTCACCACAGTTCCCTCTAACTACAGGAAATGAGTCAGAGTGTCTGCTTCTAACAAGTAGTGGACTGGAACAGATAACTCGCATCGGACATCCCTTAACGCTCTCGCGTGGAACTATTTGTGGGACATCCATGCGCACGGTGTAAACGTTTATAAGAGACTAATGAAGCCCCTGGGTCATGAGTTATGCATAGTGGAAATAAACTGTGATGAATCATTGATCTCTTGATGGTCCTTGTTGAAAATCCTAATGTTGCCTTGTAGTCCGACACTGTGGTTGAGATGAAGCCCATTTTTCTTCAGTCGAGCTCCCTCGTGGCTGAGAAAAAAATGTCACAATGCTAGTAGCGCTGGTTGAGCACAGCTCCCAGGAGCCCGGTGACCTATATAGAAAAGCGGCTAATTTCGTGTTGGAGGGTGGTCACAACAATCAAGTACAGAAGGGTATGCAGTTTTCCTGGAGTGTTGTTTCAGAAAAACACACAGTTAACATATTGATTAAAGCCGCGTATCTTTTAACAAAGCTGTTTGCAGTCATGATTAAAGGAAATCAAATGTCAAAGACTGAAACCACGCTTCCCATAGGAAGATTCAGCCAAAATGGACATACGCCTTCTTTTAGCTTTCCTCTTGTTCATTGCGCTCATGTTCAAAGTTTCCCTTGACATCATATCTATGCTGTTGCCTTTGTCAGCAGATAAATCAGATATTATGAACAAGGTAGGTCTAAATAAAGTAGACGGATATGTTCAGTGGGTCAATATGTTTTATCATGTCAGCCAATAAGGAACAAGAAATGTTGGTGCAGAAAGGCCAAAGATATGTTTGAGATAAACAGTGTCACCGATTCATAGTTTGTCCACCGGGGGAGCACTTTATTTCTCAGATGCAAAATGTCACACAGCACACATCTTTAACAGTCAAATTTAAACCCGAGATGAAATGAAAAATGTCTTTTAGAACTCTTTTAGATCACATCTTAGGTCATAATGTGCACCTATTTAACAATATATGCCCAAAAAGATCTATTTCTTTGTATTCTTGTCGTCCAGTTTTCTTCCCTCAAAAAACAAAAAAATGACGTGTGCTTATACACACTTGAACCAATAATAATAATTTCAACCAATAATATCATGACATCCAGCCATCAATCAGTCAGCGGCACAGAGCTAACACTCATCAGTTAGGGAGCTAGCAACAGCATGGTACGTCGGTTATGACACGCCCACTTTTCAACGCTCAAATCGTATTCCTCCCAACGTCGTTATATGTCCCGCATATCTTGTTTCACTTGGAAGTATTCGGTCACGATACGGAAGCTAGATACTCGACAAAATGCCGTTTTATCACAACTTTAAAGCTGCGTTCATTCATTATTTGGGGCAGTGGGGGGGGGGGCTGTTAATCTGGCCCCTACCTGGCTAGTATGGCACTGAAGAAATATGTCTGTTTTTTTTGTTTTTGTTTACGTACAGTGTGCTTATACGGGCCATTATCTTTTATTGATTTCTCTGGTTGTGTCAATCTGAAAGGAGGTGTAGATAATTAAAACGATCAGTGAGTAACAGGAGGATTCTCAAGATTTGAGATCATTCAGATGAGGATTACGCAAAAGGCATGAATTCTGACTGCAGCTCGATATCAGGAACAATCCCCTCACATCGCAGTAAGCACATTGATCGCATCGTAAAGAATGCAGGAAGCTTAAAGTAAATAACGTATCATTGATTGCATTAGAGCGCCGTTGGTTTTCTCGGCGGTCTCTTCTTCTTTTCCTCATGGAAATGATGTGTTATTCCAAATCGCACGGTGAGCAAGAGAGCACTCCACTCCCACAATAGCCCCCTCCGACTGTCCATGTCTTCCTTTCTGGTTTGCACAAAGACGTGGCATGAAAAGAGGTGCAGAGAGAAAGAAAAAGACTGAAGCCAATATTTCTTAACGGCTGTGATTGCAAGGCAGGAAAAAACGAAACGTCTGTGAGGACTTACCAGGAAGCAACAAATCTCTTGTTTAATAGCAGGCTTTTTGCCCACTGTTTTTCCAAATACCCTGAATTCACCATGTTTTACTGATGTAACACACGGGCATACATACCATCCGCGCATGCTTCAGCATGACTGAAACCCACTGTTTTTAAGCAGCTGGCCAGGAAAAAGAAAGGGCTTCTAACGTCCTTGAAAACAGCGCCCACACAATGAAGACTTCACTCTGGTCTTCACCCAAAGTTAGTTTGTAAAAATGCTCTTGCTGTGCCTCCCCCTCCCTCTCTCCCACCATGACTCAGTTTTTTTTTTTTTTTTTAATGTCCCTTATCTTGTTGTCTGAGGCACTCTTCTTGCCTTTAAATCAATTTCCTCCACGGGGATTAATAAAGTTGAATTGAATTGAACATGAGCTGAAGCAGATATGAAGATGCGAAGGCAGTGTGGCATCTCTTTTCACGTATTGAAATGAAATATAATGTGCTTATCCTAAATGCCTCTGACAGGATTAACCGCAACGATTTAAGGTTTTTTTTTCCCCCCTGGGGAGTTCAGCGCAAAACCACCCCTCCACACACACACACACACACCCTACGATTGTGCTGTAATTGCCTCGGTTGGGGTGGTGAAAGCTGGAGAACACACGGCAGTTACTCACTGATTCAGAAGTGTTATTTATGTTCAGTCGAGTCTGCCGCTCGCTCCGGGCAGAAAACGGCACCGTCTCTGTCAGCATTGTGTGTTGGCTCCGAATGAAAATGTAATAACATGCCCTGTGTTGCTGTTGTTTTTTTTTTCCAGACGACTAACACTATTTGGGCTGAGGACAAATACTTCCTGGGGTGGTGCTGTCACTGCTGGTGGTAAATTTGAAGTCTGCCTGTAACATGGTTTCCTTTCAGAGCCATCCAGCTCATATCTGTCAGCGGGGGTCCTGTGATGAGGCGGCGGGGAAAACTTCCAGGGAGTCAAAATAAAGCCTTCATTTCCTTAAGTAATAATCATAATCATGTGTATGTCTGTGTTCATATGCAGATTTCTCATTACGCCCACTCAGAGTAATGATACTGGCAGTGAAAGTGGTAGACATCATGCCAGAGACGGCATGCATTGACAGACAGCTACAGGCGTCACGGTGCACATTTTTGACTCCCCCTTTCCCGTCAAATACATCTGTAGCAAGATCTCCAGCCTCGCTGCTCCGCAAAACAGGCACGTTTTTTCCTCAGCAGCTGGTTTCTGCCGGGTGTCTCCCCCAAAAGGGACAAAACAGCCCCGGCCACAGAGGACAGGGCTGCTGCAATCGACGGACGCCTCGGCTCACATCAAGGCGCTCGCCAAAGCTGAGATTGCATCTCCCTCCACCCACTGTTTCTGTCCCCAGCCGTCATTCTGGGGCGAGCGTTTGAGCTGCAACCATGTCTTGATCACAGAGATGTGGTAGATAGTGTGATACGGCTAAACTGCTGACACAAGGCTCTCGGGCAGATGGCACCATTTGATTCTGGGCCAAAATGTTTCCTCCGTTGCCAAGGAGCCTCAGTGTTCTTGCTATTCATGAAAATTTCATCCACTGGAAAAGAAAAAAAAAAAAAAAAACGGTAAAGCTCTCTTTCACTAAAATGTTGTTTGAAAGGAAACAGTTGTTGTAGGAATAAAATATCACAGCCTCCCACACTACATTCTGTAGAAGCTCCCGGACTCGTCTTTAACATGCAAACTCATCTTTAATTCATCCCCTCCAGCAGTATAACCTTAGCTGTGATCCCAATTTGCATTCTAAATGACAACCTTAATGCTAACAAATTAGGCAACTGTATAACATTGGGGAATCCCCTCGGTGCCGCACATAAAAAGGCAAACAACAGTAGCTCTCTCATAAAAAGAAGAGAGCACCATCTTGCTCTGCTGCTATTTCACACTTGAGGTCACATCGAGCCTTGTTCACAAATGAAACATCCACAGAGACATACCATACTCAGCTTAACAAACTGTTTTTCCACCATTGATTAAAAGCATTGTAATGACTCTGCTCCATAACCAGCCCAGTAACAACAAGCAAGTGTGTAACAGACCTGCCGATGCACTGGAGGATAGCGCGTCGGTGTCGCATGTATGAAGGTGCAGTACCAGCAGGGGGCGATAGTGACGGAAGGGACAGACGAACGTGGTACAAAGAGCGACACAGTCCGTGCAGGGAGGTGGGCGGGGTGGATGGTTGAGTCAAACGCGGGACTTTCACGCAGGGGTTACGTAACTAGCGTTCTTATTTGAACCCAAACAAAGATCTTTTCCTAAACCTAAGGAAGTAGTTTTGCAAGCTTTATTTTGAAAGTCTAACCAACTGTAGCATATTTGTACATGTTTTCTATTACACACTTTGGTTGGTTGAAATAACACAATGTGAAATCAACACCTGCCAAAATGTGTTGTTATAATGATGTAAATGGCATTTACATTCACAAAACGAGTGATTCGCTTCTTTCATATGCCAAAACACTGGTGACTTCCTTGGCACCCGATCCCCTCCTTGGATCGGCACATCTCGGCTACTCTACCTTGAGTGCTTCCTCTGTCTGAACTGTGCAGTGACAGTTATCACTCTGAGATGGGTCTCCAAGGTCACAAAGCAAGGAAGCAACTTGGTGCCCTGAGCCACAGGGTGTGTGTGTGTGTGTGTGTGTGTGTGTGTGTGTGTGTGTGTGTGTGTGTGTGTGTGTGTGTGTGTGTGTGTGTGTGTGTGTGTATTCATGCGTGCAGGTGTTGCACTCTTGGGTATATTTTTTCCATGCTGGACATTCAAAACACCGTCTTTGAAGGAACAAGAGTAGAAAGAAAAGCAGAACGAAATATGCCCCCGGGCCCCCCTCTGCATCCCACCGTAGTTTGCAGGCCTGATCTAAACATACACACAGACAAACAATCTATTTCATGCATTTTGTTCATATTTATATCAAAACACATTTTTCATATTACGCTCCGTCTTGTTGGTTCTTCAAAATCTAAAAAATTTATATTAATGGCAACAACTTTCTTTTCATTCATTTGAGACCATAGTTCTCAGATCAGCTGCTGGTCAATTTCATACTTAGTAAATTGTTCCAATTTAGGCTTAACTCAATCGTAACGAGTAAATATTGGATCCAGTTGGAACAGATGATAAAAGGAGCTAACAATAGTTCTGAAAAGTTTTACAGATGAAAACCGTAATGTAATGTGTATGCACATGTAACTGGTAAACTCCTACAGTCACTGCAATAAAAGTAAATTATTCTGACTCTGTCACGTCCCATTACTGAGGTTGAACTGAAGTCACTCAGTACTTTACTCTTGTTCCTTCAAAGACGGTGTTTTAAATGTCCAGCATGGAAGAAATATACCCAAGAGTACAACACGTGCACACATGAACACACACACACACACACACACACACACACACACACACACACACACACACACACACACACACCCTTTGGCTCAGGGCACCAAGTTGCTTCCTTACTTTGTGGCCTTGGTGACCCATCTCAGAGTGATAACTGTCTTTCCCATCTATTAAAGAGAGATTTTCCATCACCCACACAGACATGCACATACAGTAGCCCCCCCCCCGCTACCTCGCCTCCACTCCACAGTTGTGCACTCAAACATCCAGTCGTCACTCTGCGTCCATGATAGCCACTGAGTGCCCTCATCTGCCACTCATCTGAGAACTGCATGGCTCAATTTGTTCTTCATCTAATCCAGAGTGAATGACACTTGCTAGACACAGCTGTTGCCGTTGCTGCTTAATGATTTGCTTTTTCTCAAGAGTCTTTCCTCTTTCTATCGAGAGAGCCAAAACCTGACAGTTATTCTGCCACAAGGGGTACAAAATGCCCACACTTGGCATTATCCATGGACATGAACACAGTACAGACTGACTCACTGCTATTTTCAGCCAGATAAAGTTCATGCCAAATGAAGAGAAGTAGAAATGATTTTTGTACTGTGTCATTTCCACAGTTTGCATTTGATAATTCCAGGCAAAAAGGGTTGGAGGTTTTTTGAAATATTACTCAAAAGCTTTGGGGGTGGTTTAGCAACAACCAGGGGCAATGAACACAATTCTAACCTACTAGTATTTAAACCTACATTAACTGATATTATTGACATATTATCACTTATTTAGACATCCAGCAGACGCGGAGCAACACCATTAGCATTTATCTGGAGTTGTGTTTGTGGCCACCTGACAAATTTAAGTCCAATATTCATTCTCCTTTTAGCTCAACATCTGGCTCTTTAGCTGCTCCACCTACTAGCCACCTACTAGTCGCTGACTAGCCTGTTGTTTGGTGCCGGCCATGAAGCGTTCTGGGGGCTTTTCGAGCTGTATTTGCTGAAAACAGCTGCTTGCTGCTGCTGAAATTGACACTGATGAGAGCAGTTAGCTTAGCATGTAACCCCCGTAAAACCACTACGTGTCTTTTTGAACACATCAAACAAAGTACATTCATGCTAATCCGTGAGCTTTAGAGGTGTGGGTAGGTGGATTTTGATAGCTTTGGACGGAGCCAGCCTAGCCGTTCCCCACGCTGAGCAAAGCTCGGTCCAATATTGACTCTCTTTTAGCTCTTCGTTTGGTCTCTACCAACCTCCTGTGGGAAATAAATCAGGCTCTTTAGCTGCTAGGATTTATTTAGCAGCTTAGCCCCTATGTTCACTAGCAAATCACTGACTGCACAGTGGGTTTTCAGAGCTTTTTTTTGTGAGTGGCGAGAGTGGAACAAAGCAGTACCAAAACGTTCTGGGACAGACAGCCGAATAATGAGCTCTAAAGCTCCGTAAAGCCGAGGGGAGCTGCAGATCCAGGTGAAGAGAAGTCGCTTTAAAGAAACCTGAAAAACAGACATTTTCGTCACCTGTTGAACACGTAAAAGGGAATACAGTTCAATCCAAATCATATCTTATTACACTTTGGTATGTATTTTTGGCATTTGCTGCTGCCTCTGATAGCCAGAAACAAGGGAGATGAAGTTCTATTAACTGCTGCAAATGGATGGTTTCACAACAATGCGCATCAATTCGAAAAGATGAACACAGCAGCTGTGACGGCACCAACAATACATTTCTGGTGAATACTCTGCATTGTCGGATTTCCGACTGAAAGGAAAAACAACAGCTCTTTTTGCACAAAGTTCTGGTCCTCTCTTTTCCAGCACCTACGACAAACAAGCACCAGACAGCCCAAAGGCACAAGAAGGCATAAAGGCTTTCATTATGTGATTGATTAACCACTGAAAGCAGTATTTGTAGTATATACTTCAGAGCTAATGAGGAGAGTCGGGCAAATTTGGAGGCTTTGAAGTGAGGAGCTGAAACCCAAGTGGTCGGCTTTCACACCCACTGGCTGATTTAAGCGCATTATCTGCCATGATTGGTCCAACTTGGCTTCCCCCAATTCTACTTTTAGCGAGAGAGAGTGACAGCTGAAAGCAGAGGCTCGGGTGAAGGAGGGGAATCAGAACAAATGGCGCTGTGGAGACACCGCCAGGACTAATGCAGAATATGTCGCTCTCCTCGCGTACTGCATGATGGACTAGTCTGTAGTCAAGGACGCAGTTTGGGCCGACACTGTGTCTAATCCAGCCGGGGGTGACAGGTTGGTGCTACATGTAAGAGAAGACCTTAGTTCAAACATTTCTCTAGGCAAGGTATGAAAACTCCAGATACATACAAGCTGCCTTTGTACTTCTTTTTCTTCCTCTGTTGTTGTGCAACTGAACTCAGCTCTTGTGTTATGAAGGAAGGACTCAACTGCTTTCCGATTTGAGTCATCGCCATGCTAATATCCTGCCACGGCTGCCTTGAGTGCCGTAAAAACGACACCATAGAGATGACGGGAAAATAATTAAGGAACTAATGAACACGACGCGACAATTGATCTCGTGTTAGATTTCATTCACATTTCCCATGGCCACAGACACGGGAAGCGTAAGACAAATAAATGACGTCGAGAGCCAACGCAGAGGATGCAATTACAGAAACGAAAAGATGAAGGAGTGTTGAGTATTTGTACGCGTTGAGGCCTAATTGTGCTGGTGATAATTAGATGGGTGCTGTACGTCAGCGTGTTCTATTCAACAGAGGAAATTACACTGGATATCCACTTTTCCAATGAGCCCTGGCTCATTGTTATCATTACTTTGCCTGGGGTCCCAATGAAATACGCATTTCCATTCCAGCAAGGGAATCCTTTAGCAAGTTACGGAAACTGATTGTTATTTGGATTTGATTTGGCAGGCAGTTCCTGGTTCTTACTGGGAAAGAAAAAAAAGAGGTAATGCTGATATTTCTTGATTGAAGCAGCAACCACAGGAAGACGATATGAAAATGCCTTAAGCTGCGTGATCACTAGATGCTGGATCCAGACTATATTGAATTTGATATACAAAGCCAATCAATTTCCCCTGGAAAAAGAATGTCTGACGCTAACTTCACTTTGTCTGAAAATGATGCTTTCATTGAGAAGATATTAAGGCTTAGAGAGAGCTGAGTGATTGCAGGCGTAACAGGCTGTATCACATCCAGCTGTGTTGGTTGCCACCTGCTCACCTCAGCCCTGCACCGGCTCGATCCTCTTTGCCCAAATTAGGATTTCCTACGTCCGTCCCAATACGCCACACGTCGTGTTTGGGAGTGTTCAAGTGTCCACTTGCGAGAAGTATTTCTGTTAACTGCCACAGAGCTCAAGTACCTGTTAATGCTGGAAGTGTGTGGAGGCTTTGTCAGAGCTCACTGGGACACACTTGATTAATAAGGTCATAGGGTGGCTCAGTAGAGCTCAGATGCTTTAATAGTTTTAGTTCATTTCTACATAAGGGACAAAAAGGTGGGATCAAGCGTACAGCATCGCACTTAGGATCAGGACAGTGAAAAACACACATTCAGGAGCTGAGCGCACTAATACAACTCATAAAGTAATTCAAGTTATCAGGTAGCTTGCTAGAAGAGTTTGTATTGCCAGCAAAGTAATATGGAAGCCCCAGACGAAGCTGAGTGCACCCTGTGCCAACAGGACGGGAGATGAAGCCTAAAGCATCCTGACAGTTCTCCTCCTTTATTTTCTCAGTCTGACACTCTGAACTCTGGGAGGAGCTCTAGGGTGACTTTGGTAAGTCTTTTACTGTGCAGTCAGAACTTTAAACAAAGCAAAAAATCAGCCACGAATCTTGCTCCACAATTGTTCCCACATTTGTTCTGTAATGTCCCTGGTGGACAACAAAGCTGTAATCTATAGTCATGTTGTTTGGAATGGGGGAAGGAATGTGTTTCTCAAAATGATTGATAAAAGGATGTGACATTTAATTTACTTTTTTGCTGTCAGATATGCAACAGTGTGTAGTGACGATCTGTGGAGGTTCTGCTATAACTGCAGAATGTTTGCATAGGGATATTATTCAGGCTGAAGCCTGCGTGCCCTAAACTTCAACTTCTTGTCTGTTGCTTATTGTTAGCCCGAACAGCAGCTTACAGGCTCACTACTGCCAACAATAAGGCTGCCGTGGTGCAGCGTGGGATACGCTCGGCTCTGAGTAGCGCTCTGAACCGGTATCACTTGCCTACGTTTGCTGCTACCGCGCTCCGGTCCGCATGTGTAGGAATTGAGACAGTAACATAAAACCTAAATCCAGTGTTCCGTTCAGTACCCACAAGGCCAGGTATTGAACTTTTGGGAGAATATGTTTTGTTTTATTGACAGTGGCAGTCATGGTTTGTGGTTCAATCTGGGCATGTAGCCTGCAGATATATATATTGAAGTGTCCTTGAGCAAGACGCTGAACACCTCAGTGGTTCCAACGTGTGTGGGGAAAAAACTTGAAGTTGCTTTGGATAAAGGTGTCTGCTAAACGTAAGGTACTGCATCATTTCCTTACAAATCGGTAGCGGTCATTGAATTCTTGCCTACTACTTGCAAAAAATGTTATACTGTGACGGTGCATAGTGTATACTGCATAAAACTACAGTAGTATGTGGTTTGCTGTTTTCCTTCCGAAACCTTCAGGCTCAAGTGCCACGTCCGCACTTTTCTGAATAATGTTGGATCTTCACAGAAAATATACGGTGCTTGAAATGCATATTAGAATAAATGGACATCTCCTCAGGCTACACTTGAACACAACACCCCCTATCATGCTTTCCTCTACAGTATCTCCACTTACTGACACATTGAAAGATCCCCATCCCTCAGTATAGCAGCAGTTTTTTTAAGCATTGCATTGCCTTCCTTTTGTCTGAGTCACACATGTTGACTTGTTTTATTGCTGCACTTATTGAAGAGCCTAACTTGTAAACCATGAATCATTATCGCTGCGAACTTTCGTACAAAAGTGTGAGCACTCACTCACCGGCTGGCTTTCCATACACCCACAGCTACACACACACACACACACACACACACACACACACACAGACTCTGAATACCCTGAGAAACAGTTGGATGTTTAATGTGCAATTGCTGTGAAAATGACCCCCCCCCCCACGAAGTGGCTCTCATCAAACATTTACGTTTCCAAGAGAGGATTAGCAGCAGCGAGGCTCCCGATGTGGCTCTGATAGTGTCGTCCCTGACACTGCAACAGGGCAACATCATTTGACACACTGATTCAGTCTTCACGGAGCAACTTTGTCAGGGAAGGGAAGCCACTTTATTACGGCGAGCTTGAAGAAAATGATATATATATATATATATATATATATATATATATATTTGATGGAAATGCCTACTGCAGCAGTGATGACTCAGCACACAGAAGACTTGGCTAACATTGTCAGTAATGGAGAGGGGGAAAGGTATTGAAGACATGAAGGTCAGCATACTTGCCACTGCGGAAAATGTTAGAACTGTCCTCCGCTAACATTCACACTGACCCATAAAGGGCGCGACGAAAAAAAGAGGTTGAATATTTGCATATAGATTATAGCCTGAAATCTGTCACGGCTGTACAGCTGTAATGTGATCGTCTATCTAATGCTTGATTCATCTGAAGAATTCTCTGATCTGGTGCCATGGCTGTTATTTGCCAGACTTAACAAATGTGTCAAATCGACTCCACATTTCCGAATATTGTTTCTATTTTAACACCTCTCTCTCTCTCTCTCTCTCTCTCTCTCTCTCTCTCTCTCTCTCTCTCTCTCTCTCTCTCTCTCTCTCTCCTCCGATTTCACTCTTCTGGAATAATTGAGGTATTTGGGTCATGCTGTCAATAGAATAGCATCCCTCTGTCATGTGAGGACGTCCTGGGGAACATTATTATCAGAAATAAAAGATGATCAGCATACAGCGAGGTCTTCATTGATTTGCCTGTAGAGAGGAGCACTCGGTGCGATAAATGAAGAAATATTATGCAGCGAACTGCAATATTGCCTGAGCGACAGCCGCTTTAGAAGCATGATATAACCATTCAGAGTTTTTAGTTTAGACTAAACTATGTCATAAAAAAAAAAAACTCCCAGCAGTAACTGCTCAGTAAATCACCGAATACAAAGATGTATCCATCATCTTTCAAGCGTTTATGTCACCGGGGAGTCTGAGGCGGCCTGGGAAACACAAAGTCGCGTCTCCCGCCACATTCATCACCAACAGCTCGGCGCTGGCATCACAAGTCTCCTGGCCGTGTCTGCTGGTGCCATCGTGGAGGTCCGCTGGAGATTTGCAAATAATATCTAAATATATATAACAAGTGGGCCAAAAGGAGGAGAGGTGCCTGAATAAAGAATGTTGTTGTGTGGCTCCAGGCCCACTCAGGGCTGATAAGGTACACTGGTTTCCATTTTAAGTTGGTAGACACAGGAAAGTGTGTTATCTTTAGCCCCTCTGGTCCTGTCCTGACTCTGAAGCACTATGAGCTGCAGTCATATAAGGTAAAGAACTGCACCAGTTTAATTTTTCTTTATTCTTCTCGCCATTGTCGCCCTTGAAAAGTCCAATCCCACACTCAGACTGTCTGTCTTACTGCAGGTTTGCCCCCCCCCCCCCCCCCCGTGAGTCTCAAGCTCCCGTTGTTTCTAGAAACAGACAGCTTACGGGGACAAACTGCTGCCTCGTCAAATTATGCGCCATTTACAACACTGAGCTTTAGTGGCGATCATCCGTTTGATGTGGCTATTCTTTTATCATCTGCAATAAGTTTTAATAATGCAAAGGACTGCTGCACAGTGATGCTGCAGGAAGGAAAAAGGGCAGAGTGGAAAAAATCCATAGGTTCAGTATATTTTATGCAGCTATTGTAGTCTACATAAAGAGTTAGAGTTAATAAATCCTTTGCAAAAGGACAATAGACAGTGCTTGCATATTTTATCAGCACTCAGGGCTTGTACGAAACACAATAAAGTAGTTCACACTGGGTTGGGATTTCATCATAAGACATGTGGATGTGCTGCTCTGGTTCTGTTACAGTACTTTACATCCATCAGGGGTGAGAGATTACCAGTGTTGTTTTTTTTTCTTTTTCTTATTCATTATAATATGTCCGGGCTCCTTCTCACACTGATCCGCGGGTGTTTAAATAGAGCGTTGCTTTACAAAGTTCTGCTTTTTAAGCATTAATCAGGACTGTCTCATTATCTTATGACTGTGACTATGACTTGATAACTGTCTCGACAGATGATGGCCTCATTATGCTTGATAAGAAATGATGCCCAAGTACGTTACGAGTTCATCATTCAGGAGCAATGCATGGGTCTTTCACAACTATGACAGTATTAACTATAGTTTATTATAACAATATAAATGTGTTTGAGACAGATGGGGATATCAGTAGTTTTGCAGGTATTTGGTGATAAAGTATCATTCTGACCTGATGATGGCGCAAGCTGAAAGTTAAGGGATCACAAAAGTTATTTCAATGCACACAAGGACCATTCATCTCTCTAGACAATGTCAATGCCAATTCATTAAATCGTTTTTTTGTAGAGATATCTAAGGATGAACCCAGGTGGTGGAGCGTCCCACAGACTGGCATTGCTGCTAGCGTGGCAAAAAATGGGAGTGAATATACAGAATGTAATGTTTATGGTTGATATACCGATCCTGCCGAACAATGGCGGAGCTTGAGAATGAATCCCTGCAATGACCCATTTCTGCCAGTTGCTGCCAGAAACCTTGTCAGCTAGCTGCTGTAATTTCATCCAACAAGCCACAGTCATTAGTAAAGTACGACTAGCCTGCAAGATGAAATAATATCCTGACCCTCGCCAGTCAACGGTTCACGGTGTTGCCTTGCATTGTAGTTAAGGACCGAAAAACAACAATTAAAACACTGGCTGCAGTTGACAAATAACAACATAATGTTAAATCAGGTCGCGCAGAATGAGCAGCGTGTGGCTAACAAGTAGCTATGCAATTATCTGTAATGAGAGCAAGGAGCATGGTGCGCAGAGGAGGTCATCATTAACTCCCATTCATGCGGAGGGATCAGGTAGGCCCACACAGGGAGTCCTGGTGTTCTGCAATACAACACAGAGCAGACCTCAGTGCTGCTGCTGGGGATCAGCAGCAATCGCCAACTGACATCAGCAAACATGTACAAGTGGATTCGGCCATTCGCGAGATTTCTCCATAGAGTGCTGCTCAATCAGGTCCAATAAATCAAACTTTTTGCTTGGTTATCAACTTCTTTGGTTCTCTCTAAAGGAGTCAGCTTGAGTTTCTCCAGGACCTCCTCCAGCTGAAGATGGAGGTGTAGCTGTGAGAAATCGTTTTCTAACCACCTGCCCTGCTTGAATTTTCCAGACTTCTGTAAACTTGACGGAGGTGACAAGTTTACTTATAACTAATTCAAGGTCGAGTTCAATTATTCATACAGCCTTTTATCAAGGAGCAGTGATGGGAATTACGGCTCTTTCAAGTGAGCTGGATCTTATGGCTCCGTTCCTTTCCGAGCACCGTTTTTTAAATTTTTTTAGGGGGCCGGGGTTACTGGGTTTATCTGCGACATAATCATGAGGACAATGATAGGGTAAGATGTGGATCAGATTCAAACTTAGACATCCCACCAACTCTATGATAACATCACTATCAAAGAGTCAGGAACTGAACAAAACAGAGACTATGACGAGATCCTGCAGATCAAACAACACGAAACCCAGACGGACTAGCCTTAGACCTACAGCGTACAAAAAAGACAAAGCAAAATTATTTATTGGGTCAGAAAACTTTGGGTAGACCGGGTTTTAGACAGATCCCCTACCATGATGATTGAGCGTACAATAGAGCAGAAATGTAAAATGAACAAAAAAAAACCCATACGAGTCAGAAAAAAACAAAGCTGGACATGTTTTTCCAGTCTCATATGCTTCAGATTGGACAGATGGGACACTGGCCAGTGCCAGCTCCTCTGAATGTAACCTTCAAGAAGAGGCACTGCGTCGGAGATGCGATTCAACACACACAGAATCACAGGCAGCATTTATATCAACCGCTAAGTAGGATGCAGCGCCCACACCCACAGCCGTAGGAGAGCACTGGTGGTGTACTGAGTCTGGGCGGAGGGAAGACAACCGGGCAGGTAATTGTGTAAATCACGACTCACACACTCACACTGACGCAGACAGCAGAGTTTGGATTAGTGTGATTTCCCAGCGAACAGAGAATGAGTTTCCGTCAGGGTCCTAACTGCAGATTTCTGTCAGTGCTGGGAAAAGAGACCAAAACGTTCCCAAGCAAGACGGCGCTAACATGCAGAGGTATTGAGCATTGATTTGAAGACTGCGTCTGAGTTTCTTTCCTTGATTGCGGGGAAGAGGTGATTCCAAAAATGTGGAGCTAGATGAGAAAAAAACTCTACACTGCTGATTTCTTTCTTTCGACTCAGGACAAAGATGTATTTCTCCATGTTATCATGTCATGAGACCAAGCTGCAAAGATCTGATCAGAGATCAAAATGTTTTGTCTGCCAAAATACACTATTTGGTGTATTTGGAAGAAGCAAGAACCCATTGATAAACTCGGAAATAGCAAATGACCTGGTAGACAACAGAGACCAGTATGGTGGATGACTGAACAATACATTTATTTGTGAAAATAAATTCCCTCGTTTTTACTGTCAAACTGATCAGAACACCTCTCCTGGACGTAGGCAAATAAAGAGCAACCTGTTCGGTAGCCTGCTTATAAATGTCCCATTTTCATTAGTAGAAGAGGGTTACTATTTCTTTTCTTCACAAGTAACACGGCCTGCTGGGCTGGAACTGGGAGCTGGTTAAAAGCAGGTCAGAATCATGGTGGTTAGTTGAAGGTCGTACATTTATGACGCTTTATAGAGGTTTATGTGAGCGATGTTGCCTGAGATCACTCAAGGAATTGCAGCCCACCTTCAACCTGCCTCAAAAATAACTCCCCTCTTGATCTTTTTCCCCCTAACACCTGTATAAAACTGTTCTTTTTACAACCCAGATTCATGTCATTCTGGCATATTATTCCAGTACAGTAGCTTAGCATAACATCGTACTCACCAAAGGCTCACACGGCTTTTAAGCGGGTTCAGGTTTAAATTTGAAACCATGTCAAAATGAATAATCTGTCTAAAGAAGTTGAAGATTAAAATGTATTCTCTCACGGACGTAACTGTGATGCAAACTGCTTGTGGTTATTGTAAAGACCTTGGTAGGAGCATGTTTTGAACATTTTACACTGACATAATATTTTTTCACGAAAAGAAAGTTCCTACTTCTCTTTGCCTGTTTCACTGTCATTAGTCATTGTTGTGGAGACTATGTTATTGTTCAATTCAAAGCATTTGGTAGGTAAAAATGAGAGCAAATTGTTTCTATGACAATGCCCCTGGCCGTCAAACACAATCACACACACACACAGTGAATCTGGTGTCCTGCGTCACGCCTACTGCATTGTGCTAAAAATACCCCTCCTAAAAACATCCAGTAGATTTGATAGCCCTCATAAGACGGCAATGTCACACGTCTTCACAAGAGCTAAATGTATTATTATTAGAAACTAATAATAATGCACTACTGGAGATAACAATGACGACAGAAGGTCCATCCAATCATCTGCGTCACGGTGATGAACCGCAAGCAATCCAGGTCCACTCATAGCTCACACTGCTGCACGCTCAAAGGACTCGTGTTTCCAGTGAACAAGTAATCTGTCAGGCTGACCTACCGCATAATAGGCTGTTCGTGCTATATGCTACACTAGAGATCAACATCAACTGTTCACGTTTCACCGGGAGAAAAGCTCTCGAAAGGACTGACTCACATGCTGCGGTTGCAATTATGGTTTCAGTGCTGCGCTTCTCGTCCACTCATGCCATGGCACAGTAAGTGACAGGTCTGGATGGACTCTTAACAGAGATCAGACATGGAGGAGGTCAGACTAAAGCCACAGCAGGAGCACGAGCGATGTAAAACTGCAGAGAGTAATGCAGACTTGGACGCTGGCACCGCGGCGTGGGCATGTATCGTAAATCAGCGTGATCGGGACGACTGTAGAGCCGGAGCCAAAGTAAATGTTTAACTTGGCAACACAATCACAACTGATTGCACAAATGTTGCACGGTGCAATTCCGGCCTTAGTGATATCTCGTTGCCATACCAACGGTGGCCTCTTATTGTGAACAATGCTCTCAGCATTAAATTTGATGTTAATTCATGGAGAATTGTGTGACTAATTGAGTTACCCTGCTACATATGAAGCCCCCTGGCACTAAATAGTCCCAGCTCAACAAAGTCGGCAATGCAGCTTGTTGAAGAAGACTTATCAATTAATGAGAGTCACATTATCAGTGTAAATATACTCTCTCCAAAGGTGTTCATGTATTTCTCAAATAGGAACATTTGATGTTATTTCCAATAATGTAAGGTTCAATTAAACGTCTGTCTGATATGTCAACAAGGATGTGGTGTTTGCTCTGAAATGAACAGTGTCACTGCTGAAAAACGAGGATAAAATCATTTGTATTTTACAGATCTGGGTGCTGTCCAACACCATGACTGAGAAATTCTTCACAGGATTCTCTTCATTTGTGTCTCAAGTAGGGAGAGGATGGTGTTGAGATGGATGGTAGATAAAAACACCTTTGGCCTTCACAGGAACTAAAGAACAAGACTTGCATTAACAGACTTTTCTGAAGGAGTTCTTTTTTGTGGGGCTGTAGGTCACTTTGACAACGCTGCGACTACATAAAAACTACACTGTTTCTATGTCAGGTTGGTTACTTTTGCACAATTTCCAACATGTTCCATGTATTAACCACTAAACTCTCTAAAACTATTGCCCTCTATATACAACATTCTCTTCCATTCCAACTTAAAGCTACTAAAACCAGCTTTTGCCTCCATGTAGTGTGTGTGATAGGGGTTGCTTGTCCCCCCCCCAGCTTTACAGTCCATTTTAGTGTCTTTCAGCCCACTGTGTTGCTTTTACCAACCACAACTTTACTGTTGTGTTTCATTCTCACTGCTCTCATCAGTGCTGTTTCCAGATGCAGCAGGCAGCTGTTTCCAGCTGGAAAAAAGTTCTGATAAACAGGAGGCAAGAAACCCGACTCCTATTGGATGCTAATGTGGCTCCATATCTGCTGGATGTAAACATAAGCAACTGTTTGCTAACAAGTTTGTCATATGGGATCTTTAAAAGGCAATAATATGTTAATGTTGTGGTTACAGCATGTTTCCACTGCCCATAAAAAATCAGACAATGCAGGTTTATCAGTAAAATCAGTAAAATTAAGTTTAGATTTTTTTATGACAGCATTTGGTAATATGAGAAAGCCATTATAAGAAAAAGGATCCCTCAAATTTATACCCAAATTACCAAAAAAGGGAAAAGTGGTGTATTGTCATGCAGATAGTTTCAGATTCATGTGCAGAGATATCTGTCTCTAGATTTCTGCTGCCTTTTCCAACACACTTCAGGTAAATGGAATTTCATCTGTGGTGCTCACTGCATTGAGAGATTACATAAAGAATTCAACAGCAACTTGTCTTTTGAGAAACAATGTCCTGTTGCAGTTTTCACTGGAACTACTTTCTGCACGCTCGGGTGGATTATCCAGAGTAATGGGGACACTGTTGCTGGAAAGATACATTGCTGTTAAATGTAAATGTCATTTTTCACCAACCAACCAACCAAAAGTATCTGACTGGCTTGATACCACTGGGAGGAGGTAAGGGGCGGAGTCTCTCTCTTCCTGCTTTGAGACACACCTGAGAGACAGCAGCTGAGGTCTGAACCTTTGTTTGGTGTTTGACTCGGTAGGCTCCTTTCAATATGTCTAAAACTATGATTTTACGGCTTCATTTGTAGAACGAAAAATACCGACCTGCAGTCATAACATTACATGAAGCATGTGAGACTTTTTAGATCCTTTAGTCTGCTGAGGGACTCAATCTTGGAGTGATTGCTCAGGCACACCAGCCATGAAACAAGGTGTGCTACAGCAGAATAGTGATGTTCTAATCCCCTTGGTACGTTACTAACCTATGGTCCTTTATAATATAGATTCCAGTCACCTGCATGTCTCAACTACGGTGGGGGGGGTGGGGCACTGTTCCAGTCCAGCAAGGTAGATGTTAATTCATTTTATAAATATTGAATTAATGTTTCTTTTGTATACTTTATTGTGCTTTAGTTTCATTTAGTGTTCAAAACAGCCAAAAGTCAAAGCCAACCTGTTTTTCCTGTATCTGTCATTAGTTTGCAGTGTACCTTTTCACTGATTCAGTTGGATGTACACTGGACACTGAACCCACTGGAGTCCAACCCAAGATTGTATTGTCACGGCTGGGAAGCAGTACGGTATGTGGAATGCAGTCTCTTCAACTATCCCAAGGCACATGGCACACTTTTTATAGTCTCTTCATATCCTTTTTAGTCATGTTCTGTATAGCTAAACAAGGGGGGCCCTGTGGTAACATATACTGTACGAACAGGGCCTTATGGAGGTGAGGGTACAAAAGGAGTCATACTGTAAGAACCATGAGGAGACCAAGGTACTAATGGTAGTATATATGTCGCACATATACAGTATATCTATCAGCCTCGAGGTCTTTGAGATCCTTGACTGCTTGTCCCATTACCAAGTCTTGACCAAAGTACTGAAAGTCTTGCTCCCTGCAAAGGAGAACTAGTTGGTCAGTTGTTGTAAAATGTCTCTTAAAGTGAGGTAGACTGCCAGGACTTTGTTTTTAACTTTCAAGAACCCAGTGGATTGACAACTTCAAATGAGTCCTGATAGAGACTCAAGCCCGAGGTCCAGGGATCGGACTTAAACAAAGCATTTTCTCCAAAGCATTACTTTGCCAACCCAAATAAACGTAATTATGTACGCGTCATGGACTTGCAAATGGGTGCGTTAGAACTGCTCCGTCATAGACTCACGCTGGAAAAGACCAACAATTGGTCGTTTGACTGGAATGTATCGGGGTAAACCCTCCTTTCGCGCTTCATTGTCCCTGAAACCGATGGGAACTGGCTCAGTGTAAACCCAGCTTTCCTTCTCTGATCCATTTACAACGAATCAGTGTTGCAAGTCCGAAAACTATCACCAATTTTAACCTCGTCTGTCACTGTTTTTAACATTAACTAGCTAACATTAGCATTGGTAGCAAGGGTTTCCTTGATAAAGATGTGCAAGAAGGCTGTATAATGGGTTACATCTGTAGCTCTACTGTGCTAAAATGTATGCCTGCTTATGTATTAGCCTGGTAGTAATTTCAAACAACAGGAAACAAAGTTGTCCTATGTTTATCTCCAGGTATGTGGCGACTATTATGATATACTGTATATGGTAACGTAGCCCTACATGTAGCCTACTGCAGACCTTTCTCTCCACCAGAAGTATGCTTAAACTGTTTGGTGCTGCTGTCCAGTAAGCATGAGCACCAGTGCACATTGTGAGAGAGGTTAACTGTAGTTCAACACCCCCCCCCCCCCCCCCCCCCCCGAAAACAAACAAGCACACTTGATTTAATTGACCCTATCAAATACACAGGTCTATTGCTCCTCTTTGAACGTTAATACAAAACAAAAAGGTGTTCTATTAGCTGTGTAAACACCTTATGTAATGAGTCATCATCAATATTTGGATACTTGAAATCTGCATGAACTGAATAGTTAGTTAGTATCCGATGAAGCAAAATGGAACAGCTCCGTGTATTAATTGATTGGATGGTGTGCTAGTGTTTTGTTTTTTTTTTTGTTCCAGTCCAGTCCTGCTCCCAAGGCCCACCATGTTCACTAGTTGTGGAAACAGAGAAAGTATAGCCCCTGTGGTCCTGTAAGTTTTTCATTATCAATCTCTAATCTCTGCAAACTCTGTGTATGTATTTCAACAAGAGTGTATCTGAAAAGATAATAAGACTGTTGGCTATGAAATGAAATTGTGTCTGCTACACGTCTCCAATCATTTAGATCTCCTCTTTCTCAGCTTTTACGTCCACTGTCCGGTCTCTTGGTAACAACTCGCACTATAGGCTGACCTTACTGGTTTCCAGGCGGCTAATGAATTTTTCATATCCAGTGTATGGTACTACAGAGGAGTGGTGAAACCCTGACAGTGGAGCTCTCGTGGGTGGGCATGTCAGTCCATGGAGATGGAGGCATCGATTAATGGAAGTAGGAAGCGCAAATAATTACAGCTTGGGTAGCGCAGACAGGGCAGTGCTGAACTCTGAACACCTCTCGGTACGAGGAAGAGTGAAGGATCAGGGATTCAGCCTGCAATCCCCGGTATCAGCCAGGGGAAATTACAGGGGGGCTCTGGATTGTTAGCCTGCTCTGCTTAATGACGAGAATATACTTCAGCTTATATTCAAATGAAAGACATGCATAATGGAAGCCAGTGTTCAGGCATGACATGCATATACTGCAGTTAGGTATACAGACGGGCTTAACCTAATCTTTTCTTCCTCTGAAGAATGGCAGGAAAGACAACAAATTAACGTGTCGTGCATTAAAGCAATGGCTGGATGACTGCCGTGTTCAATCAGGAAATGACATTTTAACACCAACTTCTTTGAACCTCACTTGGTTTCGCTTGTGCCTACATCAGTCTGCTGGGTTAGAAGATGAAACTGCATTTGTGGAGGCCTTGACAGTGAGACTGTCGGACTCTCTCTTCTATCCTTTCCTCCTGACAAGCAGAGACGGATGTACAGACACGGGGGTTAAAAGTGTCTTTGGGATAGAAAACCTTGGAGTTTTTGGACCCTACAATGCGCCCACAAAGGCAGGGAAGAAGACGACATCAAGCTAGAAAACACAGATGTAAACAGTGCTGGATTTAAAATAAAAAACTGGCTTTGCGCAAGTGTGAAAAGGAATGGTTTTGGTGAGCACGACTGAATGTGCTCGTAACTTTTGTTTGTTTACAAGAAAACTCTAATCATCCAAAAAATGATTTAAAAAAATGATTTTATTCTAACAAGACACTGCGTGACTGTACATATGATGTACTTTGCCATCCCAGAAGTACAGCAGCGACTCAAAGGAAAATGCAGCAGACAGCGGCCAAATACCCTCGCCTTTAGAGAGGCTCTAAAATTACTCAACTGAATCAAAGAATACACGCAGACATGAAAACGAGCTCTTAAAACAAACTCATCCAACAGTATTATTTTCCCATTTCTGTTGGCTCATTGCGTTTCAGACTCCAAGCTGATGCAACTCGGTGCAGGCGCTCATGTCAAACATCAATGACGCAAAATAATGAAGTCCAGTTATGTGACTCGAGAATGAATCCTTTGTGTCTCTTATTAACCCAGACAAAGCTCACATCATGATAAAACTTTTAAGAACCCAATGCTATTAAGTTTCCCCATAACTAACCAACTAATCTGAATAAAACAGAGGGGACACATTAGGGTGTCTGCTCAGGACCAATTAAAGTCTAAATTTGAAGATTTTCTATGAAAAAACATCAAAATACCCATGCATGTATTCCTCCGGGAAACTCTGAGATGTCTTTTAAGTTCCTTTTTGAAGTCCGGTCCATTATTGGACGAGGACAGGGCGACACCATGTGACTCTCTGTTTACAACCTTTTCACAGCCAAAATTGGACCAAATCCAACGGAGCAAGTCTCGGTTTTTGCCATCCGACCAGGAACATTTTTGGCAGTTAGGTAAACAGTTTCATGGCGGTTTCAAGGTAGTTAAATAAAAATCCAACCCCACGCTCTCCCAACATTAGCTCAGCCAGTGAACTCCAGCAGCTGTGACACTACAAAGGTAGAGAAACAGACCAGAGTTAAATAGCCATCATCTAGCCGCTCTAGCAATAAACAGCTTAATGCTTATCAGTGCTCGGCCTGTCAAACAAGACAGAGCAGCTGTTATAGAGCTGGTACAGGACAGATATTCTCAGACCTTGTCCCACTGACACTTGACAGTTCAGAGTGTCTTACTGAGGTGTACCACGAGCCTCCAAAAGAGCTTGAAAGCATCTTGCCGCAGATTCTACAAGTGTTTTGATGATGGTGGTGGCGAAAGCTGTTAATACAAACGAGGCCAGGAGGAGTAAATATGAATCTATTAGTTGTTTTACTAAAAATATTACAACACAATCTAACAAATAGGAAAGAATAAATAGAATGAATGTAATTTTATGATTACTTCTCTGCACTTCTGTTTTTGGCCAAGACAAAACCATGTGTGTGTAAAGCATGATACACAGGGACAGACAAAAGAACAGAAACACGTAGTAAAATGCAATCTAATGCAACAACAACAACAACAACACTAAGAGCTGTGATTAGCTGCAGGACAATTGGATTGGACTGGGTAAAATAGTTTGCATCAGACATGTAAAAAGGGTTCCTCAGACAGAAGGTTGGGTCAACAGCATCTTACAAAGTGTTGCTTTGTTTATGAAATATCACAAAGGACAACGCAGCACGCAAGTGTGTCGGCTTCAAACATTCTCTCACGCCATATATTATTGAGCCCTTGTACATAAAAGAAGTGCAAAATGTCTGCAAAGAGATTAAAAATAACATCATCTGTTTTCAAAATGAATTAGCTTCACTACATCTGTTGAGTCGAGTGTCATGTTCCTGACGCCGGTGCAGTGATCTGCCTCATTCTATCTCGTTTCAAGCTGTTGACAGTCCTTTGTAGAACAACCCAGAAACAAGAGGAACTGCACCACAAACAAGTGGAATTATCTCACTGTGCCTTAAGAAACCTTGGAGTCTTGACGGCTGAATGTGAAACTAAATGACCAGCCGTGCACGCCTGCATCCCTCCTGACCCCTAACTGTTCTCAGGCTGCAAAGCTTTTGTCCCAGTTTTTATGTGGTAATGGCTTGTTGGTATTAAAATATAGCACCTTTGAAAGCGTGACAGCAATATCTCAAAGAAAAAGTAGCACCATGGTATGATTGAAAAAAAAAAAAAAAAAAATAGAGAAAAACAAAACAGGCTGAAAATGTGCCAAAAAGGCTTTCTGGGCTTCTTGGGGAACAGCAGGGCTTAGCTTTTAGAGTGTCTCACGCTTTATGAAATACAAGATTTAGGGCAAGTAATGGAGAGAAAGTTAATGTAGCTCGGGCAGAAGTGGTCTGAGTGGACTGGTGGTGATTGGAGGTGAAGGGCAGGAGACTGAGATTACACGGATCAAGTGAAAACACTCCCCAAAAGTACTCCATCACCATCCCTCAAAAGCTGCGAGCGGAAATCCTTGAGTTCAAAGTCTAAACTTTGTGTAAGAACCTGTTTTTGAGGCGGATTTGAAGGAATTCTGGCGCGGCCACTGACTTTTTTCATTTTCTTTTTTTCTTTTTTTTTTACATTTTTCTACACATACTACTGTGGGAATAAGACGACGTGATGCTTTCAACTGACTATGTGAGAGACTTTCTTCAAAATGGGGATGTTGAATAAATTGGATCAAACAAGTTGTCTCTTTTCCGTCGCATCTTCAAACCGCAAGAGGCATGCCTTCATTGCCTGCGTGTAGACTCCATGCGTGTGTCAACCCCGCGCATGAAAAACCTCTTATCACTGTTGTACAAAAGGCTGCTTCTGAAGGGATGCTGGTGGTGGTGTACTTCTCGGGTCTCTGCTGTTTTCCTTTTTTCCCCCAGCGGAGAACGCCGCCTATCCAGCGGCTGTCTTCCTCTCTGTCAGGAAGCTTGCGTTGGGTGGAGTGACGCCGAAGGCTTGTTTACAGTCGCCCCATGGGGGGGGGGGGGGGTGACATGAAATAAGAGCCGGCTGAGCTGTTAGAGGGGCTAAAGGAGGGATCACGCTTGAATGTGACTGCGCTATAGTTTAAAACCCTGAAATCCCCGGGGGAGAAGTGCAGAGTCAGCGCCGCAGCCTTGTAAAAGTCTGCAGGTCCTGCCCTTGCAATGCAAAGTCTGCTTGTAGGAACACGGCGGCGTAATGCGAGCCCCGGTGAAGCCTAAGTGGGGGCTCCTGAGGGGACGGCAAAAGGTTCACAGCCAAGTGAGTTACTGTATCCAGTGAAAGCGGCCCGTCTGCAATCTGACTTCATTGTGCATTAATGACATTGTTGCTGTCGACCTCCATCGGTGTCAGTGGACATGAAAAGATCTCCCTTTCTGTCCGGCCGTAAAAACCTCCTCAGGCCTGGAAGGCAGCCACTGAGAGGAAGTCAGAGGACAGCAGGAAGGGGAAAGGGTCAAATTAAGTCTAGACACTCGGTTTTCAGTCATTCTTTCCTTATGAAACCAATCTCTCAAGGTAGACATACAAACAAAGGACATTGTTTTCACGATGTCCACAAAGCTGTCCTGCACTAGAATAACACAATTGCCTTGTAATAGGAGAAAAGGGTACAGAAGACCAGAATATTTTGATTTCTTTCTTCACAGCCCCTGTTCAATACTTTTGATGCAATACAAAGGACAGCTTAATAGTCTGAATGTATGACGCCCACTTTCAACTCCAGAAAATATATATATATGACATCCATTCTTGTGCTGTGTGCAGAAAGGCACTCAGGATGTGCAGCTCCACAGGCGTGGGAGCGTCTGCTTTGGCACTCTTTAAGCAATTAATCAAGCCAACAAATGGTATTCTGTAATGGCAGGTTGTTAAAAACATTGCTCCCCTAAATATTAAACCCATTTACATTAGCTGGTCTTCTGGTAATTGCCACAGAAATTGCATAAACGCAGCCACATTATTTCTGCATTCAAAGTACACAAGAGAACACAGGCTGATATTTGAGGACAGAGTCATTAGTTATGACAGGAAAGCTGGGAGACGCATGTGTTGCATCTGGACGAGAAATGAAAGCCTCTCATATTTACATTAAGATGCTGAATTACCGATGGTGGAGAGTATTTACTCAAGTGCTACTTTATACTTCTACTCCTCTACATCTCAGAGGGAAATATTGTACTTTTTACAATTTTTTACTTTAGTTGGTAGATACAAATTATATCATATTGAAATGTTTTATCCAAAACGTACGAATGATCGGCTTGTCAAATGTGATGCTTTGTTATCGATTAAACTACCCAACAGTCATCCGAAGGAAAGCAGAGTAATCCAAAAATATAAGTATAAATTTGGAATAATATAAAATTCTGGAAGGGGCCAATTTGCAAAATGAGTACTAAACTTTGAATGCAGGAGTTTTGGAATATATTTATATTGTTGTATCAGTACTTTCACTTGAAGTGGTGTCAAGGCGATAAAGTATTGCACATAAAGTTGGAGGACCCAGGGGAGACAGATTGAACAAGACTGACGGCGTGTCCACACAGGAGGCGTTTGTCAGCTGCGTTTGTCAGCCGTCCGTCTCACTTGCATCCAACAGAAACAGACACACTCCTATTTTAATCAGTACAAAATACAGCTGAGGCTGATGGGCCATTAGTTTGCGTCATAAACCAAAGTACTGGACAAATTGAAATTTTGAACCTCATGATGGTGCTAGATGAACAGTCTGATGTTATTACAATTTATCCTGTGAGGAACATTAAAGTCCAACTCGGGTTTCCTGGCAATCCATCCAGCGATTGTTGAGACATCTCACTCTGTACCAACACACTTGGTAAAAGTCAGGGGATCACCAAAGTCTTGAGGGGTTCATACTCTGAGCCTTTAGATCTAAACTGGGTATGTGATATCCAAAAGATGTGGACATTTATGAAGGAGAGGGTCTGACAAAAGGTGCATTATGGGAATTTCATAGTGCGTTTTTGGAGACTGACTGGATGGTAATGTTGTTTTGGACGGTTTACCGGTTGTTCCACCACTTGGGTCCAGACTGAAAAATCTACTATTGGATGGATTGCCATGAAAACTTTGTACAGACAAATCTGTGGGGTGCCCCTTTAAGTAAAGAATACGTCTCCCACCACTGTAAACTACAAACAGTGTCAGAGCCCCGATGCTCCATTAAACATGATCCACTTGACCTGTGTGAACCCCTAACTACTGTGGGATGAACTCCCCTTAGTGCTGCCCCCTCCACCTGCTCCCTCACTCAAGCCTTATACATGAGGCAGTTTTTAAGAAAGAGGTGGAAATATTTATTAGCAAGCCATTAATAATTCACTGAAATTTAATGCGCATCCAAGGACATGCCCTGAGTCACTGTTAAGAGATTTACAGCCCCAATAAATCTACAACATATGGCGGGAGGCACGCAACGGCCACCGCCCAGTCTGCTCCACTTCTATGTGCGCGATTCATTCAGGACCAATTACAAAGCGAACAACAGCGCTGCCGAGTGCAACTCGCGGTGGCAACTTTCCACATTCGCTATTTATCATGGACGACACGGGCGAGATGTCTGCCAAACGCTCCGCCGTCACTTTGCAAAGTAGCATGTAAATGTAATTAAATGGTGACATAACCAAATTATGTAAGAGCCTCTAATGGAGTCCGTAACCTCTCTCAGTTCTCCACATGAACATTGTTGTGTCAGTCGGCTTTAGAAGAAGTGGACCGCAACAGAGCGGCAGAATTAATGGGGGAGGGGGGGGGGGCAATATTATGGGGAGCGCTGACCTTCCCCCGGCTTGGTTTAAGGGAGTATTAAAGGAAATAAAACCTGACTGTATGAATGAGCAGATTCTCCGTGCTGGGCTAGACAAAGTGAGGATGACAGTGGTGGGACAGGCGGCACAGAGAGAGAGGCAGACTGAGAGTAGCACGGAACAAATACAACCATGAGTCACATTAGTGGGAGAAAGATGGGGTGCTGAGAGGGGGAACAGAAGTAAACAGGATTATGAAACAAGCCCTCAGGCAAATGAATATCATTGAGAGGTGTATCACTGCAAACAAAGATGAATCAACTCCCTCTGGGTGAAAAACTTGTCCCACAACCAAGAAAAACAAGGAACAAAATCCTCCTTGCTTACTTTTTTATGGCAGAGAAAAGAAAAAATGGCCATCAGATTCTCTGCAGTTTGTCTTTTGCTCCTCCTGAACTCCTTAGATTTCTCCTCAACACTCTTTCAATGTATATTTTACCACGTGCCCCCGCGGCCGTCTTATCTACGCTGAGACCCAGCGTAGATAAAAACGCGGCGCCGAGTGCCCTTTAATCGTTGCCCCACCGTTGTTAATAGAGTGATTATTAGCACCGGGGATTAATCAGCTCATTTAAATCGCATGCCGGCCCCCTTGTGATTTACTTCTGTAGGTGACTTCCAAGTGCACAAAGGACAGGAGACGGCGGGGGGGGGGGTGTTAAGGAGGGTAGCGTTCCCCCCATTTACTCCCCTTCTGATGTGCGAGTGTTTGCTTCTAACAGGGAGCACAGGGCGCTTTAACCACTTTATCTCCTGACTGGAAAGCTTCATTAGGTTGACCAGGGCGAGGCAAGGTGAGGACAGGAAGGGGGGAGGCAGGCAAGGCAAGGAGAAGGTGGCAATTAGTAACCCAGCTCGGGTACTTCTTTGGTAAAGCTCCCAAACAATCCAGTGGCTCTGCAGAGGCTGAGCTACATGCTCCTGTGCTGTTGCACTTCTAGAAATTCCTGCAGTCGTATTTATTCTGTAGCTTTTTTGTTTTTTATTTGTGATACGTGTTGCGGCAGTTTTATGAGGCAATTTTTTTCTCAGGATGCGCGAGTGTGTGTGTGTGTGTGTGTGTGTGTGTGTGTGTGTGTGTGTGGGTGGGGGGGAGCATCGTGTCCAGTGTAGATATATATATACACCATGTAAGCGCAATGCCCTTGATTCTGGCCTTGGACCTCCGTTGCATTTCATTCCTCTCGCTTCACTGTCAAGAGATCAAATAACAGCAAAGCTAATCCCAAAAGTGGAGTGGCTGTTGTTCTTTACTCAGACAGGGAAGATGCAGCGCTGTCCGAGTCACTGCTGCTTATTCTCCTGCCACTCTGTATGCTGCATGTGCTTCAGTCTTATATTAATGATGTGTCATTGTCTTGAATCGTCTTAATCATCATCTGGCGCATTTCATTTGTGTGCATAATTGCATGATGTACAATATTCATTCATTCGAGGCTGTGAAGAAGAACACTGCTGGCAAACAAACATGGAAATTATTGCAGGGTTTAACTTGTTTTACTTGTTTGTCTGCAAGAAAACTCTTCAGGGCACCTTCAGGTAAAAAAAAAAACAATATATAAAAGAAAACACTTTACAAGTAAAAGTCCTGCATTCAAATTTTATAAAAGTATCAGCAACACAATGTACTTAAAGTATCAAAAGTAAAATTACTCATTATGCACAATGGCCCCTATCAGTGTTATATTGGATCATTGGATCATTATGAATGTAAGCAGCACTTGAATGTTGTAGTTGGTTGTGGTGGAGTCAATTCTACATCATATAAGCTACTGATGGGTCGTTTAATCTATATTAATGCACAATAAGTTATAATGTTTTGTATGTTAAATCTTCAGTAACTAGATAAGATACCTATCTAATGAAGGTAGAGGAGTAATGACAAGCAATGTGTGCAGGGTTTGATGTCATGTAGAGTGTAGCTAATGAAGAACATGTCATTACGTTTTGTACGATTGATCAATACCATGTGAAAGGCTGGTGACCACGGTCTGAGCTGGAACAGGCTTCAGCCTGCAATGTCCCTGCACTGGATACTCTATAGTGGAAAACGGATGGATGGATGGATCAATACCACACAAGTTTTCTATAGGAAAACCTTGACCTATCATGTGTATTATGTCTGCCCAGTTGTTTCAGTGTAGAGGTTTAATGTCCCTTGGTGGTCTAACTGCTGCAAGGCATGGTTTTGGCATTTGAAACTACTTTGTTAGTAGTGTTGAGATTGTCTCACAGCTGCTGTTTCAAGTCAAAAATTAACATTGTAAACTCAACTTTCAAGCCAACATGGACAAGAAGTCCTTAAACCCTGAAAAACAGATCTTTTTGGTGTGAACCGATCAGGGCCGTGACTTTTTTACTTGTATTCACTAGAGACAGCAATAGCAACCGGAAGCTACAAGACAAAAAAAAGGGGGAATGGAGCAAACGGCAAAAAGGGCCAGGCCACATGAAGTCAACAAGGCCCTGTAGAGCTGGGAGGAACTGCAGAGTCCAGTGGTGGTTCTCTCTCACTGCCAGCGACATACAAGTAGTCATGTGATCTACAGTTCATTTAAAAAATATTGATAGTAGCCACTTTAAAGAGCTCAGAAAAATGGAAATGTCACAACATAGGTTCTACAGTTTGATGGCGAAGGGGCAAAATCCGCCTGCTGACGAGTTCTAAAACCGCTACTAACAGGACCTTGAGGTGAGATTGTTCAACTACGTGGCTAAGATTAGGAAAAGGTCATGGTTAAAAGAAATGAACATTGACTGGGGACAGCAACACTGATGTCCTGTGTCACAGTCGCACACTTTGTTGACCCTTCCATCGTGATAACAGCGACAGACTACTGCCACCTTTGCCCTTGACAGATGAAAAGCCATTATTCAAGACGTCTTGTATATACATATTATATACTGTATTTTCAAAAAAGGCGTTGCGTCAGAAAGAAACAGGATATATAGTATGTGCGGCACATTACCACAGAAATGCATGGGAATTGTTTTGCAAGAGCGCACACACATACGCACACACAAGTGAAAGGACTGACAAGGAATGCTAAATGCCAGCCAGGTGGTCAGCTTCAGGCAAAGCCGAGTAAAAGGTTTTCCCTGTCAGAACAATCCCTCGTCCAGACTTCAGGCAGAAGCATATTTAAATGGTTTTCAATTAGGATTCCTGCAGCTGGGCCTGACTGCCACTGTTTATTCTCAGGGGATCATCTATGGAGCGCTGGTTGGCAACATGTGACTTGTTTTAGTGCACTGAGGCTGTTTTAGTACACGGATATCTGAGCAGGCAGTTTAACATTGAATAGATGTTGATACAGCGGACTAATCTTGTGTGGAAAATGCGAAAACATAGCGGGGAAATGAGAAGGCGGGTGGCTCCTGCATTGTTTTGGGAAATTGGGACGTAAATGTCTTTTTGATATTTGCTCAAAAGACTTCCACATAGATGAGAAAGTCATATTGTCAACAATTTTGTGCTCATCCGGGCACAGTTCCTGCATGTAGGTCAGAGTGTGAACAGCCAGTCGAACACACACTGTACAGGGCAGGCTAAGGACTCTCTCTCTCACACACACACACACACACACACAGTGAACACAGGTATAGTGAGGAAGGCAGCGAGGCAGGGATAGTCGAAGGAGCCAAGATGGTAATAAACAAAGCTAAAAGAAATTGAAACATTGGGACACAAAGCCGGTTGATTTGGGGGCCGCATCTGCTTTTACTAGTAGCAATTTGGAGAAAACAAGATACTGAAATGAGGGCAATTTCTTTTCTGCCGGCTCTCGATGGTCAACGCATGCTGTAACTCCCACACCGGCCTGCCTGTCCCCCTTTCCTGCACGAGAGGAACTGTAACTGCATATGGAATACGGCGCTTATTGCCGATATATTTCTGCAGCTGCGCTTCTGCAGCAGTTTTTTTTTATTTTTTTATTTTGTGGGAAGGAGGGAGTAATGAAAACTCTCAGATATGCATACTAAACAAACGCTGTGATTTATATTCCTATGGATGAACGGGGTGCATCACACACACACACACACACACACACGTCTGTTACCAGGAAACAGGGGTGAGACAGAACGATGGAAAGAAGGGGAGAGAGGGAAAATAAACCAATGCTTCTCCCAAGAAGAGAAAGGAGACTGTGCATTGAAGACACACAGTCGAGTAGCGATGCTGCAATCTATTTTTGGCACTCGCTTCCCCCCACGCTTCACCCCAAATGCCACCCTGTTCTGAGATTTTCTTTTCTTTTTTTTTTATTACAACTTGAGTCATTGATATAAGGTTTGCTCTCTCCAAAGGCATAACAAATGTGCAAATGTCAGTGTGGAGGATGGATACAGTAAGGAGGAGGTGAGCACAAGAGCCCCCCCTACACACACACACACCACCACCACCACTGCTTCCCTGACACCAGATAATTCACTATTAATTCACCTCTAACCTCTCCCCTGTGATGTATGTCATTGAGTCAAATGCCGGGCGTGCCCCGTATCGTGCTCCATTCCGCCAATATATCATTTTCAACCTTGACGTCCTGCAGCACAGCACCGGGTCGTATTGACAAGGGGCCGGTGAAAAATTGCCCCGCGGGCCCCCCGCCCCTCCTCCGATGGCGCCCTCTATTCTCCCATCCTTTTTCCTGGGAAGCTTGATCCGTGAAGGAGATTGAATTGGTGCTCGCCACCCAACCGCCCAATTGCCCCGTCCCTGATTCCAGAGTGGGAATTCATCAGATGTGGCGCTGAAGTCGACCGCCAATGGCCCATTAGGCTCCAGCAGGTCGATGGTTAACTAATTGAGGAGAGCTCTGACGGTGACTTCTTCGCCCATCCGTCCGATCCATAACAGCGAGTGGAATGATTGGTCAAAATCCGAGACTCTCTACCAGAGCTCCCTTGATCGGCCCGCATGACTGATGCACGGGCTGAATCTGACGTCCATGCAATGAGTCATTGGGATAAGTCCTTTTCCTGCATATTCATGTATGCGCCATAAGGGTGAGTAAAGGGAAGCCCGTCTTCTGGTAGCTCAGAGGGTCTCGGGTGAGCTCCAGGCGTCAGATCAGCAGCGTGTCTCCAGACGGGTGATGAATGATCCTTGAGCTAAACGCATTCCAGCGCACAAAGGCAGGACTGCACTTATTGATATAGGAATATAGGAAACGCCAGCAGGCCTTTTGAAAAATGTGCTTTCATAGATGGAGGGATAAGCCTTGACATGAAGAAAGCTGCATTTGGAAGCTTTAAGCATATAAAACCATAGAGATCTAATCCCATGCCTGATGATAAGCACCCGAGGTATTGTTTGTGTGTGTGTGTGTGTGTGTGTGCGCACGAGTTCACTTTTGTAAGAACCTGGGTGCCAGGGCTGCTTCCCATTTGAACCTACATCCTCTTGTATTATATTGGAGGCCTGTGGTTGTAGAAATTCATTTTCAGGGAAAGATGGATTTCTTTGGAAGTGGTCAGCTTGTCAATTTTTAAACATTTTCGATAAAGCCCCGAAAGTAGAGGAACGAACGGAGGCAATGAATTCATTATGAGGTGCCCAGCCAACAGGATGAAGTGATAAGGCAAACACAAACGTATTCCAGCCTCTGAGCTTTAAGGGGGGAGATGAAGGGGTGAAGCTGAAATGATGAAAAGCTCAACCATATCACTCCCAATCTATTTAGTGAATAATCTATTCATTTGCAATGATGGAGATTAATGAAATTGTGTCGCCGCAGAAGTATAGCAACGGCACCAAACTTATGATTAAAAATGTCAGCTGTTTAAATGAAATGATGCTATTTGAGAAGTGTAATGCATTTGATTAAATGTTTTTTTCTCGGAGCATGATTCAGTAGCCACTCTGCGGCATGAGATGGAGGTATCATGCTGCAGCGGCAGTTAAGTGTTGCACTTTCGTAAAGCTGGGGGGGCTTGCAAGCGATTAAAAAAGAAAAGGTCAGAACTGATGCAGCAGAGGCAACGATATCCTAACTTTCTCTCCCTAGTTTGGTTCAAGCTCCAAGAACAGTGAATCCTACATCCCCCATAATGCAACAGGATAGTACTCATTAGACCCTGCCTGGTTTTTAAATTTTAGAAATATTAAGGTCATGAGTCCCCCCAGTGCACCCTACTACCACTCTCAGTAAATTCTAACTTCAACTTTATTTTTTTAATTATTTTGATGTTTCATATTGCATTCATATTATTTTCATTTTATAATTTCATTCAGTGACACATTCTGTAAATGAAATTTCCCAACATGAAGGTCCAAGTGCAGTTTCAAAGCCCTCTGCACACTGCCTGGACTGATATGCTGGAGCCTTTATTTATTTAAAGCTGCAATAATCAACATATTTCTATTAACAATGGATCAAATGACTACATGTAATGTGATCAGGGTCACTGGTAGGACAAACCCACGGAGAAGTGTAGTTCCCCACAGCTCTACAGAGCATATCGTTGTGTCTCTTAGCTTTTAGCTTGTTTGGTTTTACCGCATGGAACATCACTGTTTTGGTTCACTCTCACCGCTCTCGTCAACCTCCCAGCCACAGCAGGAAGCTGCCTTCAGCATAAAAGCTCACACCTACTGGACGCTTCCTGCCGAACGGCAAAGACCCAAAGTTAGTGATTAGCTGGTGAACATAGTGGAGCATTTAGAAGCTTGAGAGCCTAATAATTCCCTCTTGGTGGAGTTGGTGGAGATCAAAATAGAGCTAAAAGTGAGTCAATATTGGACTTCCATGTCCAGAAACGCGACGACAAATGAATGCTAATGTTGCGCCGTGTCTGCTGGATGTGTAAATAGGCAACTGTTTTTGCCAACACATTCGCCATCACAACTTAGTATGGTGATAATATCCAATTGTGGCGATACCTAAATTTAGTCTACCCTCAGTGATATAAAGGGGGTGGACAAAATAATAGAAACACCCATCACTATAACGCAATACAATTCAACAGCAACACAAACTACAGCCTCCAAGATGATACAGTTCATGAAGGTAGGATTTATGGCAGGGCTGTTGTCTTAGACTGCATTTGTTTTAGCTAGGTGTAGCTACAGTAATAGACTTACAACTGAGTGTATATACATAAATCACGCTGATTGATTTGTAGTCGCCAATACCACACTGAAATAGTGATGTCACCTGAATAAGTCTCTCAGACTCCTCCAGAGACGTTATTCAAATGTTTACACGTGCGCACTAGTACTGCCAAAGACTAGTAAATTGACTTTGCTTTGACAAGTAAAAAGTGGAATGCCTACTTCCATTCCAGTTTGAAACACCGTGTCTGCGTTTCATAGGCTCTAATTGGAAATAACCAGGGGAGCAGCAGGTATGCATTACCATATGGTTAGAGGCAGACAAAAGGAGCGGTCTGTCTTATGTGTGGGTTAGAAGATGGAGTTTGGCAAACATGAGCACACTGTGTGAAAAGTACAGAGAGTTTTCAAACAAGCCCAGTCGGTTCAGAAAAGTCTCGGAGCAGAACTTGTCGGGGTCAAAGGAGTCACGATGAAAACACAACTTCGCCCACCCTGCGCCACATGTACTCCTTTTTTTATGGATTATCCACTGTGCGTGAGTCTAAAAATTCATGGCGGTTTTTCACACCTTCCTGAGGAGAAGCTGGCATGCAAACTCAACCTTTATAATGACTAATGTGTGCCATTAGTCTAAGTAACTGTAGCCACTTTTCATAGCTGTCTGAATCAACCTCCCTGTTATGTGGGGAATGGTGGACGTTTTAATCTGACATTTGGCAGGTCAAACTGTTCACACTGGAGGGGGGGGTGGGGGGGGGGGTGGAAAGGCCAGGCAGAGTCTAGTCATTTGTTCCATTACTCCAATTAACACGGTTGTCCCAAAATGTTCTCGATTTGCTTTTTTGTTTTTGTCAACTAAATCAAGAGTTATGGGATATGAAGAGCACTTCTGTGAATCGGCGTTGCTTGTGACATGCTAACTACCTGGCTGAAGTCAGGCTCAACCCCTTGCCGTGCGATGATTAATGTGAGCGCTGGTCATGCAGAGGGCTCAGTGGACCGGAGCTAAAAGGCTGACATTTTTCAAGTCCACTACCCAGAGAATTGCCACTTATCAGAAGTTTACCCCCCCCCCCCCCCCCCCCCCCCTCGCACCTGTGAGCGTGCACCATAAGAGATGACCCCTCCAAACTCTTCTTACAGCTGTCAACTGGAAACTCTCCAAATCATGAACACTTTCTGTGCAAAAGCCTCTTTTTTTTTTCTCCCCTATTTTCTTCAAAAGCCTTATTTCTTTTCTTCAACTCAGCAGGTCTGGGAGTTTGATTTATGGAACCAAGGGATAAAATGTCATGAGGTGGGAATGCTAAAGGAAGCGGGACTGTTGCCCCGGCGTTGTAAAATGCATGGCTCTGGGTGCGTGAGACTCGGCAGCTCCTTCCCTCAATCACTGCAGACGCGTGTTGTGCATGCACGAAAGCAGAAAACAGACAAGAGATAAAAATGCCTGTGAAGCTGCGAGAAAAGGAGGAGGGGGGGGCAGATTGACAGCTCCAGAGGAACGCTTGGGATTTTTTTTTTTTTTTTTTTCCATGATATCCATCTCTGCTTCTGCAGCGGACCAACTTTGGAACACTGAGACATGCAGAAAGTGGGTGGACCAGGCCATGAAGTACGATGGTGCTGGCTGAAAGGGTCGGTAGTTGTGGGGGCTCAGATGCTGATTTATGAGGTTCACCACGCGCCATGAAAAGGGGTGCTCGAGGGGGGGGGTGGGGGGTCTTTGTAAGAACTTATCTGTCTGTAATTTATCACACTACCACTCCCCCGCCAACCTTTTGCCGCACACTGACCTGTGAGCTGGATACCAAACATGGTTCAGATGAAACGGACACTTTGGCTGGGTAAGTGTGCTCAAGGCTCGCTGTATTATGGGTAATGGATACCCAGGCGTTGGTTCATTTTACTCCATAAGGACTGGAATGTGGAAATGAGTGATCAATCAGAAAGTAATTAAGCTCGCCTTGGCGGCCTGGTAAATGGCTTTCAAAGTGCATGCCTATTACCAAGAATACAGCCATAGCTGTTAACAGAGTGCAGTTCATTTCAGCCCTCTCCTCCAAATGAATTCATCTGGATCACAATTATGCACATAAATATCTGTTCATCAAAATCAATTTAGTGTGGAAAATGGAACTCGAGCCATAATGCTTGAATTTGGGTTTTGCTAGCTAAAAAATCAATTACCGATTGTGTTTAATCTATTATTAAGTACAAGACGATATGGTCTTGTTTCAGTGAATGGTTATACCATTTCCACAGCTCATTTGCCTCGGCACCCAAATAATCAAACTTGCATTTAGCCACACGCTAGCTGAAAACTCGACTCGAGCAGTTGCCCAGTAGAATCTGCAGTGTTAATGTACGACATCATGTATAGATAACGGAGCGGCCGATGTAACACTGTACCAGCGGCTCGTCACTTAGGGGCACGGCATTGCAGACTAGATGCTGTGTCGCCGTGTCTCCCTCCCTCTCCCGCTCCATACCGGCCTGATTCAGTCCCTCCCACACCTTCTCTCTAACCACGAATATAAACCAAATCCTGTGCGTTCTTGTGTGCAGATATTAGGTAGAATGCATTGCATATAAGGTCTGTCACGGGTCTGATTTCCTGCTCTCTGCTGCTGTTCCACCTCAGGTTAGGGCAGAGGACGCAAACATCACACTCATTTCTTGGACTGTTTGTTACTTTGTACCTATAGGAGTGTGAATTTGCATGAGGGAAAATCATATGTGCGGCAAGGGACAATGAAAATGGAGAAAACAAGACAAGGAATTGATGACAATGCAGTCTTAGCTTCAGGTTTGGCTTACAAATGCACGTGTGTTTGTGTGTGTGTGTGTGTGTGTGTGTGTGTGTGTGTGTGTGTGTGTGTGTGTGTGTGTGTGTGTGTGTGCGCGCGTGTGTGTGTGTGTGTGTGCGCGTGTGTGTGTGTGTACAAACCCCATCACAAATAAACCAATACTGCCTTGTCCAATCATGGCAATAGAGTGCACATTAAGGAAGCAAGCAGAAAGAAGAAAAGAGACGAAGAATCGCCTCTGCGAAAGGACAGTTCCATTATTGGGAAGTAATTATGCAGGCACAAGGCAGTGATCAATCAATAATAAATATATTGATGATTCACGTAACCGGTGCATCTTAATTAACCCCCAAGAAGTAGAAGTAGGTTGTTTCTCAATGAGGAAAGAAGAAAGTATATTTGTAACAAAACAGCAATTAATGTTGCTTTATTAGTGAGAAAGAATGGGCTGGTGGTGTGCAGAGAATTCTTCCTGTTAATAATTCATCACAATCACCTGTATATTTCTTGTGGCTTACACAAGAACTAATCACCATCAATCGCAACCAATCAGCAGGCCGCGGCCACCGTAAGCAGCAGAAATAGCCATAACGCTGAATAAGGGATTACATCACACACTAATGCAGTGTATCTATGGGACGGCGACAGCTGCAGTGCAGGGCACTTTTACATTTACACAAGCAGCATCGGTGGTTTGTTTGGAAGAACTGGGTGGTCAGCATGTGCAGTGACGGCCACCGGGGCAGAACAGATACTTTGTTTGTGCCGTTCTCATGAAGGTGATATCTCAGACACGCCTCGAGGGAATCTCTTCAAATTTGGCCCGAGCGTCCACTTGGACTCGAGGATGAACTGATTAGAATTTGGTGGTCAAAGGTCACTGGGACCTCACAAAACTCAAGAATTGATGCGGTGATTATGACAGCGATGTTTAATGAGATACAACGATGAAGGGATGACATTTTTTACCCAAATTTCAAAAGTTTTTTTTACCCAAATGTCAAAGGTCAACGTCACTGTGACATCATTTCCTGTTCTGGAATAACACTTTTTTGGCCATTATTCAACACCATAACTCAGGAGCAGAAGGGGAGATTGTGACCGTATCTCACGGTTGGTTGGACACTGAATGGGTGACACTTTTGACTCAAAGGTCAAAGGTCACTGTGACCTCAAAATAAGATAATTATAATAATTTAAGAATGAATTTGGCGACTTCACACACACACACACACACACAGTGAGGGCTTTCCTCCATCTCGACCATTCTGCCTCGTTCTGAACATCGAGCGTCATCAGAATCACGTGAGCGCGCCGAGCTAATCATGATCCTACAGCTCAAAGAGAGGCTTCACATCTAAAAATGCCAGGAGAAACAAAACCAGCAGCTATAAGAATCCATCTTTACATTGTAATCAAGTACATGTGAACCTGTTCAGCCAAAACACCTGTGATAATCCTTCATTAATCAATTCAACAATGTATAACCACTGGAATCACATGTATCATCAATATAGTGATAACTTCCAACTTATTCAATTCCTTCCAAGTCTTCACTACATATATTATATGAGTCTGGACAACTTGACTGGTTGGTGGAGGCCGCGGGGGAATAATTCAAGTTTTCTTTTCTTTCTTTCTTTCTTTCATTGGTAAGTAATTTAGTAATTCCCAAGTCAGTGCACTGTACATGTCACATGGTTTCCTTGTAAGCTGCTCTGTTTCCCTGACAGTGCTTGATTTGTCTTAATCCTGCGCACCTGCCACTACTGTGACAATTACTGAGGGTGTGCACTGAAGAAGGCATCAGCCAAAACGTTTGTTTGTCTCTCCTGCGTTACAAAAGAATTACCTTCAGCTGAACAGACAGAAAATATCATCTCCTACAAATGTCATCAGAGAGTCACCAAACAAAGGCCTAGTTTGGTCATACAGACGGCTGACTGCTGGCATTCTGGTTATTGATCACTTTAAGATTTATGTATAAGACGTGACTAAATGTCTATTTCTTTTCGTGCGCATTTTATCATAGCAGCATAAACAAAAGTTGATGGTGACATAATGTAGGGTTACAGTGATCCAGTGCTCTCTCCTGATTCTGATACCCCAGCTCAGGGTGTATCCGCTGGTAGAGAATCTCATCGTTGAAGAATGAACTTCTTGCAGACACGTTATAATTACATTGACAAAATAATTGTTGTTATTGTGGACAAGTCATCGCTGATAACTGATCTGATTAATAAGGTCACAGCCGATACGATGAGGAGCATTGGACCAGTGACACATGGCCAATTATACAATGTACATTTCTTGTTTAATTAATCAAATGTGGCATCTGTGGTAACCACATTCTTTATACAGCACCAAAAAACGTGATGATATAAGGCAATAATCTTCACAGGAGCAAGCCATTGTCCTGGCCAGGTATTTCTACACCTGAGATAAACTTTATATGGCCTCATCTGCAACTTTGCTGCCCTAAACAGTTTGAATTTTAACAGTTAAATCCAAAAACCTGAGTTTATTCTCTGAACTGTGACTTGAATCTCAGAGTTCTGACGTGGCCCCCGTGTGTCCTGTGATCCCTCTGATCCCTCGTCTCATATGAGGGCGTCCACAGGAGGAGTCCTCTGTAGATAAGGCTGACTGAGACGGTGTAGAAATGCCAGAGCAATTAGAGCATTAATGGATTTGTCAGTGAAACTGAGGAGTGTGAATTACCATAAGCATGTGCTGACGCCATCTAGCGGGTGTCTCATCCCAGATCAACTTTTAGAGAGAGAGAGAGAGAGGTGTAGTGTGTGTGTGTGTAGGGGGGTGGGGGGGGGGGGGGGTGGAGGAGCATTTTCTCTCCCCAAACACTGACCCCTTGATTCCCAATTAAGGAGGTAGTCTGTGTGGCAAATGAACTGGCAAGATGGCAAAAGAGCCTCCTCCCCCCTCCTCCTCCCTCCATCCCCCATGTTTTAAGGACATATTGGCCTCTCTGCGTAAGTTACAACAAAGCCAAATGGGCTCCGACCCAAATGGCCTCCCTCTGAAACTATTTGATTTGCACACAACCGGGAGAGTGCCACTAATCCAATCCAATTTCCGGGCGCGCACAAAAGGCTCCGTGATTCATTGAAAGAAAAAAAAAAAAAAAAATCACGGGAGACGAACTGTGGAGCGGCGCTGCTCCCGGCATTTCTAATTTCCAATAAAGACACAGACACCATTACGGCTGCGCTGAAGGGCGCCTCAGACGCGTCCAGAACGGCGGAGGCTCCTGCGCCGGGGGAGTCGTGTGCGGAGAAAACGGCTCGTATTGACGTCAAACGGCCGTGTGGACGACTTCGCCGCGTGTGCTGGTATGACAGAGGCGACAGAGGCGACAGAGGCTGTCAGTTCTCGCCAAAGGAGCACCGAGAGCGGGCAGTCCACCCGAGAGACCCGCCGCTGAGAGACCCGCCGCCGGGCTCCTCAATTAGCCGGGACCGCGCGATACGACTAGATTTTAAACTTGAACTGATGCGCGGCTTCTCCAAAAAAAAACTCGTTGTGAATTCATGGTTTACTTGTGAGGAGGCGGGGGGTGGGGGGGGTGGTGGTGGGGGCGCGGGGCTGGGGGGGGAGCAGAGAGCGACGCCGCTGACAGAGAGACCACTTGTGCCGCCGTCACAACTGTGCCAAGAGACAGGGGGTCTTTGAAAGCCACCGGAGCGGACCCGAGCGGCATATCAATCAGCGTCCCGGAGAGCGCCTCGCGGGGCTCGCACCGGCGGTAAAAGGCATTGTCTTAAAGGCGCGCGCGCTTGTTTGTTTGTTTGTTTGTGTGTGTTCGTGTGTGTGTGTGTCTGTGTGTGTGTGTGTCTGTGTCTGTGTCTGCTTCTGTGCGTGTGCGGGGAACAGAGAGGGGAAATGGCACTTTTTCCGTCTGAAGAAGGAAGGACGGCAACAGTCGGCGGCGAACCAGCGTAAAACCCAGTTTCCCCCCTTCGTCTCGCCTCGGGTGCGCACCGGCGAAGAGGCGCAGGACCCCGCAGGATCATCGATTCGCACTTGGTGATCTCGGCGCTGCGTCTGTGACAAGAGCAGAGGGGAAGCGGCGGGCGCTGGGATTAAGGGGTCTCGTCTCTCTGAAGAAAAACTCGAATTATTTGACCATGAACACCAGGATATTGTTTTTGCTTGTTTGTTCTGCGGCATTTCTCGCCGGGCTGCAGTGCGCCTCGCCAAGGACCCCGGCGGGGATGGATCTCCCCACCGCCGGCTTCAGCAACATCAGCAGCGGCAGCGGCGGCGGCGGCGGCGGCGGCGGCAGCGCGGAAACCGGGGGCAAAAGAGACTTGAACCAAACCATAAACTCCAGGCTCAAGAGGAAAACCCTGGCTGTGGATTTTGCGGTCCCTTCTCTGCTGCGCTATTACCTGGCGGAGTTCATAAAGAGACCCCTGAACGGCGACTGCCAGACTTTTAGCGGATGTTACACGGTGCGCGCCAACTTAAAAATGCACTGCATTCCTTTGCAGAAAACCATATCCACTTTTGTGGAGCCCCGGTCCGCAACGGACTCTGCCCTGAGGAACGCGTCCGCTGACGGACAGCTCCCCTTCTTCTACAAGCGGCCGCTGTCCAAAGTTCTGAAATTGGGCTTGACGAAAGCCAGCAGGAAATCAAACCAAGTTGTGGTGGAAATAGGAGAGGATATAGTCAAGACGGGATGCGGGGGTCTGTCTGTGTACGAGGAGGCCCCGGTGTTCACCCTGGAAATGGACCTCACAACTATTCTGGAGTGGTGGCTCGGCGCAGACGGGGGCCGGCTCAGGGTCCGGCTCATGCCCGAGAAGAAGGCGCAGGTGCCGGGGATCGAGGATCGGTACACCGCGGCCATACGCGCTGCGGACCCCCGCCTCTTCCTTCAGATATCCTCCCGGGGTGAGTTCCTCTCTTACCCCCCCCGATTTTCTCTCTCACTTCTCCCCATGTTGTTCCCACATCCCCACACGCACTCCGCACGCACGCGCACGACACAGCCTAGTTCGCGTTGCTCCGTCACGGCGTGTGTGTGATTCAGTTCTGATGTTGGATCCATGTGTGCCTTAAGATGCGTACCATGAGCGGGTAAAGAAATGTCAGCACATGGAGAAAGACCTGATATTTGCAATGGCCCGATGGTGACTGAGGCATGCGTGTGTGTGTGTGTGTGTGTGTGTGTGTGTGTGTGTGTGTGTGTCAGAAGAAAATAACACTTAGGGAATGCATGCATTAAGGTCTGTTGCTGGGACCCAGGGGACTCTCCAGACTCCTGCTTCATTATTGATGCCCACAGCGGCGCTGAGAGACGAACTGCATGTTGATTTAATTCCCAAACTCTTTTATTATTTCCAGTTGGGGTCCATGCTGGGTAGGCCTATATGCAACATCTTCAGAGGCTCCTATCCTTATCCGTTCTGAGATGTTAATTATTATTTCATATGGAGGGGAAAGAGAGGCCTCATTGCCTGATAATCACATGTTTGAACATTGCATGAGGCTTATATGAAATGATGTTTAAGTTGGAAAAAGCCTCCATGACTTTCTCCTTAACGATACCTTCTCAATTCCCATTTGCCAGCCACCCAGTTGCTGAGGGAAGGTTGGAGATTTAAGAGAACGGGCCTTATTTTGATTAGGCACAAATTAAGCCGTTATCTCCAAAGAAGGCTTTAGCACTCAATACTCGAGGGTCCTTCCCTCGTTCTTCTGAGCATCGGCACAATCAGTGTAATTGCTTAATCACTTTGATGAGGGAGGCTGGCCCAGAAAAAAAAACGAAAAAAGAAGTGCAATGGAACCTATCAGACAAAAGCAAAGCAGAGTGCCCGGCTCGGCTGGAAGCTGAAACCCCCCCCCCCCCTGCGGGCGCGTCTGCAGGGTAGAAACACATGCAAATGCATGCAGAAACTCTGAATGCAAGAATGCAATAACAGCATATCGTGTAGTATGCTACTGCCTGTTGTGTTGGTTACTACGTTATGATCTCGGTTGCACTTTTCATGCAAAATGACAGCATGACATATGTTGTAATAACTGGCGTAGATTAAATGCATCAGTGCGTTTCCACTGTGAATGTTAATGCACAAACATGGTTTATACAGCTGGAACTGTGGTAGAAAAGCACCTGAGTGGACCACCCCTGCAGCTCCCAGCAGGCCTTCCAACAACACAGCTGGTAGTGTTTGCAGGTGGGAAGCCAGCAGGGGACGTTGTTATGGTTTCTTACAGTAGCTTTTTTGTTTAGTTTTAGGGCTCTGCTTTCTCATCACAAGCGTTAAGAAGCTCTTTAGCGAAGCACTGAGCCATAAAGCGGTTCCAGTGGAGCTGCTCAGTGGTCAACAGATCAGTTGTAACCGGGTGGCGTCCAGCTGTGAATGTGTGTAACTGCGTGTTCGGCAGACCTAGTTTTTATAAACAAAGATTTGGAAGTACAAAAAGCTTCGCCTGCATGGCTGAGGCATGCACAGCTCCAAAATCTCGACTACACCGGCTGAGACTGTCCTCCCGAGAAAAAAATGACACAAACAGTCATTTCAGCATGTTTCCCTAAACATAACACAGTAGTTTTTGTGCCTAATCCTGACAACAACAACAAAAAATACCCGCACCCACACACTGCTGTCTAGTTGCTAGTTCTTCTTTTATTCTTCATGGACATAATGTCCACTGCAGCTCCCAGCAGGCATCCCAACCAGCGCAGCGGGGACGCTTTTTTTCAGTAGGGACCTCAGCTGGGTTATTTACTTTCTCACTAAAACAGCTGAGGTGTTCTTACTCTACCCAACCAAGCCACAGTTGTGAAAGATCAGAACTGTTTTATTTTTGCAACAGTGATTTGCAGTGTTTTTTTGGGTGGAACAGACAAACGACGCTGTCCTGCTGACAGGCGCATCAGATCGGAAAACGCGTCTCTGTGTCGTCCTGGAGGGCACCTACAAACTACTTATACTGACGTTTAATACGGAGGACTTTGTTGGTATCTCTTGTCCTCTGCAAACTGTAGTTGGTTAAGCAGGAAATGATGTTCTGTGCCGCAGCACCGACATGCAACTGTGCAGCAGTTTTGGTGAAGTGGTCGCAGAGGGAACTGCAAGTCGTATGATGAGATTTGGCTGAGAAGCACCTTTTGCCAAATCACATAAGAAGTGGCTGTAAAAGACCACTTCAAAAGCCCTTTCAATGATCAAACTTTAAAACATTAGACTCAAATTATTATATAAAAGCAACAAAGATATAAAATGACAAGACATTATGTCATTACACTAATATGTGTGCATTAATATATATATATGTTCTCCAGCTCTCACTGGAATTAGCAGGCTGCCATCCATTGTTTATTACATCCACCATCATTTCTCTTATTTTATATCTCCTCCCTCCTTCATCCTCACACAAACCAGAAATTGATTAAGTCTTTAATCATCAAGGAGGTCTGCTGCTCAGAGGAGCAATGAGAGGCTTCCTGAGGAAGCTTCAGCAAGGAAATACCGTATAAGGGCGTCTGTTCGTTTGAAATCTGCTATGATGGAGGGTGGCGGCAAACCACAGTGAGGACTGGACAAATAACAGCAGCAATTGTGCCAAACCAAAGAAAAACCCAAAGGAGAAAGCTCTTTCTGTATATTCTGATTTGGTAAAACTAACTAACAAATATGGCCGTAAAAATGGTCTCAGTCCATTTTTATCCGTCGTATCCGCTTCATGCGTACCGGTGTCATTATCACCATTACAACATGCTAATTACTAATTCCACAATCAAGCGACGAAGGTGTTAAAAGCCAGAATTTGTATTAACAAGCACGTTTGAAATGATGGCTGCACTGTGATCGTTATTTACTATGGTTGAAACATGCGGCTGAAATGCCCAAATGTAGATTTAGACCAACTTCTAACTTCTATTAAAACCAGCTGACACCGAGCTAAGTAATGATCACCCAAGACTTAATGTTGGATAAGATGAGATAATCCTTTATTAATCCCCCAGCGGGGAAATTTGCATTGTTACTGAATACTTCACAAAGGTAGGTGCACACATTTTGTTTATGTATTTGCTGTAGAGCTTTTATTATGAAAAACAGCTCGTCATGGGGAACTCGCTGCTTTTTTTGTTTCAAAACATGTTTTAGTGGGAATGTCGACGTGGAGTGAGATTGATTAGCACTGTCACCTCACACATCACACCAACATGCAGGTCAGGTGAATTTAGTATAATTGGATTGATTGGCAGTGTCAGCTGGAATAGGATCACTTAAAGGTCCCATATTATGCTCATTTCAGCTCTATATTCTTATTTATCTTCTGCTGGCCCCTCAGTTCACCCTCTGTCTGAAACAAGCTCCAAAAACTTCAAGAGTCGTCCTGAGCAGACCTGCTTTATAATCAAACAAGACATGGAGATCTCACTTTCTACAATATGGGACCTTTGATGTTATAGTCCATCAACTATTGGCATTATCGCGATCATATGATGTCATGTTATTTACTCTACATATTTATAATGTCCACATTAATGAGTTCAAGCAAACTGTAATGAAACCAAAAAACAGCTCATTGCTTTCGACATCAGTTTCATCTGAGTGTGAAAGTGGAAACAGGTGTCTACGTATATGGTCAGTTTTATTTTTTCCTTTTGTGCTATATATCAACATTGGAATATATGTTCTTAATATTGTTATTCATTTCAACTGTGTCACCAAGGGCCTGCCCCTTGCAACTCTCAGCAGGATGAATGAAAATGGATGGATGGTTAAAATTGGGAAATGAACAGTGGTGTAACACTAACCGAGGCCTTTTTTTTTTTTTAAGGAACATTCTGTATTTCAAGTTGGGGACTAAGATACAGCTTTTGGCTCCTTATTATTCGATGTTCCCACAAAGGGAACTGCAAGTTGTATGATGCGATTGGGCTTAGAAGCACTTGCATCACAAAAGAAATGGCAATTTTCAAAAGGGACAGCTGTCACGAGCAACAGAGTAACGGACGGGAGTCGACGCACCACAGGTGGACTCCACTGACTCCACAGAAGCCTCACACCGTGTTCCCGCTGCCTCCTATGAGATTACTCTGCTGGCATATTTGCAGAGTTGCAGTTATTATCCTAAGCGGTTATGACATTATGAGTTTCTACAAGGCACAAATGTGTTTACACACTATTGATGCGCAGACAGATACAAGCACCAAACACCTCTCACACACACTCAAACACACATCTGTCGTCCCCTCCATTTCCCCCCCCCCCCCTCCCATCTGCCAGTGTCATACACTCCCTCCTCCATATCAAATGACTCAACTGAAGACTCCAGCGTATATTGCCTCGCTCTATCTGCTTTTTCGCACCTCTGATTGGCCAGTGTTTGACATTTTTCTGTGTAATGTGCAAGCTACACTTGCCCCCCCCCCCCCCCCCCCCCCCCCCCGCCGCCTCTGGTAAGACGCTGGCTATTAGTATGAAATAAATACCAACCATGGCACCCGGAATAATTTGGCGATCGAATTTGACGAGGCAAACGTGCCTATGGGAATCAAGGCATTAAACTCTGCACAGTACATTTATACTCACTTGCCCTATGGGGGAGATCATTAATGAGAAACGCTTCTATGAGCTATAGTGTGGGAGCGGGGAAAACAGTGCTGGGCAGGTGTGATAAAGAGTTGACCTCCACTTTATTAACCTCTGTTATGTTCACCAAGCGATGCCATGAATAGGTTGCAAGAGAGTCATAAATGATCTCAGCACTGGAAGGCGGAGGAAGCGGGGACCCCTGCTTCATTAACCTGCACATACCTGCCGCCGAGCTCTTTAAGACCATTAGCAAAGAGTGTCTCCATAAACACGCCCAACAGGATCCGACTGAAGCCCTGAAGTGAAAGACCGCCACCGTCATGCTTGAGAGGAGCACACTGTGAGCGCCAGGGCTCCTCTCTTCCCATGTTTGCCCCCTCAGCTCTGCCCCAAAATGCTAACACACACACTCTCTCGTGATTTTCTATTGAGCAATCCCCAGTCTGCCATTTCCTTTGAGAGGCTTAAAACAGAATCCTAGTGTGCGGATGTTTTAGCCGTCAGGCAAATATTGCAGTTTCCTCTGAATCATAAAGAAAGTCAACAGCAAATTTATAAAGTTAGATTACACGCTTGCTACTTTGTTTACCCTGCGTTTGCTTGTGGCCATTTCGGAAGACGTTTCTCCTTGAAAGATGAATACACTTTTAATTTTCCACATCCCAAATGCCTTTCCCCCTCTTTTTTTCCCTGACAAAGTAGCTGGCATATTGGCCTCGAGAAAAGGCACAGAAGAGTGAGGTTTGCCTTGTTTTACTTGTTTACCTTTTTTTTGCATTTAGCTCCTTGATGTTCACACTGCATAATTACAGGAACCCGTAAACAAGAACACACGTTATTTGAATTATTTGCGAGGATTTTGATTAACTTTAGCTAAACATGATGGACTCCATTTTCCTGCGATCATTTTTTTGTGTGTTCGTGCTGGTGAAAAACGTGAAGGTGAGTTTAAACTAGGAATTAGATGCCTTCACAAAAAAAAGAAATCTAATTAAGGGACTCAACAACAGTCAAACACTACCCACTTCCAGCTAAAATGTGAATATCTGTGGCTTTTCTGTTGATCGGACGAAACAGGACATTTGAAAATCCTACCTTGGGCTTCAGGATATTGAGATGGCCATTTTTCACTACTTTCTGACTTTTTATAGACCAAAGGATTCATCAAGTCATCAAGAAAATGATCAAGAGGTTAATCAATAATGAAAATAATTGGTAGTCACAGCCTCAGTTTGATGTTTTGGTTTCAAAAGATACTATCGGGAGGGGTGCTGTCTCAGTGATTACTGCTGTCACTTCACATCAACATGCGGGTCAGGTGAACTGGCCCATAGGTGTGAATGTGAGTGTGAATGGTTGTTAGTGTGTATGTGTTGGACCTGTGACACACTGGTGACCTTTCCTGATTGTACTGAAACACCAGAAAAAAAAAAGAAAAAGCAACAAATCCACACATTGGAGCAAATCTTTAGAATCTATAAATGACTAATGATTAACCATCAGAATTGTTGTTGATTAATTGCCTTTGACGGACTAATGAAATAATCAATTGTTGCCAGTCCAGACTTTGATTTAATCTCCTTGCATTTTGGCATGCTACACCTTCCAGCCTTTTCTCTTAGATGCTAATATCTGCCTCCGTATACCCATAAAGCCTTGCATTAGAGAGTTGTCATTTGTGGATTCAGAGTTTCTCACGTGTTGGACCAATAGGGAAGAGTTCAGGCCTTTTGTGTGACGAAGTTGGATCATTCCCAAATGCAGTTAACTGGAGGAATAAACATTGCAGAGGGCGTGTAAACACTTTGGTGGAAACGCGGCCTTAATGCAGCTCGATGACACAGTGCACCTTTAATTCAGTCCATCCAGGTGGAAAGCTGCAGAGCCACAGGAAAGGTAGCATGACATTGCGAGTGACTGCGTGAACCCGTGGCAATCAATGGGCGCTCCTGACATTTAAAGCTTGTATCAATCAGCTGCTAATGGGGAAATCAATAGGAAGTCAGAGTGACACGCCACTTTATTATTTATGCATTTCTATGATCAATTCACTCAAGGAGTCGGTGGCGTGCCGTGACACCCCGGCGGACCCTGCAAGGCCCTGCCCCAGCTGGTCGATACTGCAAGTTGCTCTGAGCATGATCAAGTGCATGTGTCTCAGTGTTAGCCGCTAACTAGGTTTCATTTCATGGCAGAGTGGTTGTAGACGCAACGTCCAGGTGAGAGAGCGAGCAACTGCTCTGCTTCAGCTCTTTGTCAACCTGTGATGAGTACTGTAGTTGTGTAGCAGCGGTGAGTGTGTCAGGATTTTTCAGGAGTAGCTAGATTGTCTCCTCTTTACAACTGCAACATAAACACCTTGAAGCTTTTTGGCATTTTCCGTGCACAAAAATCAGCGCTGCTTGGCTGAACTGAGTACAACACGGCGATGATACCATTACCGCCCTGCACACTCGCCACACACACAGTCCCACGCAGTATTCACATCTAGGCCTTTGTGAAGTTTTGCAAACATAGCACTTCCTTTTCCCATCCTGGCACTGGGTTAAGGAAACAGCCTTTCTCTGTGTCACCTTGCCCAGCGCGGATGGTTGGAAATGAGTGCCTTTTAATGAGATGCCCCCTGAACCTGCTCAAATTCATTCATGACAGTCACATTCAACAGGGCTGCTGTCAGCGTAATGAGACGGCTAATTCCCCTTGACTTAAAGGAAGCGAGCAAATCATTTATCCGTCTGCCTGGGCCGGCGAAATGTATGGCCTGTGCACCGGCCCTCACATTAGTTGGCTCCATCTCAAAGAGCTCGGGGAGCTCAACTGTTGCCCAAAAAAAAAAAAAAGACAAGCTGTTAGTACTCTGCAGCCATACTTAAAATAAAATATGAAAATGTGAAGCTTGCCAAATTGGGAGCTGCGGATAAACACCTTCACAATGTAAACAGAAGCTAATGCCTTTTACGATATTAATCACCCTCATTGTTGTTAATGCTTGTGTCACCGTTTTGTAAATTAGCTGGACTCAAGGTGACTTTGGCTTGTGATTTCCTTCTTTTTCCACTTCTTATTCAGCACTGTCTTCCCCCACCCCTTCCTTTCCCCTGATGTTTTAGTTATTTATGCCACTTGCTTGTTCTCTCAAAAAACCGCAAGCTGCCTGTTTGATTAATGGTGATGCTTATAAGAGGCCTCGGTGCAGGAGTTTAGCTCAGAGCTAGGTGCGGACAGGAATGCATACTGTACCGGAGCTGAATGTGAAGCTCGCGCCCCGAGATGCTCCATTTCCATAATGAGAGAAATAAATGATGTGCATAAATGAGTGGTCGTACTTTTCTGGAAGTTACACACTGTACCATATGTGGATATTTTGTTTGTGTTTGCCAATTTAAATGCCACAAAGGCCCAATTTAGCTCTTTTCTACCTTTTGTTAGCATGTGAGTAATAGGCTAGCTGTACTTTTTGCCTCTGTGTGTATATGTGATACACTTGGAGTAAGATATTCTGCAAGTCACAGCTAACAATAATTCGCCGTAGGTCTCAAATGGTCTCATCTTCTAGATTTGTGTCTGAATTTAAATTAGCATAACATAAGGTAGTGAGTTAACAGAGATATGTGAAGCTATGGGCATATGTAGGCTGTAAAACTGTAAACTCTTTGACTTTAAAGCCGTTATTATAAAACTTACCTCTTCTTACTGGTTGTTGCTGAACAGTGTGGATGTTGAACTTTAAAGAAACAGAGCAGTGTTTCCTTGGACCTTTTGAAGCTGAATTAAATTATTTTTGCCACTTGTTGGCACCAGAAGAAGCTAAAAGCTTTTTAGCATGTTGTTAGCAAACATTAGCCCATACACAAATCCAGCAGCCATGAAGCATTAGCATTCACCCTCCTGAGGAACTGTCTCTTTAGCTGCTAGATGCTCCACTGTGTTCACCAGCTAGTTGTTAACATAGTCCGTCTCCTGAATCAAATTAGCATAGCATAAGGCACAGCAAATGTAGGAAGTGAGTAAACAGAGATATGTCATATGCTGTAAAACCGTAAAATCTTTGACTTGGACCTTAAAGCTGAATTAATTGATTTTTTCGCCCCTTGTGGTCACCAGAGGAAGCTGGTTGTTAGCAAACATTAGCCCATATACAAACGCAGCAGCCATGAAGAATTATCATTCACCCTCCTAGCTAGTTGCTAGCGTTGTCCGTCACCTGTTTGGTGCTGGCCAGGTAGTGGCAGCAGCAGGTTTATCTGTTACAGCTTGAAACAAGGTAAATGAGTGCAGGGTTTGTGGGCCAGAAAACCATAACCATGACTCAAAACTAGGCTGAAAGGCTCCAAAGGGCTGACGAGGAGTTTGGTGGTAATTATTTCTGGGTTCATCACTGCGAGTGACCCCTTTCACAGATTAATGGAGTGTGATATAAAAATATTAATTAGTGCTGCTTTAAGGAGTGTGGCATTAAAAAGATGTACATCCAGAGAGGAGTTTCCTGACAGGTCCTTGAAGGAGACTTTTAAACTTCTTATTTCATCTCCTCGGACAGCTGGCAAGATGGTAGGACAGAAATCCAAGGAAAGGAGGATGTATAAAGAAGGCAAGAAGGCGGCACTTTTTATGGATAGCGTAACACACCCATTGTCTTTCCAGTCCAGTGAAGCACTATCACTAAGCTTTTCTCTGTTGTCAGACTCTTCTTGGTTTTCACACATCTTAAGCCAAACTCACATTGGAGCCAAATCAAACCGTTCCCTGTGGCGCTAACCACTGAGCATGAAGCATCAGACAGGAACACGGTATAGTCTGAAGAAAACCTCCCAGCATTCACCTGGAGTTAAAAAGACATTAACAGATGTGGCGCAGTCGCCGTGCACACAAAGCCCGGCTGCCTTTGAGGAGCAGCCGGAGTGCTCTCAGGCCACATCCCCAGCTCCCTTTATGATCTGTAATGGGATTGTTGAGGAGCGCCAGCAGCATCCTCATCACAGGACAAAACCCACTTAATGGGATATGATTCGCCATGAAAGGCCGAGGAAGAGCTGTTTCTCACGGAACCCGCTTATCCCTTGAAACCCCCATTCCCCCGCATCCCCACCGCCTCCACCCACCTTTCCAAGCGGAGGCTGGCATGTCGATTGGGCCCTGTATCACCCCTACCATCCCTGGGGCATGGCTGGATGTGTCTGTGTGTGTGCGCAGAGAGGGCAGATTAGCAGTGCCATGAGAGACGCTGTTTGTGGCTTATCGGTGCACGAGCCCCAGCATGCTCAGTGGTCTTGACCGGCTCAAGGGACGGAAGTGCAACTTGTTCAGCTGCTGAGATGGCTGGGAGTGAATACCGAGCGGTGCTGCGTGCTGTTTTGAACTCACCACGGCCCGGAGACGGCTTATCTTCTCAGCTGGAGCAGAGAGGAAAAGTTTGATGAAGTCACAGCTCCGGCTTTGCTTGTGGGGTTACAAATAGTTTCGGTCTGGCTGTGTTAAGCAACTGCCACTCACAAGAACCATCCAACCACACCAGCTGGGGCAAAATTAGACAAGGTTGAGTTTAAGGTGATGTTTAAAGCCACTGATTTTACATGTCAAAGTGAATTTACTAGCCATAAGGATCACTACTCAGCCTGTAAAAGAACCTCATGATGGCATCAGGGTTGTTTCCAAGGACAAGTACCGCTTTTTCTTACAATACTTACATTCCATGTGTGTGTTGAGACAGGTATTAGTCACTATAATCACCCCTCTTCACCATACTGAGCAATCCCTTTATAGCACAACTGCACTAGAAGAGTCCTTGTTCTGAGTCAAAATGCATTCAGTTCAGTCCAATGATAATACGAGGCTTCATCTCCGTCTGGAAGGCGTGTGTTGGTTTATTGCAGCTGTTTTTGTCCCAGCCAGGCGAGTAACAAGATTGATCTCTTCACCATGGCTCAACAAGGAAACACCGTCCGGGGGAAACGTACATGGGGAATTTAAAAAACAGAAACTCTGATGCCCAGTCAGTTTGTCTAACTCAGACTGCCGCAGCCTTGCACTAGCTTTGGCTGGACTTTGGAATGCATTTTTGCCCAGGATGAGGATTTCGTCACCAGTCTCTGACGGTGTAGTCACAGCACAGGGGCGCCCGTTCATGGCCACTGTTTAGAGAGGAGCAACAGTTACAGCCATCAATAACTCTTTCAATTTACATTGAATGTAGTCCCAAGCAAACATTTTTATGAATGGATCCAGTATATTCAGATTTCAAAATATTAGATAGTTTAGGTATTTCACACTCAGTTGTGGGTTTAGTATTATTTTTCCTTCCAGCTGCTTTTATCATCTTCCACATCTCTCTGTTTACCTGCAGCATTGTGTGTCGTTTCAGTTAGACATTAAAGGGCCTTTGACAGGGTCGTTTTAATCAGTTTTCCTTCCCCCATTTGCCTCATACGTATAATAGCTTGTAGTACCTGCGGGACCCTGATCTGTGCTCAGATCCATGCTGTATTCATGTTAACTGCAAAAGCCCATTGCGTACGAACCTCATCGTGTAACCAGTATTGGCAGATACAGTATCTCCGTTCATCACAAGCATGTTCTCAGGTTGGGGACGTTGCTGAAAAAACTGATCACTGATGCTGAGATTTGGAGTGGATTTCCCTTTTGTGTGTGAATTGTGCAGAGTTCAAAGATCTGGCATTTTTCCCATCTCTCTTGTCTTCAGACATCAGCATTTCAAAAGTGTATGTATTTGAGCATGTGCACAAGCTTGGCCAAGCTTGGTTTGCGCGCGCGCACGTGTGTGTGTGTATATAAATGTGGACATGAAGGTGAATGTGAGAGAAGACCTATGCTTGTATGTATTTGAGTGTGTGTTCACTCATGTGCGCATGTCCACTAGGGAGCACTGGGGTGCTTTCAGGCAACACAAAGCCTCCCCCCCCCCCCCTCCCCCTCCTCTGTCTGATGTTGCTGGAATAGGGAGCTGGAGCCAGCAGCTAGCAGCCACATCAGCAGTGCAACATGGGAAAAAAAAAAGAAGAAAAAAAGATCAGCACCTCTGATTTTTTGCTCAGTGCCAGCTGGACGACATCATGTTGACCTTGCCATGCTTGCACCAAGTCCATGAAATCAAGCCACGGCCCCGGCCTCAGCACCCTTAACTCTAACACACACACACTCTCTTGCGACACACACACACACACACACACACACACCTTTTCTCGATGTACTACTACTCCAGCCTGACCTTGGTGGTCGTTGTTGTGGGGCTAAGTAGAAAAAGAACACGGGGTCGCGCAAAAACGAAGCAGTGCTGCTGGCAGTCAGGCTGGGCGAGGGGAATGGTTCACACGCTGGGTGGTGCTGCTGTCGATTGCAGTGCAGAGTTTTTTTGCTCATCATAAATGTGAAGGTTTTGCTGACCTGCAAATACGTCGGAGATAAGATCCCTCGCCTACTTGGAAGAAATTTGGCATGATGCAATCACAATCACTCTGGGTGGACACAACTGCAGAGGCTCTGCAGGGAGGCTCAGCAGCAAGGTGCCACAGTAAATCATGAGCTAAACTAGCAGTGGTTTGTCAGTCTAATTATATCCAAAATGCCCCTTCTGTTGTCTGCCCTTTGGTTGTGTGCAACTCTAAGTTAGACACAAACCTGCTGTGATTAGCCAGATGCAGAGATAGGTATGTTTTGTTTTTTTTAGCTACATAGCCAGTTAGGTAACATCTTGTATAAGCAAATACCAAGAAAAGGGTCAGACAGGTTTCAAGTTAGCCCCACTTCCTTTTACAGTCCTCTGAAGAAGACCGTCGGAATGCTATGTGAATGTTGAATGCGTCATGAAGTGATATCAGATACTTGTGGTGAGTGGGTGTCAGGGTTAGTGAATGGGCCAATATGTAATCTCACTGTGGTGACACAAGCACTTTGAGAAACGCACGATTCAATCTTTCATTCTCGCCTGCCGCTCTAAAGAAAAGCCTGACTCAACTGTCATGTACTCTGGACTCACGCTTCAAGTTTCCACGGGGCCAAGCCGCTGACTGACAAGTATGAGAGGGGCCTTATCTGTCACCTTACAGGCATTTCATTATAAAATTGCTTGGCTACTGCGCTATCACAGGGAAGATGGTGAATGCAGCTGCCTTGAGGCTGGCCGGGGAAAAAAAAGAGACAGGCTTTGGGACAGATTATGTAAAGGTTACAAAGTGAACTTGGACACAGTCATTTTTGTCTCTCCTTTATCATCCTGAATTGCGGATCTTGTAACCATAATGTGACATGGATCAAGCTCCAACGTATCACAGAGGAATGAAATGGGACACGAGAGATTTGGTTTTGTACAAAGGCGCCGCTATAGTTCTCACAACTCTTCTTCTTCTCTGTGCCGAAATACCACGGGGCGTCGTTAAATGACACGAGTGACTGGGTCCATCTTCCCACAGCAATGACAAGTCACGTAATGGACTAGCTCTGGTGACTCAGCCTTGGAACTGATGGCGTGGCTCTATGTAGTGTGACGGCTTTGACATGGTCCCAGGGCAGCGTTCATGTGGCCAGGGCACCGGCCCATTTAGAAAGAGGCCCGTGTGGCGGGGAAATCAGCTAGAGCTAATGACCTGGGGGGAGAGGGAGAGAGTTTTTCCTCAGCAAGTAGAGGTTGACAGTTTCTTGACTTGACGCATCTTGGAGCGCCGTCGAACTCCTTTCCCTTTTGCCCCAGACACTTTATTCACTGATGAGGAGCCATCCTCATTTAGCTATGCAATATTTACTGCAGAGTGCTCATTAATGACTCTGGAGGAGAAAACATATTTGCAACTAAAAAGAGTTGAAATGATGATGAAAAATAGTTCACATTTCTCATTTCATCATGAAATGTGTGTGTTTGTGTTTGTGTGTGTGTGTGTTCTGATTTTCGGGTGAAGTCATGGTTTTTCTTTCAGAGATGGTAGACACGTTCAAGGTGGAGGGTCTGGAGGTTTCAGAACATGTTTGATTAAATTGAACTTGTGCAGTATGACTCACGCTACCTCAAGTATCTTTTAGGGAGATGTTACAATTAACGCTACTGCCAACTTGTGATGGCGCTCTACCATTTACTGGCCTGATACCTTCAAAAACAATTCAGAAAAATTTACCCAGACCAGGAAATTTCATCAAAGGAATGGAATGGTAATAATATTTTGGAAAAAAATCCTGTTTGCTTTCTTTCCGAGAAGTAGTTGAACAGAAAAGTTGAAAAGTTGATACCACACTCAAGTATGTACATTAAATACAGAACTGAGGGCCGACAGGCTATTAGCCTAGCCTAGCATATAGACTGAAAGCAGGGGTGATCAGCTAGCCAGGCTCTCCAAAGTTCGAAAGTCCACCCAAACAACACCCCAAAAGGTCACTAACTAACATGTTTTATGTTGTTTGTTTAATCTGCACACAAACAAATGTAAAAATGACATTTTATGGTTTTAGAGGGAGCGACATGGTGTAACTAATTCTAAACAGATTATCCAACCGCCCAGTACTTCTGTGCAGCGTCTCTGCTGTTTCTTTGTTTGTTTTGGCAGCCTCACTGTGACGACAAGAATCCTGGAAGTTACTGCACCCGTGTGTTGTTTACCAAAAAATAATTACAGCAAGTAACTCTCGCACAGAGCCAGGCTAATGTTTCCCCAGGCTTTCAGTCTTTAGGCTAAGCTAAGCTAATCGTATCCTAGCATTAGCTCCATTCCTAAAGGAATAGTTCATAGTTTACCCCTTGTAAAACATAAATGTGATGCTGTTTGTAATTTTTACGCTTGGGTTTTGTCTAATTTGTTTATTCTCCACAAAAACACGTTAATTAGTGACCTTTAGAGGATGATTTTTTTTCACTGTTTCCGGGCTAACCATCTCCAACTTCATAGATAACACACACAAGAGCAGCATCAAGCTTCTCAACTAACTCTTGGAAACAAAGCATATTTCCATCATAAATGGAACAATTCCCTCAGCCTAGGGCACCAAACAACAGATTTAGCTTTGTTTAAGAAAGAAATCACAGCTGTTTTTGACTGATGGCTGTCAGCACTTTGTCATAGACCACCATACTATATATAGCCATTACTGAATTAAAGAATGTAGTCATTTTTAATCATCTTACCTGATCTTTGCTGGCCTGCTCACACAAGATTGATCTCCTTCCTTCTGGATCTAATATAGCTATACAAGCAATTTTTTTTTTACAATGATTTATGTTGCATCTGCTGCTTATGTTACATCTGCTGTTGTATCCGCTAGTAAACAAGTGCATTTTGGATAGATCCTTGGCATCACTTGTGGCAAGCCCCTTTAGAACTGTGCCAAACATGACAATGACAGATTTTGGTACACTTGTGAAATTAATGGACACCTTGTTTGAGGTAGAAAAGCCAACCTAATGCCCAGTTTTGAACTGTTTGACATTGTTGTGATGTGGTTTGTGCGTCTGTTGTAATTGGTCTGGCTTCTCCGTTGAATCCACAACGAATGGCTCGTGATTGTCTCTAACATTGAGGTGGACGATTCCGGGGATAAAGACAAATGAACCCGTGCATGCCCAACTCAGTGTGAAAGAAAACAATGATGATGGGTAATTAAAAAATGAAAAAGTAGGAGGAGCCGAAGCATCCTTTGGATGAAGCAGTTGGGACCAAGATAGCAAATGAGTGAAGACATTGACCAGTTGTGGCTGTGAGTCATTTGTCTCCAGCCCAGGTGCTGCTTTCGTATTGAACAGGACTCAATCAGGCCGGCGATGAATGCCAGCTGGCTGCTAGGCCAGTAAAAAAAAAAAACAAACAAATGAAAAAGAGAGGCCAAATTAATGGATGCCAGCAGAAGTGAGGCAAGACCCAGCTCTTACTCTGATTAAACATGGGGGCCATCAAAGGGGAGGAAGCCATTAGAGATAGATTGTATTGGCTCTGCGGCGATCTGTGCTTCTATTTTAAAGAAAGAGATGTCAGTGCGGAGAGGCTTTGCTCTCTCGCCCCACACCAAGAATGTGTTTGGTCAGGCTGAGTGAAAGGAGAATAGCTTTCAGATATGTATTGAGTTTCCATTCATTCTGTACAAAGGAAGAACAGTTGTGGGTGACGCTGCGTACAAACAGCTCAAGGCAAAAAAAAAAAGAAAAAGAAAGAAGGCACGGCACAATTCCTCCTGAAAACCTATTATATGTGACCATGTTTGCAATGAGTTTCTAGTTGCACAAAAAAAAATGTAAAATGTAAAATTAAAATGCCCGTAGAACCCACAGAATATCGTCATCATTAGTATAATTGCATACGTTGCCAACCGGTGACACACACACACACCGTCATTTATTCAGCATTAATGTGAGGCAGTTGGTAAGTTGTGACACTTTGAAAGATTTCGCTGCTCATTGTAGAGTGCATGCCATGCCTGTTCAGTTTCAAAGCTCACTGCCCTAGGTACCTACCATCTGGTTCATCCCCGTGGATGCCAGCAACATGTAAGCCAAAGGCGGGGCGCCGAGGTTCCTGCCACCAGCCCGAACGCAATGATCGATTTTCAGCATACGCATCCCGCAGCCTCGGCAGGCCGGGGTAAAAAAGAAAAAAGAAAGAGAGACGGTGGGCTCCTGAGCGCAGCGTAATCTCCCCACGACACAGTGTTTGACACGTGCAGCTGGGGAGAGATTGTTGAGATTTGTGCATTGATCCGCGCACTGGACCTCTCCACAGGCTCTCTCATTTGAATAAAAATGGAGGGGGGAGGGGTTGTATTTTTGTAGAGCAGCACGAGGCCATCAAAAGAGTCAATATGTCTCCCTGAAGAATGGACTGAGGGTCGTGATCCAAGGGACGTTTCTAGGAGAATGAGGGGGCCGGTGTGAATAACTAATGAGGGAGAAGGAGATGTGCAGGGAGGATGATTGGAAGGAAGGAAATGGGAAGTAATCAAGAGCTAACTGGAGAGAGAGAGAGATGTAATTCTTTGCCTTGAATGACATACGAGTAGTCTCATTCTATAAGACGCAGAAGATGAATTGAGAGGAAAAAGGACATGAGACATACATCATTACAGTTCTGTATCATTACGATGAGTTATTTAAAGCCATTCCTTAGACTCTTGCATGAGTCCTTTTAAAACTTGACCCCAGTTGGAACTATGAACCAGTGAGCCTGGTTGCAGCTGGATTTTAGATCAGTAATGTAGTTTAAGTGTGAACAGTCTCAGCATCAAGCACTTTCAGTAATCTCACAGGCTTAATTATCGTTACATTTAAGGTGGACTGAACATAGTTCAAATAAGTCAAATGAGACCTGTGTTAATTAACATACAAACCCTCTCCGGTGCATATGGCGTCTTTATTGCACTAGAGGATAAAAAAAACAAAAAACAGAAGCCAGGTAACATTAGAAAGCACTTTTTCTTTCCACTCGTAAATTTGCTGAGCACTAAGACAAGCCTCTTATCACTAAAAGGTCATAAACTCGCTCGAGGGGGCTGTTAAGCGTGTCCTCTGGCTCTCTCCCGCTCTCCCACTCCGGTCTCGTTGCCGTGCCAGCACATTTTAGTGCGGGGAAAAGGGAGTTCGAGCCATTGGCACCCACTTGTTCCAGCAGCGGTGTGGGAGCAGAGCCACGCGGGAGGAAACGGGCTCGGGTCCGAAAATCCTGCTAAGGAGGACAAAGACTTGAGCCACAAAGCGAGAATCTCTCGACGCACAAGCGTGGTCGAGGCACGTCTGAGGGGAAATGATGAGAAATCGATGTGTAGGAAGATTCAAACACTTCACAGCCTCGTTTAAATGAGTTACAGCCTCACGTCTGGTGTCCAACTCGACCCTTTTTTAAAACTGAGCAGTAAAATTGCAAATCCAGTCCTTTTTTTTCCTTTTTTTTTCTCCCTTCTTTTGACCCAGCGGGAACACATGATTAATTACATCTTTGTGCATTGTCTTCCATCTGGCAGGGTTACTTATCTCCCCAGGATAAATGACTGCTTAAACTGCCACCGTTTCATCTGCAGTTGGGTCTTTTTCGCCATTAAAAGTGGGTAATAATTTGAGTACAAATGAGCCATTTTCCCCAGTAATTGAAATGATTTTCTTATTAACATGTACATTAGCAGTACTTTTCATGATATGCGTAGACGCTACCGCTTTTGGACCGCAGGATATTCCTGAATTAGACTTAAGACAAACAGTTTATGGAGCATATGGTTAGAGGTTTGTACTGTAGAAAATGGCCTTAAAGTTGAATTCACAAGCTAAAAACACACCCTTTCTGAGCTCAGTATGGTCTGGTTTTGTTGCTACAAACGTTGGTGTCTTTGCTTACCACAACGCCGTACGAATGTTAAGATTAAGATTAAGAACACGAAAATGTACTTGCATGAGGCCCATTGTCTCCCATGTGACAAACTGTTTGCCATTTCATTTAACCACACCTCAGATGAAAACATGTCCAGGTCTTCCATGTGTCTTTTGCCGCCCGGCACAATCCGAGCTGCGCCTGACTCGCGTCGGTTTGATGCTGCTTCAGAGAATACACTATACGCCAATGTAAACACACTCGCATGCCCTCTTCTCTTCCGTATGATGAACAGTGAGAGAAGAGTGTCTCTGAGCGAGCAGAGGGAGCTATAGACAGGTAGTCGAATAAACAGGTGCTGAAGAAGAGAGAGATGAAAGGTGCGGCTGGCTTGAGATTGGAGGGTGAGAGAAGAGAAAGAGATATGTGATCCTTTGTTGAATGAAACGCTGTTGAGTTATTCATGCGATCTCAAAGTGAAACTTCAAAAACAGTGGGAACATTTTTTTTTTTGTCTTTCTTTGTGTTTTCTGAGAGAACGACAGTATGTAAATCTCAGGCCCGTACTGCTGAGGTACCACTGCGGTTGTTTAAAGACTGCACAAGTTCCCAGGTTCATTAATTGTCTGACACTTGCTTCTTCTGCTTGGGAGGAAAATTCTTTTCTTTTTCCTACATTTTGTCTGTCTTTGTGAGAGAAAAACACGGCGGATAGAGGATCCCGAGCAGGACTGAGATGGCCGCCAGATGGCCGCCAGATTACAGAAATGTACAGAATTTCTTTTGAATTTTGATTGCTTGGTTTGAAATAACAAGCGCTTATTCAGAGTGAAAAAGCTCCTCAAGAGTGCATACCTCAGCCAAGGCCAAGAGGACATTTTTTGATATGTTTTAACTACGTGTAATCTGATCCAGTGGCAGACTGGCAGTTGGGAGGATCTGGGAAAATCCACAGTACCACCAGTACCGGGGTGGTTGCCTGGCAACCTCACAGCGATGACAAGACTCCAGAAAGTTACTTTGCCATTTTTATGCTAACCAAAGACTAGCAGCCGCTGGCTCCAGCTTTATATTTACTGTAGAGGACACGAGAGTCCTCTCACCTTATCCTCTTATGAGTATGTCAAACTATTACTTTAAGTTGTGAAAATGATAAATCATGGAAATAACGGAAAGAATTTAATTGTTTCCGGGCTTTCTCAGAATTTCATGTCATTTGCTGCCCAGCTTAGTCACACTGTGTCAAACAAATGAATGAAAATTAGATTCAACTGGCTATGACGAATGTAACCAGTAAACTTTAGGATTGTGGGCCATGGAGCATGAAAGTTTACTTCATTGTTGTGGCAGTTATTAGAACATAAAATTAGCAATTTGATGGTGCTGTGTGCTTCTATAATCCACTACCAACTTTCCAAGCTTTTATTTGATTACTTCTTGTTGGGTTGTTGTTTATTGGGATTTTTTTTTTCAGCCACTGCAGAGTGTGTGAAGACACAGAAGATTTATTTTTCTCTTGTCTCGTCATCCCAGCACATTATTATTATTATCATATACAGTATTTAGAGAAAATTCATGGGTCCACATCTTTTCACACAAATGGGACCAAGAACATAAGTTCTTTGACAGAGGAATATCAGAAAGAAATTCAATGAACCTCACAAACTCATTTCATCAGGAAATCAAACTTAAACACATAAAAACTCACACATTACTCGGTCTCCCCATATTACGTATGGTTTTGAAGTTTGCTTCTCAGGGAAACACAGAACTTTAGAAAGAACATGCTGGAGCCACAGTGTCTGGGGAGGCAAAAAAGTGTCCAGGCTTTGATATAGCTTGTTGCCCGCCTCAATGTGTCTGTGAATATTGAATCAATGAGGCACCACAGCACAGAAAAACCAATATGTAATTTCCCCCCAGACACTCCCCAGGCCTTCGTCTGTTTGCACCCAGGAGCAATAGCCGTCATTCAACTGCAAACCACAAGTGTGGCCACCGTGCTGATTTCTCAGAAGAGACGCTGGAGCTTCAAAGAAAACGTTGTGACGCTCGACTTAAACTGTGTTTTATAACAGAAATAATATAAACGCCTCGTGGGAACATGGGTTTTTACTCTGAAGTTTGCATGGTTGTTAGCAAAGCTCCGAAGGTGGGTCAGGTGAGGTTGAATACCAATTTGCCACATTTGTCATATCTAAAGAGGAAGGTTTGATGTGAGCGTTCTCATACGTGAGAGAGAACAGAGCTTCAAAGACGCCACATCACCTGCGCCCAAATTGCAGGTGCAACAGTCAAAAGAAAAAAACGCTGATTTATATAACACGTGGAACCATCTGGAAAATCACGAAAAGATACTGTATGACAAACTGCACTGACAAAGAGGAGTAGCAGTTACCATTTAGACGAAAAAGAGATATGTAGGACACATGGGGGGGGGGGGGGGGGGGGGGGGGGAGGGTGAGTAATGCTGATAACGGGTGTGAATTTAAATATAACCCACCCTTGTTGCTGTGGTGACTAATTTACTTCAGAGGTTTTTTTCATCAAGCGTTAATCTTGCTTTGTCCATCCTGCACATTTATTGTCAGCGAAGTCACTTTTTCATATAATGGCAGAAGCTCCGCTGGTCAGACCTTTCAGAATAAAGGTCCGCCAGGCAATTAACCTACGTGATTGAAAACAATTCTTAGGTTTAGTCTTAAAAATGTATATTTTGGCCTTAGTGTTGAGAAGCTATGTTGTTGGATGCTGTGTGTGTGTGTGTCTTTGTATTTCTTTGCCGTTCCCTAAAGTCATGACTTTATACTAAATAAGAAATTTGCGCGTGTCGCTCTAATTTAGCCTTCGTAAATTCTCCAATTTTCCACCGCTGGCGATGGGAAGAACATGTATCAAACTATGAATCTTTATATGTGGAGATTTCATCAGAAACATGCAGATGCCAGCAGCATTTCTATTACTCCTGAAAATGTATTTACACTGTGAAATTGGGCGTCAATGTTTAATTTACTTTCACATATTGGATTATTGTGTTTCCACTGTGACAAGGTTACAGATTGTGTTTGGTTTCTCTCTATACATAGAGACCTAACACGTGCAAAGCAAAGAATATATAAGATATTCAGCTCTTAATTAATGGATGTTAAGACAGGTAACACGGTACGCATACTTAGGTTAGAAGTCTTCTTTTATTTGACATGTAGAACTAAGAAATGCTGTTTTTTTCCCCCCACAACAAATGACTAAAGCTATAGTATAGTAAAGTATAACATCATGTCATGATGGAAAATAGTAATCATATAAAGATCATTTGACTTGATGGCCGTGTGGCAAACCGTTCCAGCTTCCACAATAAAATACGTGAACCTCACACAACTGCTGGCACAAGAATAAATACATAGCATAGTGGCATGGGGTGTGCTCATGCCAACTTTCTGTGCTCATCTCACGGTTTTATTATTTTATATCTTGCCAGCTGGTGAATTTTTAAAAACCAGATCATAAATGTAAAAAATCACCCTCAGCCCCCTCAGAGCCAGCAGTGTTCCTGTCCCCATGCTAAACATGGGCGGATCATTTCATGTAATGGCATTGCGCCATCACTTGCTATGTCATTAGCTGCAGCCACTTGTTGGATTTCCCCTTTTCCCGGCGTCTGCACGCGGACTTTCTTCACGCGGACTTTCTTCACACAGACTTTCTTCTCTCGTCGCACACTTTGCGTCCACTTTACTCCGAGCTCATCCCGCCGCCTGAGCAGGAGCACCAGATGATGAAAGATGACCTAGATTGCTTTTGTGGAGTCGGGGCTGTGTGCAGTTTATGTGTGAGTGCGTGTGACAGAAAACAAGGTGCAGTATGGGAAGCGTAGCTAGCCACCCCCCCCCCCCCCCCCCCCCCTCCCCAGCCCTCATAAACAAAAGACTCAAACACTGCAACCCTCCGCAGACGGGTGGAATTAAAACTTTCCAACCACTTGCGCATCCCTTGTCTTTAAGTGTGCGCTATTATATCTGTGCACAACGAGGCTTGCCAGACATTCTTGGCAGCGCCTCAGCACTACCTTGTATCCAGCCACGTTAATAAGGCGAGCGTTATTTTGCTAATTTCGCCTCTCTCTCTCTCTCTCTCTCCGGGGGGGGATCGTCCATCCAAATAGGGCAGCTGTGAATCTGTAAACACTGCCTCAAAGAGGAAAGCGCGTATCCAACCACAACATCCCTCCGCCATCATTCCACACGTATTACTTAATGTTTATGACCATCATGACCCGAAGAATACTTTTGATTCACAGACTTTCAGCCGCCTTTTTTCCCCTCCTCAGTTTTTAATGATCCCAAACAAATTTGCCTTTGAATTAAAATCTTCCTTTTTTTTATTGCTACACACCAAATAGGGCAATTAGAACGGAGTGCCGTGTACCCACTAATTAGTAGTAAATAGAAGGTTTGATACACGGAAAGGCAGAGTGCATGACTTTGCCGTAAAATTCCCAATCTATGGTATTTACAAATGTAAAATGGGGACTCTGTGCTAATGAGTAGTTAATGAGGACTATTATACCAATCACAGCACACAGTCTAGACCGATGTGGCTGTTTTTGTCATCAGAATGCTCTCACTTCACAGTTTGATTTTCTGGCATCTGAGTGAGCGATGTGATCTGTGGCCTCCGCGACTAATGTCAGTCTCCTTAAACACAGTACGTGCCTCTGCTGGCGGACCACCTCGGTGCTGCTCTTTCAATTTCCTCTGCTGGCCGACGCACAGGTCTGACTGATCTCAGGCACACACACACACACACACACACACACCCTCCCTCGTGGCTGGGCAGATATGTGTACTGTGCTGGTGTAGTGTATGTGAGCAGATGCTTACATATGCTGGTGCATAATTTAGAGTGTTTAGGGTCAGGCGGTGTGCATGTGGGGATCCTCCTTTGATTCGCAATTAATCAATCGATTAAAACCGAAGCTTGACAGAACAAAGAAAAAATCATTAACATATTTAGTGGTTTTCAACTCTGAACTACTTCCATTTAACACTTTTACCAATTATGTTGATTACATACTGAGGTCCTGGAAATCATCCCACACTATTGCATTCTTTGTGTACTCTCAAGCTGAAGGCATGTGTTAAAGTCCAAAACAAACTGTAAAAAAAAAGAAAGGAAACGCTTTGTAAATTCCCATTCAGCTGGTGGAAACTGGGGGGCATTACTCCAAAATTTAGAGGTTCTTTTCAAACCCGAGACATGTCATCTCTACAGGTGTTTACATTTTAGAAGGGGAATGTAGCAGAGTGGTGGAGCGAGACTCCAAATAACAAAAAAAACCCAAATATTGTAATGTTTGAGTGTCCTCCAGCTCACTTCAGAGTCAACCAATTTTGAGATCCATTTTAAGAGATAAAAATCCATCCAGACGGCAGATACATGTTTGCCAAAGATCATGAAAATGATCTCTGACACGTTGGGAGTTAGTGAAATATTGCTTCAGGAGCACCCATGATAAACCCATTTGCTTGTATGTTTAAGGAAATAATAACTATAATGTGGTTGAGTTCAATACATTGTCATACCCTAAGTGAGTTCATTCTCCAGCCTCTGTTAGCCGGTTTCTGTTAGCATGTTATGTTAGCGTCATCTCTCCTTCCAGCAGCTTTTGATGCTTTAATGGCCTGTTTTACTGTTGTGTGTGTGTGTGTGTCTCATGGAAAGTGATGCTTGAGAGTTCTCAAATTGGCCCAAATGAACGCAAAAGGCCGATCAGCCGGCCGTCATTTGCAATATCTGCTTGTTCAGATTTGGCATTGGACTGTCAGCACGGCCAACACCACAGCAAATCCTACATGGGACATCTTTTTGTATTAATGTTTTATTGAATCCTGCAGAACATAAACATGCAACTAATCTGACAGCCCATAAAATCCAAGAGTGAGGTTATAATACGAGATCTGTTGTTTTTCACATTATACTGTCGTATAGATTTCCCGTCTTTATACTCAAAGAGTGCCTGTAATCTGCCACGGCTATATCATCACCTTCCTCTGCTCTAACCCAATAATTGTCTCCTTTCAGTACATAAAAGTAAAGTCTCCATGTTTTTATGACATGGGAGTGGGGAGGCACACCTCTTTACGACACGGAGCATATTGGCGGATAGATTTAAGAAGCGGAGCATAGCATGCAGCCAGTCTTTGAAAATATGATCATAAAGATGATGTCCCCTACACAGCCAAATTGTCTCCAGGTTACAGCTGCCATTACTGTGCAAGCAAACTTCTCAAAGCCATTATGTTGGAAAGGCTTGATAAGAAGAGTGAGGGGAGTGCCTTTAAAAAAAACAAAAAAAACCTGTTTGTGCTTCAAGTGCAGCTTTAAAACTCAACAATAACAAGAAAGCACTCAGCGAGCACACTCCTCCCCCGAGTCTGTGCAATCCTTTAAACAGTCCATTTCAATAAGAGAAAATGTTTAGAATAGTTTTGTTTAATTTTATGTGGCTCTGCATCAAAATGCACGTGGTGGTGGACAATTACATGTGCGCCGTTTGGCTAATGGCAGCCAAGTAAATCCTGTCTGGGAACATCTGCACATTTTCTTATTTAACCTCCTAAGACCCAAGCTCTATCTTAATTTCTCTTTGCTATTTGGGCTTATGGGGACCTGATAAGTATAAAAATTAAGCATCATCTGTCGACATGATGTGGTTCCGCATACGGGGACAATTTTGAATTTCCATATAAGCAGAATTAAGTATCATGGTATAACCCAAAATGTGGTGTCCACGCATGTGGATGCCAGGTCTTAGGAGGATAAATATACATCACATACCAAAGTAAAAGTGTGGACAGACGTACAGTAGGTCTCCTGTATATAAAAGGGACATGACATGATATTATTTTGAATGGTTTCTGTCTGATAAGATTTGTAAGTATGGAGCATCATGTTCAAAATCTTTGATAAAAGGATATGATAGCTAATATTTATCTTGACAGGCTCAGATATGCAATATCATTCTTATCAGTCCCATCAAGAAGACCAGCCTCTAGGCACATTACTGCCAGCAACTGGACTGGCGTGGCGCGGTAGACCGTGGTGAATTGTGAGATACATTTAGCTCTGAATACCAGTTTTGAAGCTGTATTTAGTTTACTGAGCGCGACAGGTCAGCTTGTCTTATGATAAAATAAGTAGTGAAGGCACTCCGCCATCGTGTAGCACCTTAAAGCACAGACTCTGTCAGGGGGGGCTGACCACAAGTGCACACTTTGGCCCTCACAAAAAGGTGCTCGCTGTCCTCCCAATATGCACAACACTGGTTTAGTCAGCGGACGCACTGGTTTCGTCAACTAATGCCCCTGGACATGCCACGCAATAAAACGGAGGGTTGTTTACCTCTTTTATTCCCGGGGGTGTTATTACTGAGAGGTAATGAGGGTGACTGCTGGGAGTCTGCATGGTGATGGGTAGTAACGTCAGAGCAGGAAACATGCTGAGGAGGACAGGAAATAAGGAGCTCAAGAACAAATTTCCTCTCCACTGTCTCTAGTGGCTCTCTCACACGTACTTCTTTGGTGCGCTGTCGTTTAATGCAGAGACACAGAGCCACTGAAAGATTAAAGGTCTGATAAAGGGAATATAACATGGCATGGTGAAGACATGCGCCCACATGGGCCCAAAACCACTGCAAATCAGTCCTTGCACGCCGGCTGCAGGCTGTACCTGTGAATCCTCATTCAATGTGAGGCTCAAATTACAATTACTGCAGAGGTGATCCACATATGATGCGCTTTGGCCCCACTGGCATATTCCCACTGGGCTTCATTAACGTCGGAACATGAGGGTAGTAATAGATATTTCATGACGCCCATCATTACAAACGTCTGTCAGAATTATTCACATTTCACCTGTGGGTGAGGTCTGAATGTTACATGTAAACTGTGTAAAACGGCACACACATCTGGGCCTCCTGACTCTTGATCTATTGAAAGCCCGTGTTGAGCGACGCTGCTGCTGCTGCTGCTGCTGCTACTGATGCTGATGTCCAGCTAGCATGAAATATTACTGAGGTCTGCGGCCGAATGTTGTGCATCTGCCAGATGGCTTTTAAGAAGAAACGTCTATGTTTTTGCCCCCGAGTTTCCAGATGACCCTGACCAAATACACTCAAAGTGCTTCTTCAAGGGACGAGGGGACGTGGGGTGTGCTGGGATTTCGCAGTGGGATTTCATGCCCCAGTGGGAATGGCTCCTTAAGCTTACGGCGATGCATATGGGAGGCGGGTGCCGCGATCACCTCGTGCTCCCCGGTGACTCAGCGCAGAGGTGGAGATAAACAGACGGAGCTTCTGGAGAGGAGCAGCACAGTGCAGAGCGGGTCAGCCGAGTGGCCTCTGGCGAAGTGTCAATTTTATATTTACTTTCAGTGCCTGTCAGCGCTTTTGAAACAATCCATCACTCACACACAGCCCAAAATTGCGGGGTCAGTTAGCACGCGAAGGAGCATGTCAGTTCGAACTCACCTGGAAATTTACACACGACATATGGACTGCATGTTTTTTACCATTAAATTTACTCATGTCTAGAATGACTCGGCACAAATAAACACTCCTGCCAGGGCTTATTCAATAAAAGCGCATCCTAATCCAGTTCTTTCAGGAATATTCTGGATTTCCACACAGTGCAATCAACAAATAGTGGCACAGATACCTGAGAGCTTACATCATTATGCATGACAAATGATGCTCCCGCACTTACTGCAACAGTTGGCTTCACTGTTTATCGCCGGCTTCCAGCTTGAGGTGTCACGCGTTAGAAATCTTTACTCCCCTGTCGCTGGCTGTAAGTAAGACAGAGCGTCAGAGAGGGCGTCCAACAGCAACCGTATCGTGGCATCTGCATTGATGATCAGACCAAGCAGGGTTTATTGATACGTATTGTTTTGTGGGTTTCTAGAGTGAGCCACTGACAACCAATACCCGCTCTGAATAGAGCCCTTGGAAATCTCTCAATGCATTTGCTCTCCTAATTAGGGAGACAGATAAGCAAGAGGCTGCTGGTGTTCAGGGCACTCCATGAGCACCTGCCTATCTGGAGATCTCCAGACGGCACCGGTACAATGGCTGGTTTAACAGCCATTTAACACCGCAATCACCACACACCCCAGACGCCGATAGAAGACACCGTGCATTTCGTTTGAAATCGACTGAAATCATCTGCTTTCAAAGACGGCGGCACGAGCACGAGGAAATATCATTAAGGAGAATGGCCAGTCAACTCGTCCTCTGCCATTTGAGAGAGATACAGTCATGAAAAGACAAAAAAGGGGCTCACAGGGGGTGACGGGATTTGAACCCACGTGGCTTTGATCAGGGTAAATCTCATCTAAAATCAAATCTCATTTAAAGCCACGGTTCAACATGTAAATGTCGACTGGGCTAAGGATATGCATTAAAAAAAAACAACTTAATTACTACTTAATTGTAAAAGTGTGACCAATAAAAGATTCTGAAATCAGCAACAATGGATTAATACATTAAACTACTGTCTATAGTGTATAAGACAATATAAGTATAACAGCATAGATAAATGCTTTTCTGAAAACATTGCTTTTTCATATTTGTTAATATGATATTGTAAAGATTTCCAGCCGTCCTGATTCAGGTCGAGCCAATCACACCCGCACTAAACGAACTGGGCGGTAGTTCACGTTACGTACAAGTGGTAAGTGTTGGCCTCTAAACCATGTCATGCCAAACATCCGTGTATTAGATGTTGAACTAGACGCCACATGAATCAGATATTGGAACTAGCTACCTAGCCTAGCAGCCTACCGCTACGTCACATATTTCATTGTTCTGATTGGTTGTAGAGTCCAGAGGCATTTTGGTCCGTAGCCAATGATAACGCCCCTTGGAAATCCAAAATGAACTTAGAGGTTCCAGACTAATTTGCATGATGAGTCTGGCGATGCCAGACTATGGAAACAGTAGTTTGACTAAATTTGCCTCCCTCAAGGTCCACTTACGGGCTTTTTTTCTTGAGCTTTCATTCTACCTGCATAGCAGCTGAGCGAAACCGTGTGCTGATCAAGACCAAGAGACGTGGTTGAAAGCTCGCCAGAATAGTTTGTGATCACATGTTGGTGCGTATACTCTACTGGTAAAGCAAACAGGGTAACTGGTAGGCCAGGTCCCTCTGTAGCATTACTGTAGGGTGAAATATTACAAATGAATAAGGCGGACTGAACCTCCGAACAGCATATGGAGGAAAATAGAAGATTTGTGAGCTGCGGTTAAAGCTTTCCAGCTGATAGATTTGGGGTCAAAATGGGGGGGGGGGATAAGCGCACGAGGCGTTCGTTTGTGGGAGCCATTTGTCTGCGGAACAGGAGACAACTGTGACGTTCTGGCAGAGCGAGACTATTTACAGCTATTGGCAGGCCGCCGCGAACACCGTATCTCTCCCCCAGGGTGTGTGTCTGCTAATCCTTCCAGTGCATCTCCTTACCTGTGGCACGAGGAGGCCGCCTGTTCCAAGCTGCAGAGCACAGCGCGTCTGCCAAAGAGCCCATTTACATATATTTCTTAATTAACTCAACACGTGCGTTTGGGAATCAATAATCAGATGTGCGTGACACTTCCTTAAGTACTCATTTCAAACATGATACGCACCCAGCCTCGCTTTGGCGCCGTGCACATCATACAACTGCATTTGCTTGGCACCTCATTTTCAGCTTCTGGAAATGAACTGCGGAGCAAGTCTGGGTATTCTGTGCAAGACCGGGTCACACTTCATAGGTCACAGGGATGTTTTAGCATCTTACATTTATGAATGCTAATCAAGCAGAGGCCACTAAACATCAGAGGAAGTCAATTATTTATGCTCTTCCCACAGCCGGCCTCTCACAGAATGCAGTAGATGGAGAAAATTTTTTTAGGGGGGGGTTCATTTACAGTTTAACAGAAAGACAAACTCAAACATACGCTCATTACAGCGGTATAAAATTTACTTTAGGAGTTTATACTCCTCTCAGAGACGAGCTGCAGCAATTTACATGTGCGAATGCAGCAGCGGCCAGCCAATGAGAGTCTGTAAGCAATCACAGACATTGCTCGCACCTGCTGAGTTGACTTTATAGGCTATACTCTGTGCTCTCAGGCAGTATTTGCTGAGTTGGGGAACTGTCAACACCAGAAACCTCCTGTCCTGTCTGTTCATCAGCTCAATCCTCTCCCAACTGTTGTGAGCCATTATAGTCGGTCTAGAATTTGTCTTCCTGTGTATAGCCAAAACTCTAATCTTCTATTATTCTGATGTCCAGGTCTACCTCCTGAGGTTCAGCAGGTAGAGCGGTTTGTCCACTAATCGCCTCTTGTCCGCATGTCAAAGTGTCCTTGGGCAGGATGCTGAACCCCAAACTGCTCCTGATGGTCAGGCAGGCACCATGCATGGTAGCTCGCTGCCTTCAGTGTGTGAGTGTGTGTATGTGTGTGCATGTCAGTGGTTGAATTAGAGGCAAAGTGTATAGTGCTTTGGACAAAAATGCTGTATAAATGCAGACATTTATCATTTATGTCTGATTTTGAGGCTTTTGAATTGACCGTTCGCTGCAACCCTCCCCCAAACTGTGCTGATTGCCCAGTCATGGCAGCCACAAGTGGGCACGGCAGGTGTGTCAAAGCACTGGATCGTATGGACGGAGTATCGTGCCGCTCTGTATCGCCTTTCCAAACCCGGAAATACAGTAGCAAAAAATGTAACTAACGCTAGCATGCGCGGCTGACAATAGCGACCTATCGTTTACTACAATCTTCAGTGTCTTTGTCACATGAAACCGATCAATATTATGTCCCTTTGGAATATTCTGAGGAGTAATGTTTCAGAGCAGCACTCTTACTTCTTCAGCCTTTGCCTTCTTGTGGATTTGCTGTTCAAATGGACAGCGGTGGGGATAAGTGCACCTGCATATACGTGTACAGATTTGGCATGTCTGCTGATCAATAACCCATGGAGAGTACCCCTGCTACTGCAGGGTAACACAGAGCCATAAGCTTTTCACACCAGCTAGTTACCCCTGATGTTACGTGTGAATGGCAGAGAGTAAATGAGAGGGTATCTGTTGTCAGGATGAGCAGGTGAAGACGGGGAGATGAAGTGGGGAAACCTGCCCGTGACTGTCCACCGCTCACATCAGCAACATAATGGATTCATCACGGCCAACAGCTGGGTTAACTTCTCTCTCTTTACACGTTAAAAAACTCTTCTCGAAGAAAGCCGGGCATCCGCCCAAATGCGCTTGCCTCGTTTTTGTTGCTGTTGATGTGATCTAGCTCAATAACCGGAGGGAGCGGAGGAAAAGGTCTCTTATCGTAAACTAATTAAAAACTTACTCAGGACACGGGGAGCGCCTGACAGAGCGCCATCCGCTTTTAATCAGACACGCGGCTCCGCTATAAAGACGTCACCTCAGCAGATGCCCCACTTTCTGAAGGAGCGGGAGGAAGATGACAGGTGTTATTTATTTTTTCTTCAACCACGTTTCAAGTAGATTTCTCCTCTTTGGCAATGGGAATTTTCCTGAGATAAGGGTGGGGGGTACTTTTGCATGGGGTGTGCGTGCGTTCGTGAGAAGGATTAGTTGTTTTAGCCGAACAGGAGGCAAATGAGAGAAGGTGGCAAGAGTGATAAGAAGGACACCTTTAGCGTGAGCTTGCAAACAGAACTGATGTGTTTTTGGGGAGAAGCTGTGTTAGAAATTTAATTACTAAGTGTAAAAAAAAAATAAATAAAAAAAAAAGCAGCCAGGATGCCTAATATTTTGGATGACTGAACTGCCATTTCTTTACTGTTTGGCGGCTCTGGCTGCCACTGTCGAGACTGTTTGGAATAAATTAAATTTAGTGTGTGTAAAAGAGGAGATGAATTAGGCAGTTTAATTTATGAGTGGTTTCCTGGTTGTACATTACTGGCCCATAATACTGCATTTAATTGAATTAAGCTAACTTCAGATCATATCATGGAGCATCACTGGACTGCGGTGGCACCAGCAGGGACAGAAAAAGCTGCGGCATCGACTGAAATGTACGGCGGAGCAAACGAGACCCACAAACACATTCCTCATCTGTTTATTTTTTTGTCTGTTTGTTTTTTTAATCAAACAACGGTCGATCGCTTCTTCATAAAATTTCATTCTCCTCGGTGGTGGATGGTGCTTCAAACTGCAGGCAAATCTCTGCTCATAAAACCTGGCCTTTGGCAGAATTGTAGATCTAACCTTTAGCCCGTGCTTTGGAAGGGGACAACAAATGTTCCATTACGTTCAAACAGTCTCTTTCCCACACATCTGTTCTCATTGACATATTCTCACTTTCACTTTCTCTGTTCTGCAAACACAAAGCCATTGCTTTCAGTCATTGTGTGCGCTTGACAGTCCCTCCCAGCCCTCTGACACGTTCACATTCACATTTTCTGTATCGACACCATGATGAATAGACTTGTTTTCATCTGCAAGAATGTCATGATAATCCATAGCTTCCATACATGTCCTTTTCATAATTAATGTTTTGAGGCTGGAAATGGTTTAAAGCCGCAGGGCATGAAAGCCGCTAACGGGCCTAAAATACACACTAATCCTCCATGGAATATCAGGTGAGGTGACTCATTGTCACCATATATTCACCTGAGCTCTTCGACTCCAGACTACTTTGATTATTGCTGCCAGGACAGATGTCACTGTTGCAATATTCATGTCTGTGAAAATGTATGGCCCGCTCCTGAAATATGGGCAGTTTGACTGTGTTCCGACCCATTTCCCACTAACGCCTTTCCCCTAATTAGATCCGGAGGTCTGTTCTTTTTCCTCTAGATCTCTTCTCCTCCCACACACACACACACACACACACACACACACACACACACACACACACACACACACATATCTCCTCTCACTCCCTGTAGATTCGGAGTGGAGTTGAGATGAAGGCAAGAGAGCTAATTGCATTAGCATCAATTTACTGGTGCGGCAGAGGACAGCTGTGCAATCCAGTGATGTATGGCCCCTGCTAACAGCCCCCCCTCCAAAAAAACTTGTAGCAGGCATTGTGTGTGTGTGTGTGTGTGTGTGTGTGTGTGTGTGTGTCTGATAGAGGGTGAACATTAGCCTCTCCAGAGAGAGACAACAGGCAACCCAACAAACCACATTTTCACACTGATTATGATTATCAGAGTAATTTCATTAAGCCATTTACATGTATTACAGAAACTGCCATTAATACTCCCATTTCCACGCAATCTTGCCACAGTGATTGCTGATGGAGCAGATTGTCATGATCCGTCCTCGCCACCAGCTACAAGCAACATAAATCATTTCCTGTCTGTCACCAACTGCGGTCATATTGCTCCCTGCTGTATTTCTCTTATTCCCATCTCACTTTCTCACAATCCATCAAGAGGCAAGACTCCAGACCTGGCTGGATGTAAACACAGTAATGTCAGGCTGCTCTGCGCGCCGTAATGGCAGCGATAATAGACCTACCGCCATCTTCGTTCTTTAAAGATACAAGCGAGTCAGTGTGCTCTCACAACCCAGGCCTGATATTCAGCTCATTGTCTCGCTCAAACTGGCATGAAGTGATTTGACTCTGTTAACTGTCGGATTGTGTAGATTTTAAATGAAAGTTGGATTGATGGAAAGCAGACTGTGCAGACTGTGGATCGCTGGTGAACCTGCGTTCAACCTGACGAGTCGCATTTGCTTCTGTGCGGTTGTCTTGTGCAGATGGAATGTATTTTTTTTTTTTTTTTTTTTTTGTATTTAAAATCCTCATAACATCTCATCAACTTAATGAGTTCGCACAGTTTCTGTGTCTGACAAGCGCTAATTAGGTAGCATTATCCAACAACAAACAAAAAAGACTGTACCGCCGTTGACACAAAGAATTAACGCAACTGTTCTCTAACGTGTTTGTTCCTAAAGTCTTTCCGATACATCTGGTAGATCAGTGCAAAGCTTTGAACAACTCTTTGTACATTAAATACACATCTGCTGCTGAGGGGTGGAAAGTACAAAAAAGTATTTAGTTCTGTACATATGTAAAACGTGAAGGTAAATGCTACTTTATGTGACTAGTTCTTACTACTTAATTTTAGAGAGCATAATTGTGTTTGTTTAGTTAAACCTAAGTCACTAAAATAGAACAGTATTTAACTGTTAATGTCTCATATGTTTTAAAGTTTCTCACAACTTTCAGTTTTGATACTTACACCATTTTGCTGCTAATACATTATAGTATATATATATATATTTATACACTATATAATCTAACTTTAGTGAAGAGGTTTTTTTGTTCCATTGGGGGCAGAAGTTCACAACAAACTGCACATCACACATTGTGATATACTGTAGCCGTGCCTACTCGCACTACACACTCAGAAGACGCAGAGCAACATTCAAATTCATTTGCTAAAAGTGAGTCCAGTATTCACCCTCCATTTTGTCTCTGTGTTGGTCTCAACCACCTCCTGAGAAAAACGTCTGGTTCTTTAACAGCTAAATTCTCCACTACGTTCACCCGCTGGTCGCTAAGCGTACAGTGGGTTTGTCTGAGCTTTCTTTTCTGAATCAGAATCAGAAGTATTTCATTGATCCCCAGGGGGAAATTATACAGTAGCGGTGCTCCCATTCAAGACTAGAAAGTAGTCTAAATTTAGAAATGAGAGTATGTACAAAAATAAGATAATAAAATAAGGAATAAAGAATAAAAAAATATGCACATTTATAGTAAAAAAAATATACAATAACAATGTATATGTATGTGTATATATATATATATATATATATATATATGTATTGCACTGATGTTGTTTCAACTCCAGCCTCCTCCTGTACCTCTCTTTAGCCCCCCTGTACTTCAGTTCCCCCCGAATCGTTCTCACCTCCTCCCTGTTGCCAGCTCTGAAAGCCCTCTTCTTTTCATTCAGGGTGGCCTTGATGTCCTTTTTAGCAGGAAATAGCTCCATGCTGCTGCTGGAAACCAGGTTGACAAGAGCGCTGAGAGGGAACCAAAACAGTGAAGTTGCAGGCCGTGAAACCGAAACAATGAACTGAAAGATGCTGCAGAGTTGAGCGATAATGTAGTGAGGGTTAGTCGCTGCAAGCGACACCTCTCACATTACACATAGTCAAAAAAGAATTGAATGGACTGCCAGCGACTTGATGACATTGCTCACAGTGAAATGCATTGGCAATTATTAAGTAATAATAACACACACCGCATTCCGTCCCTATATCGAAAGTTGCTCTGGTGCACCTGGAAATGACGGTGCTGTACACTATCATTATAGCACATAGCATATAATTGAGTGATTGTCAGCATAATCTCAGAGCTGAGAAAATGAAATTTGTCGCAGCTCTAATTCTAAATGGCAAGTCATCTTAAAGGATATATGGCCAAGTCTGGTGGTTTCTGTGTGGGAGGTGAAATTTACATGAAATATGATTGGACTGTTTCCCTGTGTTTTATAGAATGTAAAGGGCTGAAGAATAGGAGATGTGCTAAAGACATGCTAAAGTTGCATGGGTCACTAACAGGCGGACCGCGGTCCGAGTCCGGACCCAGACGCCGTCCTATACGGGCCCGGACCTATAATCAATAAATTATTTAAAACTTTGACGGGGCGCTTCTATTTTAACCGGCGCAGCTTTTCTAGTCTTTACGGCACTGGTTTAGCAGCTCAAGAAACTCACAGACCAATTGCATACGAGTTACGCCAGCCCACGTGACGCTACTCAGCCAATCAAATCTGTGCATTCCAGGTGATAAACATTGCGACTCTGAATACAGACGGACGAGAGAGGTGAGAGGCGAGTGAACGACACAGGGAGAGACGACACATTATTATTGTGAAATTGGTTGAGACCGTTAAGTCAAGATGTTAACAAAGAAAAAGGGAAACTCAAGCTGCTGCTACACTTTATTTTATTTTTCTAAAATTAAGCACTTTATTTTAAGATGCACAAATTTTCAAAAGCTATTTTCTCGATTTTATTTTACTTAATGAGAGAAGGACGTCATACACATCTACAGTATCATATATCTGTATAGTTCAATGTTAAGTGACAATAAATAAATTTACTTTCTTTATTTGATTTGACAGTCAGTTGTTGATCACATGCAGACGTTGATACAACTACGAGGCTACTTCAATATATATCACACTAACTCACAACGCAAGTTAGACATTATGATGTTCCGGACCTTTGCTGGAGGAAACTGGACCTCTTCGAATTTTAGTTGAATACCCCTGTTTTAGAGCAACAAGAACACTGTTTCTGGAAAGGAAAGCGGCTTTTGAGCTTTTCATGTCTTTTCGCTGCTTTAAAGGTCCCACATTATGCTCATTTCAGCTCTATGTTTTTATTCTGGGATTCCACTAGAGTAGTTTTGCATGATTCACAGTTCAGAGAAGTCCTTATTTATGTACTTGGTGGGTGTGCTGTGATTGGAGCAGATGACCTGCTGGAGGCGGCGTGGCTGAGTGCGGTGACTGTGTAGTTGTGACATCACAACCTTACGGAAGTCCTGACGGCTCGTTTAAAGACGGGTTGTGCGCATTTCTCCGTGGACTGAGCATTTTGATACTTTCCCAGTATATATACAGCACCGAGAGCTGCTTTATAATCAAACAAGACATGGAGACCTCACTTTCTACAATATGGGACCTTTTAAACTGTAACAAATAAAATGCCATCCCCATCAGTTGTGTTTGGGTGGTGGTAGAAATGCACAATATATCTTCTCAGCACATAAAACCCTGCTGTGGTGTTGGTGAACTGATCCTTTAACAGGTGAGTCGACCAACAGGCAACCCCCAAAAGCTTGACATGTTCCTTTCAGGACACTTAACTCTCCACCACCCGCCCCCCTGCAGCGCTGCGAGGGACCATGAGTCATTCTCATGGTCCCTCGTGTCTGCATTTCACTGGCTTCAGGGATCCTGCACAGATCTGCTTCAAATACCATGTCACATCCTCTTAACATGGTGGGTTCACAGCGGCCATACGTTCCCATACGTCCGCTTAATGAACCACTGTGTAGAGTGGAGTAAATGCCATCCTGAGAAATCCACTTTGATTGTATTCTCTCTCTTTTCTTTTTGTATGTGTGGTGTGCGCGAACGCTTGAGTGCGTGCGTGCGCGTGTGCGCCGATGCCACTTTTTGTCATCTCAATTTCCCCCTCGTGTTGCGCGGGATCAAATGTCATGCCAGGTTCCTTTCACTCCCCTCCAGTCAGACAGAGCAGGAAATGAGGAAATTGAAGATAAATCCTATCAAGAATAATTATTTCCTACCTCGCTGGATATGCGCAGGATGTGCTCAACCTGCGCGGGCACTGATAACACTTTTAATAACCCCACCTTGCAACTAATCTGTGGTGAAATGGTGTTTGAATTCTTCGAAAAGGTCAAACCGATCAAAATACCAAAAGTTGTCCAGAGCTGCTGAGGGAGCTCCTTGCTAGTGTCTAAGTGTCGCACTGGGGGGGTGTTGATAGTAGAAATGTTGTTGGTTTTATGTTATAATTATAGTAAAATGTAAGTTTACTCAGTTCAATATTTCAAAGGAAAATGATCTTTATACTGACTGTTACGGGCAAGTTATACATCCAAAATCCCAAATGCAGAAGAAAATAAACTTCAGAGACTTTAACAGAACATAGATGTCCTTTTCTTCGTTTCCTTTTACTGAGCAATCCGGACGTAAGTAAGTAGTGTCCAAAATAGATGAGATTCCCTGAACTCGAGCTGCAGAGGCCTCCTGAGCTTTCATCCATCCCCCTGCACACACACACACACACACACACACACACACACACACACACACACACACACACACTCACCTAAGCTGCTCCCTCCTACACAGTTTGAGCCTGTCAAAAAATAAAATCATCACGCCTGCTCATTGTTTCCTCTCCACAGCGCTCGCTGAGCAACTCGGTGACGCTAACAAAGTTAGCACCTCGCTCTCTCGTCCACGTTTCTATTCCTCGGCAAGGAGAAAATGTTTTCACCCGCGGCCATCGATGTCCAAAAATGAGCGACTGATTTGTGTCTAAATTTTTACCGCTAATCAAATGTGCAGCGAGCAGAGTTTGTTTGAGGAAGAGAGACCTTTAAAATTGGCTGTGCATTTACTCAGACTGCATTAAAATGTTAGCTTTTGTTTTTATCAGGCAGATATTATATTTTATTTCTTTGCAACATTTGGGTGGCCGGTGAATGAGCACAGCCAGCGTTTTCTTTTCTCTGCAGCGTCCCAAATGCTTTCCAGAGACTGCAACTATTTTCTTGTTGTTCACCTCGGCTGAAAGGACCGAAAGATGAAGAGGGACATCATGCTGAACGACGCGCTGTGTGTCTGCGCTGGGCTTTGTGCAATCTCGGGAGACTGCACACTGTTGCTCGCTAAAGCTCGCATGACCTTTTAAACATCATTAAGTTAGCTTGGGCGCCTGCACATGCACCCGCGCACACTCACCTTAACGCTCTGGAAAGTGAGGACGCGGCTTACAAGTGCTGCACCTACACACACACACACACACACACACACACTTGAGACACACAAATCTTTTTCTCAGTGAGGGGCCAAATCAATACCAAACACACCGCACCGATTCTATTTGCATGGCTTTGATGTCAGTCCGAGGCTCTCTGGAGAGCAGAGCGTTTCTCTTTCCTCTCTAAAGCTTGGACACACGTGTGCACGCGAACAAACACATGCTTACAAATGATGCAAACACGCAAAACACTAGAGACACGCGTGCGCACACTCACGGAGCCCAGGCTATTATTGCCTGTGATTTAACAGGCTTGCATTCATTCCCCGGCGTCATTACAAAGCAAAGGGTTCCAAATTAAAATGGTCAAATCAAGTTAGGAAGGCATCTCAGTCTAACTAGGGCTGTGTGTGTCTCTGTGTGTGTGTGTGTGTGTGTGTGTGGCAGCTCAATGTTGCACTTTAACATTAATAAACCAGTGCCTCTACATGGTATTAGACACTGTCAACACATGGGAAATCATAGGAAATTTGACTGTTTGACTGATTTACGACACGAAAGGAGGTCGCTTTACAGGACACAGTTGGCTTTGTTGGGAAGACTCCAATATTAGATTTACGGGACACTTTATTACCTCTGCCATCGAGGTCATAAAGTTTGTTTCTTAGAATGTCACCAGCAGGAAATCTCAAAAACGACTTCGCAGCAGATCTGAAATTTGGGATAAAAAAACAAACAGAAAAGGATTAACTACCACTTGACTACTTGCTTATAGTGCAAGTGTGGGATTCATACACAAAGAAATGTTTTATGTAGCAAAAAATAGGACTACACTGAGCACTTATATGTAACTTCAAAATGAAAGCCAACAGAGAGATTCAGCTCCTTCAGTCCTGCTGCAAATTGAACAGAGTGCGCCGACGCGATGAGAGAGCGGCGGGTGCGCCTCTGGGGGATCGTCTTGGCAACTAGCAACTTCATTTTCATCTTAATCTGCTCCATAAAGTGCGAGAACAAGCGCAGCAATGCCAATAAACACCAGTTTGTCCGGAACCAGGGTGGGTGGGTGGGGGGGGGGGGGGTTTAATGAAATTGAATGTTGCAGGTAAAGCCATGCCCTCTCTATGTCCCCATACCAAACAATATTACTCTGCTGGCTTGGTGCCCGGGAAACCCTGTCATGTTCAGAGCAGGCTGGGAACCCTGCCACAGCAGCCAATCCTCATTTAATAAGAGGTTGGATATATGATCTGTAGCAAGGCCTCTAATCCTCCGAAAATCATTTTTTATTCCGAGCGTTGGGAGAGACAGTTAACACCCCAACATCCAGATTTCGATTTTCCTAATTTCCTGTCCAGCAGTCAACCGGCGATTGGAGCTCTTGCTTTGTTTCCAATCACTGTGGCCACGTTCCCATGAGCACAAAAGCCTCCTGAAGTCATTTTGAGTCGGACTCGGTTTCACACTCAGCCATCATGGCCTCAATTATAGCCCTCCTCAGTCACGCGTAATCTCATAACTGTGCTTTGTCTGAGAAAAGTAGCATAAAGACAGTAAAAAACCAAGTTCTATTCTTCGAGGAAATAGCCATAAGGTTCGCTTTAGTGCTGGATATGTCGAGGGATCCTAATTTAGCTGCAGTTGCTGGAGAAAGAAAATTAATTACTTTTCAAAAATGTTCTCGGGATCAATCACTTAGTTTTGGATGGGTGTTGTTGGCAACAGGATACGATTAAATTAGCCCATTTCTTCAGTCTTACACAAATGCAGCTGTCAGATTTCATTCCTGCTGAGGTGTTGCGTTCAACCAGCACGTGTCAACGGTATTTTTGGTGCTTCTTTATGGAGTTAGTCAAACAGGCAGATACACTTTATAAATAAATGATAATTCAGATGTTCTTGACAGATGAATGGCAGTAGAAACAAGTGCAAGCTATTCTGATTACTATTGCTGACAAGAAAAACAGCCATAGGATCACATATCTGAAAGCAACACTGAGATTATAATCCTGCTGCTCTGCAGATGTTGTCCTTTTACTTATTCACCGTAAACAAATCAGCCTCAAAAGCCGAGTGATTTGCATTCTGTGGCGCTGAGAGATGAGAATAAAAACACAGCGAGGGGAACAATCATGGAGTGACAAAGCATTTGTATTCTTTCAACATAAAAAAAAGCCATTTTGTTGTGGGTGCCAGCAAAGCTTCAGAAGACGCTGAGGGCCAATCGTTTGATGCTCCCTGAAAGATGATTTTGACGACTGTCTGATTGCAATTTGGAGTTGTTACGGAACGCTTTTGGATGGACGCCCTCTGGGTTGAAGATATCATTCCTCATTACCATACCCAGTCGCCGCCTCGTGCACTCGGCCCCAAATGAGCCACGATGAGAGGGGAAATTACCTGCGTTTAATGCTGTGAGTGATCAGATTCGACCTCTTCTACCCCCCCCTCCCCCCATCCTTCCCCTGTGTTCTGCGTGCAAAAGGCACGGGGGGAAAGAAGTCCTTGATTTCACAGCTGCGTCGGCCCAAGATGCAACAAATAATGAGTTACGGTTTCCGGGGGAATATATTACAATCAAGTGCATTTCATTATAACCAAGCACATGCAACAGTAACCACTGAATCAAATTCCATTACACTTCCATTTTCTATAAAAAAGAAAAACAAACAAACCCAGGAGCCGATTTGTATCAGATTTGCTAATTTCCCTCGTCTGCCACTTGGGAATTAACAGCAAACCTGCAAAGCTAACAATCCGTGATTTTCCTGCAAACCATAAAAACTCACATTATTTATGTGATGTCGCTATAAACAAAGCCACATCACATTACCTTTTGTAAATGCCACGTTTCATGGAAGGTGGGAGGTGCCGGTGTTAGAGTACATGTTTGCAGCTGATGTGACAGCAGTATTTAAACGCATTATGCTGTCTCTTCTGCCCCAAGAGACGCCGTCGCAGACACATTCAAGACTCCCGAAGAGCTAGATGTGATTACAGCAGCATTATGGTCGGGGCGGCGTGGGGGAAATCTCTTTTTCCAATTGCATTATGGGAGATGGTCAGCGGATCAATGGGTTTTTAAAGGCCGAGGAAAGGTAGAAGTGTGGCTGGAAATGACTGCTTGGGCTTCGAGGGTAAGAGACAACGGCTCTCGTAACAGCTTCGATCACACAGTTAGGCTTCTTTCTTTTAGCCGCGAGCTTCTTAGAGTTAACGGTTGCACGAGTATGAAATTTAACAGCAAACACCTGCCGGTTGGAAACCATCGTCTCTTGACCCGAACCAGTGGCGCAGCCCTTTGTTTGCAGTGTGCAGCTCAATTACAAACAACATTGCTTTCTAGATTCCGTGAAAATAACAATTTGTCTCCCATTAAATGGGATGACGGTTAAATGTACGCTGTCTGGCCCGAGCGGCCATTACCTCCTTCCATTTGTTCTGTATGAGCTCATTACAGTGCTTTGTTTGAGACTGCCTGCGCGGCTTGTAAATTGTGCCCACAGGAATGGCTAATAAAAAGCAGTTGCTCTCACTAGTTTTCTCAACCTCCGAAATGTGTCGTTGGTATGAATATGACTTTGTATGTATGAATATGAAGGGGAGCGCTGTTGTGCCACTCAGACTAGCTCACTAGCTGTGTCATATATACAACAATGGGCTCCCTGCCTGAGCACTAGCTGTGCACCGGCAGCAGCTTGGAGGCTGAGATGGGAATAAAAAGGTCAAGGTGGAGATCCCCTGCCAGCGGTTGGACATTTTAGTGACACTGGGAAAAGGCTTTTATACTCAATACATTTATGATTGCTTCTTGCATTGTTGGTACAGGGTGAATCATGAGGGGCGGCCATGAAGAACCATGCATGAGTCAGGCAGTTCTGCGCGTGATGAAGTTCCTATTTGCAGCAGGGAGGAAGGGACTGGCAAAAATCCCTCTGCGGCGTGGTACGTGTGTTCGCCATCGCAGACACGTGGTCTGATTTTGTTGCAGTCATTCAATCTGATCTAATGAGACATGATACCTCTGATCACGCATAAATGATGGATCTCACCGTTACGTTTTTCAGAAATTACGCTGATTAAGCCAAGCGAGGTGCTCCATCTTTCATACATTCCTCCGCACGCCACATGTAATATCACATGCTGACTGGATTGTTGCTAAGGGGACATGATGACCTCAATGTTATGAGATTGTGCAAATTAGGCTGATTAGCTTTATTACCACGTTTATATTCAGGTCCCTGCGGGCCTCGAGTCTATTTACATGGTGAATCTTTTTGAGACCATTGCTGTGTAATGCTGCCGTTGACATGTTCATTAAGGGAAGTCTTTACATGCAGAACATGGAAAGCATATGCTGTGTCGCCGCTTTACAGTCTAGTGTGTTGATACGGATCTATCATATCCCTCAGTGCTGTGATATCATTAGAACGGCAGTGTCTTTGTCTGGATGCTTTTGGAGGATACAGACTGAGGTTTAGACTGGAGGCTCAAGGCAGCGTTCTCTATAATCTCTTTAGCTGCTTTAAAGCCTTTGACACACAAGATACTGGGCCAAGAATCTTTACAACAAAATCAAAAAAAAAAGAAAAACAGTGGTAGATGAGGTGCAGCACTGAGGAAGTATTTGGCCACGGCACTGGATTATGTGATACAAACACACACACCAATGTGGATAAAAATAGAAAAAAAAACGGCCTTTTGTTTTTTCCACCTACCCTTTCTCCCATTTTGACTTTTTAGAACTGAAGAGAGGAGTGGTATTATTTAAACCTGAATGGGATGATTTAAGCATGGGGGTTGGAGTACCAATCAATACAAAGCCGTTGTGACGCATTAAGCAGAGATAATTGGAGACTGTGTGGAAAAAAACAAACTGATGGATAAAATGCCAAAAAAAAGAAAAAAAAGAAAATGTACTGTACATTTAGACAAAGAAGCTAATTCGTTTTGGCATTTCGAGAGCCGTTAAATGTCCCTGTGAAATATATGCAGTGTGTACTTTGGATGAATAAATACCATACATGAGACAAAAGTGGAGCATGATGAAATTACAGTGTCAGCATAGTGCAAAATCATGCATGTGTTACGAAACAGTTTGCATGCTCTGCGTGAACACGGCCTATCTCATTCTTTCAGCCCAATCACTGACCCAGTTTCATGTCATAGTATGACATCACGTATGATTACCACGCGTATCGCTGATCTACGAGCAGCGCAGTCGAATCCTGCAGTGTGGGAGAGCCTCCCTGTCTCTCTCAAGTCACTCCAGCTGCCACTGTTGGGTGCCACGCCGAAACATTTCTTCAATAATCGCTGCATACTCGTTCATGGTGATTCAATTGGCTTCAGATGGGAACCTGTAGATACCGCCGTTGCAGGTGTTCGGCGGCACCTGGTGAAGAAAGGGAAAAAGAAAAAAAAAAGAAATTGCAGGTGCACATCTCAGCGAGGTTGTATGTGCAGAAATCTTTCAGGAGGCAGAGTTTCAATTCACATCATTCCAGTGGGGGGGGGGGGGGGGGGGATTCACCAAACAAAACGATCTGTCTCTGTTTCTGCATTCAAATACAAGACCGGAAGTATTTTCTGACCTAATGATCACAGGCAATATGACTGCTGTGCCTCAAACTGTCATCAAACTGGTTTAATGTGGGCTGACAGCTTCCCAACGACACGTCTTCTTGCAGCCCTGCGCATAAAACCAGCTGATTGGTTGATCCAACTTCGGGAGCAGGTTGTCAAAATGCAAAATAAAAGTATAAATCCAGCCTTTAGCCTTAGCTCGGGACACACACACGCCGACAGTTTTAGGGTGTATGCTATGAAAAGTTAGTCAAACGTTGTGTATTGAGCATCCCCTTCCTTTATGAATGGATATTACAGTATTTTACAGCCTAGTTTTTAACTTTTTTCGAGGCTCACGTGGTAGAACATTGAAATGCACCAAAGCTTCAACTTATACAACACGTCTAAAGTCTGGTTCCATGTTCCCACACATAGATGATGTCCTGCTGTGCTGCCTTCCAAACGGCAGAGCCTGTCTGTGCAGGACACTGGTGGCTATGGCACTTCTAATTGTCTAAAACAAATTTGCTGTCAGAGAAGATGCAACTGAATTCGCATAGAAAAATGCTCAAACTCCCTCAACCTCACACTAACGATGTCCTGTACAGTCTAACCCGTTAACTGGTTAAGCTCACAGCACTAAATTCCTCAGTGCAGTTGTACAGCATGCACGCACAGTCGGACTTCTGTGAAAAATAATAGCATTTTGGTTACTGGAACAGATGTTGCCCTTAGTTTTAAAATCCAGCTGGGGGTCTCCACTGAGGAACTTCAAATATTTAAATGGGAAATGAACACTAAGCAAACCAACCAGACCCGTGCCAGCGCCTTCTAAAATAATTACGGCTTGTAAGAGACTGGAAATACACTGAAGTAAACAATACTAGACTTAAGTCATTAAATGCACACTACACTTAATGATAATGAATGTGCATTCTCAGCTCAGCAAAGCCTCAGTGTTCAGCTTCAAGGGGGAATTTGTTTGTCAATAATCGCCCCAAGGTATATATTGTTACTGACTGATTGCCATTGACTGCCATGACAGCAGATGGAGGTCAAGTCCTCCTAAAGTCTTTTGTTTTTTAAGGTGTTAGCCGCCCCCCATCAATCAAGATAGGATCCCATAGGATGAGGCTGAGCATCCCAGTGTCTTTGGCAGTAATTCATATATAAACGTTACAGTAAGGGAGACAGTGCAAAGCCCTGCAGGTACTCTGGTGGACCGACATCCATCTTGGCATCCAGAGAAAGAGTGATTCTCTGTCGGCGTACGAGGCTAAAGGGTGTTAAAAGGTGATAAAAAGCATATCAACAGCAGCCTTGCGTGTGTCCTTGGTCCCTCTGGTTGTTGTAGTTGAGTTTCAAAAGGGTTAAAGTGCCTTGCTCTGCCCCCCCCCCCCCCCCCCCCCCCCCCCTTGGCCCTGCATGCAAACATCAGGGAAGCCAAGGTGTTGTCAGTGTTGTAGAGAATAGCTTTTTAAATTGTTTTCTCAAGCACTTTCATTACTGAGGATGTTAAGGCCACTGGGTGGTAGTCATTGAACACCTCAGGGCAACTACTCCTGGCAACTGGAATAACTGAAGCGCCTGGTTTTCTCCACATTTTCTGGCATCCTGTGCAGGTGACACTGTGAAGATGTAGGGGGGGGGGGGGGGGGATGAAGCTGTGCGCGCAGGATCTCAATATCTCGCCTCTGATATTGTCAGGCCTCGGCCTTTTTCCCAGGATTGATCTGCTCGAGCTCAGGAGAGCTGGAGGCTTTTTGGGATGATTCAGCATTGTTGTGGAGAGTGCAAGTACAAGATTAACGTTTAGGTCTCACTCAGCTGTTTGAGCACTACGTTTGAACTTTCCCTGTACTTTTTTACTCGGTAAATGTCGCACTTTGAGTATTTAAAAAGGAGCGTTCAGGGGCAAATTGCATAAGTCCCTGCAAATGTGTACCATATGGTTCATGACCACAAAAAGGTATCACTCAAACCTCTATACACACACACACACACACACACACACACCTCGACACACATACGACACACGTTAACCCCAACACTGGACAGTATTACAGCAGGATATACATTTCTAATGGTAGCAGGACAAGAACTGCCGCCATTATTTCAGTTGAAAAGGAGTAACAGGGAATGGATGTGTCCTTGTTCTAATGTAGCATTTGTTCCATTTATATCTACTTTTCAAGTATTTAGTTCTTAATTAATCAGAAATAGAAAATCAATACAGTGTGTGTATTATTGTGTTTTGAAATAGCCTTAAAAGGATGTAGTAAATAACAATAGAAAACAGGATTTTTTAAATAAATGCAATAAATTGTCCCATGTCAAATGTAATGTTACATTATTTACATTTTCTAATGAAATCTTTTCAGCAGCGTCTAAAGTCATTTCCAATACTGCAGCTTCAGTCGCCTTGATCATGATGAAAACAAACAGAGGTTTTCAATGAGTGGCTGAGGATCTTACGTGTCCTTTGATGATGAAAATGTTTATCATCTGTCCCTAATGACCCCTACAGGTTTGAATGGTCTCCTACAGCTATATTCAGTCAATCAGTCTCCTATTTGTTGTTTTTAGCTTTCTGTTCCATTGGGTATCCAATCACCGCCCTGGAGTCCACACTAAGGTCTCTTTCTTCTTATCCCCCGCCGTTTTGTATGCAAAGGCCCTCAACACTCAGCACGTCTAATCCTTTGAGAAAAGAGGCTGAGAGCGCGGCCTTGTGCGCTGCGAACAGAAAGATAAAGAGGGAGAACTGAGCGGCTCCCTGACAAAATAAGAATAGGCCTGTATTTTTGGGGGGTTTTTTCAGTCTCATCAGCATCAGAGGAGAGCGAAGATGGGGGGTAGCGAAGTTTGGAAAATGCGAGGCGATGTGGACAGACAGAACACGGGAAAGAGCAAGGGGCTGCCGCTCGCTTTCCTCACCCATATGCACAGTGAATGCTGACGCACGGATCTGAAATCAAATTATGAACACTAGGGAGATTTCGCCAGAGGGGGTTCTGGGAGATGAGGCGCATGTGTATGCGTGCGTCTCTATATGTTTGTGTGTGAATGTGGTGCTCCGTGTTTCATAGACACACCAGTGGCCCTTGGCTAATAGAGGTACTTGTGATCTTTTCTCTCTCATTCCCTTCGTACCTATCTCTTTGCATGTCTCTCCCTCCCTCTTTCACTATGTATATCCCTAGACTGCCTGCTGGCCCAAGAGTGGCAAGCTTAGCATCCATGGCGCAAGCCAGCACTTTGAAAAAGTGCAAAGCTGCAGACCAAAAGCGGCTTAGAGAGGCAGTGCACACAGAGGCCTCAATGTGAGTCTCTTTTTTTTTTTTTGTTGTTGCCACAATCGCCCGTGCTCGCCCCGGCTCTCAGGCTCCCAGCGGGATGGGGTAGAAGATACCGGTGTGTGATCACACCTGACGGAGAGCAGGATAGCACGCATGTGCCCTGGAGCTCTCTGGGAGTGCAACAAGCTCAGTGTTGATCTCTGGCTGCACTCGGCAGCATGGCTGACATGTCTCTGATTATTCAAGGCTGCGCTGAAGACTGGGACTGCATTGATGTTTTCACAGACAAATTGCCCAGACATCTCTAATTCTCCTTTAACTGCATCTGTCTTTGTCCATGTGCTCGCCAAATATGCAGAGTCGCTGGCGCAGTGTTTGACGGTTCATGTTCATCAAGATTTATTTTCAGAATAGTAATTAGTTGTGTACGAGTTAAGAGTTCCCTGGATGTGTTGCCCCAGGCATTTCTGTATGTTTCTAACTGACATAAGGTTTATAACAATTACAGGCTTGGAGCTCATTATGTAATTGGATTTCATTATTTTTCGTTTTTATTGAGGAGGATCTCTCATTAGGCAAAAGCCAGAGAGCATACACGCCTTGATGGAGCACAATAGTTTTAATAGCTAAGGTAAAATCAAGATGTTGAAGTGTTTAACGTCTATATTAAAAATCTGACACTGTACCATAAAAGATTGGCTTTCCTTTCCTGCCTGGATGGAGAAATACAGCACCTGTTATCATGGTACAGCTCAATAATAGCTGTAATACAACATTAGGCTATTAGCTATAGCTGAGGTTGTTGACCAACAAAGCTGTGCAGTTCTTCTTAAAGTCTTATGTTTCAAAAACTTGGTGTGAGCATTGGAGAAGAAATACAGTGTGTGATTGGCTTTTACATTTGCATTGGGCTAGCATCTGATGTTTTACAGTAGCGTTAATCCCTTAAAACTGTCTGGCCTGAGAAATGTCAGACATTAGACTTTTCATTGTATCAATATTAAAACCATTAAAAGGTAACTGCGTGTATTTTTACAATACACAAGTGAACGAAGTCAGGAGCCCATGATCAAAAGAGCTTCTCTTCAGTTCAGGCGATTTACAGATTTACTATTCTCATTTTAAAACTCCTGAGAGTAATTGTTTCTCAGAGCTGAATCCTATAAAATGCTTTGAGCGCTACACATGCGGGGAGCGACTCATTTCTGTCTGGTCTCTCGCAGTGTGTGGCCTAATTTTTATTAGCACATAATATTCACTCTCACGCAGCCTCGGGTAACAGGAATGAAACTTTTGTGAGACAGGCCGACGTATAAACTTGGAGCCGAAGCGAGAGTCCTGCCTGAAGTAATGCCCGTTCCGTACAGCGGTAGTGATGCCGAAATATGTGGCCCCCGGAGGGGCTGCTGCTGCTGCTGTGGCGGCGTGTGGGAGGGGGAAATTCAGGTAAAGTTACCCCGAGGAGAAGTCTTTTATGCTGTGGCCGAGTGGGAGCGTGCAAGATTAACTCTAGCATCCGCGCTTCCTCAAGGCTGCTATCAAGTCCCTTCTGTTGGACGGCGTGAGGAAGAGCTGTTACCTCATCAAAGCCTACCTTTCTAGATTACCTGGGTGCTTCTGTAAGCATGTCTGTGGGTGTTAACTGTGTCTGGGAGGTGGGTGTACAAGCTACCCAGTCTTCCTCTACTGGTGATTTCCTGCATTCGCTCACATTCTTTTATTGGCAATACACCTCCTAATGCCCGCAGTCTTCAGCTGACAGGATGCTCATATTTTTCTTTGTGGTTTTTGACGTGTGTGCTGAACCCTTGCGGGCACTTTTGTTTGGACGGCGCGAGAGGTCAAGTGTTATTGAGTTAAATCAGAAAGTCTGAGCGGGTGAACCTGAGGACTGTGCGTCACGGCGTTTGTGGGCGTCTGGAGGTGCTCTTGTGTGCGAGTGGGAAGATGTGTGGGACTGTATTTGCCAGCTCTTCCTTCACTCTGGGTTATTCTTTGCTTCTCAGCAGCGGAGGTAAGGAGCATTATTTCAAGTTAAAGAATGCCCAAAGGTCCCCCCCCCCCCCCCGGCCCCCGCTGATAAGGAGACTCGAGACAGACCTTTTGTTGAAGAGCCCCAACAAGCAAGGAATAATTTTGCACGGATGAGAAAATGTGATTAACCATCAAGTGAATGCCTCTCACCAGAACACAAGCTTAATGTTTTTAATCATATCAAACCAAAAGATATTATGTTTCCTGAATAAACCGATGGCATTTCTCCATCGCCTCAGACACGAGCATGATTCAGGCTTTTATTGGCATTTTAACAGCAACAGCACATATCCATGGTAATACGGCTGCATTGGATGTATTTCAGGTATGCTAGAGTGTGAATCATCGGCTCCACATTGAGTGCTAGGGACAGGGACTTATCCCTCACAGCGCCGTCTCTCAAATTCTGATTAACCCAAGGTCAGGTTAGCCAAACATTTGCATCAACAATGCAAAACCCCATCAATAATTCCATAGCACAGCTTATCTGTCTGGGTATTCTATTATGCAAGCCTTTTCCTCGGATATCTTAATCTGATTCCCAGCATTTGGTTTTGTTAAACATTTTTTTTCCCCTCTCTGTCTCCACCTGGCCCCTCATTATACAGTTAAATGAATGCAAATGACGGTAGTTTAGACATGATAGTGTTTCCTCTTTTGTAAAAAGTCCGAGTAGCTGTGGCTGAGCGACTCTGCATTCCCCCTGAAACACAGTTGTGCCATCAAAACTTAGCGAATTCCAGCAAGTCGTGACACCCCGCCTAACCCTAACCCCGCAGATTATTAAACGTTTCCTCGCGCTCATTGACAACAGCCACTTCTCTAATGGATGCTGTCACCGCTCAGACCTGCGTTGGCGTAACAGACGCTGCAACAGGTGAAGGCTTCACTCGCCCCCGCTCTCTCCCCCCCCCATAGCTTTCTTCAGTCTAACCTTGGTAGCGTGCAAAAGCTCCAAAATGAAGAAGAAGAAAAAAGCATGCGATTCACTGCACGTCACGTTCTACCAGGGAGTCTTGTTACTTTGCAGCAACGCAGAAAGATCAAACTCATAAATATTGTCTCTTCTGGGACTGATGAAAAACAAACAGCCAATTAAAATACAGCTTGCCTCTGCTGGTTCTTCTTCTTTACACTCCCCCCCCCCTTCTTGTTCTGTTCTGTCATTCTGTGCAAGGTACAGCCTAGTTTGCAGAACTAGGTTGCAAAGGCATCTACTGTATATTTTTAATGATGGGGACCAAGGTAGGCTTGTCTGCCAAAGCCTTTTCTTTTCCTTATGCATACCAACCCAGTTCATTCCGCCGCATCTCGCTGCTCTGTTCTGAGGATTATTTAAATAAACGGCACGCTGACATGCTCTCGTCTGTTTTTGTTCGTATTATTTTGACTTTCAGATTTCACGGGTTAGGCTGCCGTGTGTTTACTCCTCTCAGCCCAGCTCCTGCTTCCTGGAAACACTGGTGACGGTAGAATAGGACACGAAGCGCAGGAAATCTGCCATCCCCGCTGTTGCACCTCAGCTTTTGAAAGGTGTTCGGGGGAAAGTGGGAGCTGACGTGTCGGCTGTCACTGACACGAAGTGATGTCTTTGCAGATCAGCGCCGCAGTCACGCTCGCGTTGTGGCCGCTCAGGTTTGAATGCTCAAACACCGGGAACCGCTGACAAAAAGGCTATTTGAACATTGGCTCAACATAAGTCGGAGTTATAAAAAGCAGCATGGCATCGGACTACAGTCGGCAAGAGAGGGAGCCCAAATCAAATCCTGTGCACAGCCGTAACCTTCTTTTTTCTTTTTTCTCTCCCCTGTGCCCATGCAGATTAACTGGACTGGTTTTGGCTACAAAGACATCTGTGACCTAAATGCAAAGCATGATTACAATACAAAAAAAAAAAAAAAAGAAGAACATTTGAGTTCAAGCTCTTCTAGCATTGGGTAGTAACACCTCAGGATCACCTTAGATGAGTTGTTTTGGCTTCCCTTTGAGGAATAAATATCTGTAGAGGAATCTATTTTTAAGTTCTCTTCTGATATTTGAACAACACACAAAACCTTAATTTCCCGCGATGATCTCTGTACTTCTTGCTGTCTTTGAATCTGAAATAAACACCACAACCAAGTCTCTGTCTTTCTCACACACACACACACACACACACACACACACACACCGAGTGTCAGAAAGCAGAGCCCAATTACGATCTTTTCAACATGCTGCTGATATTGCTTTCTGCAGACTGAACACAGCCCATTAAAAAATCAAATGCAGTTCAGTGTTGTTTATGCCCCCCCCCCCCCACCCCTACAAATTAAATTATGTGACAATAGCATGAATTATCCATTAATTTCCCAAAGCCATTAATGGTTTAGTTTAGGCAATTAAAATGGAGGCTTCTAAGGGTTAAAGTTTTGGCAGTTATTATCAGAGTTTGAGGAAACTGAAACACCTTGGTTAAAGTTTGAAAAGGCTTCAGTCAAAGTTAAAGAAGGAAAATCTAGTGGAATATTTATGTCTCCTTCACATACAGTGAATGTGGCAGGAATAAATTATTTTCATCGTGGTGCAATCACATATTTGCTCTTACAACAAAATCGTGTTTCACATTCCCGAACAGCTGTCTCAGAATAAGATGGTTTCAAGAGTAGTCTAACTTTTCCAATGCAATCATCCACAAAAAAAGAAATCCATGGGCCCTCAGCTATGGTAACTACGGTAGGTCAAAGTTGAACCAGGAAGTAGCTCTGCAGTGCAGTGAATGTTCACTGTGTGGAGTCAATTTCAGTGTTTACCGTCATTCACTTCCACATTTAACTGGATTGAACTGGATTTTTAAACCAATGTGATGGATCACATTACAATGCTTCTTGGATTCATGACCCACGGACTGTAACGCTTTGTCTCTAAAGTACAGCTGGTGAGTACAAGCTCATTATCTTATCTTTTCTTATATAATTGATATGATTTATCTTATAAAATTCCAGACAGGAATGATGCCAATGATTAAAAAAAACAAACCTAAATTCTCCTTAGAGGAACCAGTCAAAAAATAAAATTACTTATTGTATGGTAATACATGCGCCCCTTCAAATGTGTCTTTTGATTATGTTAATCCACAATTGGAGGCCCATGAAGCTTTTGATTGAGGACAGCAGAGTATCTGGGGTAAAACCAGATGATCTAAAAGCCGGGTCTATTGTTTCGTTTTGTTTTGAAGTGAACTAAATAAGTATTTTCTCTAATAAAGTCGATGAAAATGATTCTGAAGGCACGACGACAACAGAAAAAGACCCCCCCCCCCCCCCCCCCGTGTTCATTTGTGCCGACGGCCGCTCGTGTCAATAAAGAGAGCAAACCTTTTGGCCTCTGAGGCTCTTTTCATCCTCGGTCCAGTCCAGCAGCTAAATTATGCCAAAGCATTTTCTGTCTGCTTCAAGGCGAGAGCCCTGATTGCCTCATCACTGCCAGCCAACACTCCATGCCAAGTACAGCCCTTATCTGAAATACTTGCCAATCAATCATAGGCACAAACTTTCCCATCTGATGGATGCTGGAAACCCACAGAGTGCATCCAGATGGTTTTAGAATTCAAAGCAGCTTCCCTGATCTCCATTTTAGGCACCGCGCTCTCCCTGTCGTGGACTTGCCATTTCCTCGATGCTTTCCTGTCGACACATCCGTCCGCAGTCAGGCAGACACGTCCGGCCATTCGGTCTAATGACCATCTGCGCGTGTCCTGGTCCTTTGAGGTGGCAGCAGCCCCGCTCCTTTGCCACGGGTTTTGTCCATTTACTGGGGGGAAGAAATAGTGCAGTCCTACGCATCTTTGTGTAGTCAGTGTAGATTCTAAATGAATGCAACTCTGAGGCAGATGGATTAGGCTGTGCAATTGGACGTCAACACAGCCAGCACTCCTAGATGCAACTGTTTCCTGAGTGTTGGAAACGGCGCTCCGGTTTGTGGAGGCGCCACTCTTTTTCATTAGACACCAGCCTTGTTAGAGCGTCTCATTTAGCTCCCTGTTTTGCGGTGTGGCTAAGGGCCTCGGGGCAGAAAGAGAGCTACAACACACACCTGAGCTTGGAATACACAAATACAGACGCAGCCAAGCAAATTCTCTCTAACTTATGCATTGTTTATTCAGAAAAACAGGGCTCTGTCCATCCCATTATGCAAATCAGTCATGTGTTTTTTTTTTTGAGGCATTCTCAGCTATCTCCCCCATCAAACTCCCCTTCTTCTTTTCAAAGCTTGTCAACTCTGGTTAAGCAATGTGTCAGGAATGAATAGACAGAGGCCGATTAGTTTGCCTTCTCTCTTCCTCACTGCTCCATGCAATCATCTCCTTGCTATCTCTAACATCTCCGATGACAGATAGATTGCTCGCAGCATTTCCTGTCCTCGTTGGATTGCCTTTGCCCCTCCCTCACTCGACCCCTCACTTTGTCTTTTGGCGGTTGAGTGCCATGTGTGTTCACCATCCATAAGGTTCTGCCAGTGATGCGAGGGGTGTAAGATATAATGTGTTGTAGGATTCCCCCCCCCCACCCAGTTTTTCCCCAGTGAGCTCATTGGAGGTTTCGATTTTGAACAAGCTAAGGCTATCTGTCTTTATGTGCATTTTTCTACATAAAGGCTACAGACATAGACACACAGTAAAGGTGTCAATATGGTCAAAACAAACTAGTTTCTAGGACGTGTTGTCCAGCCACATCTGAAGGAAAAGTTGTTATAGCTGACAGAAGTAATTGCGTAAAAGGGGTGAGGGTGCTTGCTGGAAAGTTACAGAAATTGCCCCCATAGCCCTCCCCGATGCCAACATCGCAAAAGGGGGAGTGGCTTTCAGATGCTTTTTTATAATCAGCACTTTGGTTGAAGCATACTGACACCTTGACAGCGGGATAGTAGCGGGAGTCGTTCAGTTAACCGGGCTGCTTGGTGGTCCAGCAAAAAAAAAACAACTAATCTTGAGGACGCCTTGAGGCCACCTGAAAAGGTGGTGGGTGCAGTAGATATAGGATTGTAGCTAAAGTCATTAAATTGATGATTGCAAACTGTACAATAAGCAATCTGTAGAAGTGGTGCATAGGTCTATATTTATGCAAAGTCTGTTTGGTAGCCATAGTAACGCCTGCGTGCAGGCTCATGAGTGCTGGGATATTTCCTGATGCATCAGAAAGGGGAAAGTGGTTCAAACAGAAAGTACTTTTAAACACACGCAACAAAGTCCTCCAGGAGCTCGCTGTGACACCGGAGAACATAAACACACACTGATTTCTTCATGCAGGTTCTGATGATGCAAGATGACACTCACTAAAACTGTCAATTAGTAACCTGTCAGTCCATATAGCTTCATGCTTTCTGCTCTGAGTTTGTTCTTCATTCGTAAAAAGCCAGTGTGAATCTTTTTATTTTTTTTTTACTGGGTTTGGACCAAATGAACGTGACTACATGTGTGAAAGCAACCTTCGAAGAGCCTTGGAACATTATCCCCACTATCTCCACTGCAGAATTAGTTGGGACATTTAAATCTGTGGTGCATTTTTGCGTTATACCATGTATAGTGCAGAATATGCGATAAAGTAAATGCATGCACTACCCAACCATTCCTTACCCAAGCACCGCATGGTGTTAGCATAACAGTGACACATTTCCTTCCAGCCGAGGGATACGCTCAGCAGTCAGTCCAGTGATGAGTAAGGCCTGCTTGCATTAGCATGACCACACTCTCTTTTACACATCACTTCTCATCTGGCAAGGCTAAAGCTCCCATTAACTGTGTTACTGAAGCATGAGAGCGCAGGTAGCCACATGCTGCATAGATATGCGCCGGCCCTTTTGAGACGAGCCCTGAAATCCCTGTCAAAACCAATCTGGCACCCGGTGCTCAGTGAGTCCAGCCAGGCGGCCCCGGCAAAAGATAATGAGCAGCGGGGGTCTGTGTTTTCACCAGCTACTGCTGTTTAACAGTCCAATTTGCTGATCAATAAGTCAGTCAATTAGCCAACCTACCCGTGAATTGCTATTTGCTCGCGCTCACGGCAACGTGTGTGCCTGTCAAATACTGTTAGGGCCTGGACCCTCCCATCGCAAACACGCGGGTCACTTTAATTAAACGTGGAAATTGCAACAGCTTCCCGCTCCCCCTCCCTCCCGTTCCCCTCCGCCTCTTCATCAATGTCTGTTTTTCCTCCTCGTTACAGCTTGCCGCCATTGACGCGCAATTTGGCTCCGTCTCCATCATCTCCCTCTTGTTTTGCTCCTTCCACACTGCTCGTTAAGTGACGGTGTACTCAACAGGGGGAGAAGCATCCACTGTCGGGCTGTGATAGGCTGCTAATGTTTCCTCATCAGGTGTCATTAATCACACTTTGAGAGAGCTGAGCGACAAAGTTTAGCAACTTCAGGGTGCTTGTGGGTGAAGGGTGCTTCGACAATAAAGACAGGTTGGTGTAGGTTGATGATTAACCCTTCAGGTGCTCGTATCCAGTGGCTTTAATCTGCTACTGCACACAACGGGACTGAATGTGTTGCTCGTAGGCTGTGAGGAATAGAAAAACATGTTGCATGAGTGGCCAAACATAACTGTAATCCCAGATTCATGAATATACAGCATTAGTGTGTAAGTCAGCACAAAGCAGAAACACATGCAAATTCCGAGCGACATTAAAAACCCATCATCCTTATTGCTCCATTATTTCCAGTGAAGCTGCAGACATAAGGGATTCTTTACCTTGCTATCTTTTAATAATGCCATACGTTCCTTGTGTTGAGTTTTGTGCCGTTCAGCCTGCTTATTGGTTCATTTAGTTCCATTAGCGCTGCGAAATGAGCGACATCCTGAAGATTTCCATAAAACGTCTAATCATCTCTCCCGTCTGGGATATTAGCCGGGACTCATTTCATGTTTGGTGTGATTGTAGCTTGTCATTACTTTGGTGCTCTGTGTGCGTGTGCGTGTGTGTGTGTGTGTGTGTGTGTGTGTGTGTGTGTGTGAGGCAGATTTTACTGTACTGAAAAGAAAAAAAAAAGAGCGGGCGACATAATTGTAAAAAAGTCCATATTTGATTTGATCGGTTTTTCTGGGGTCAAATGAATACCTCCCCCCGTTGAAATACAACACAGCAGAGACAAACATCACATTAATAATATTCATGAGATGGTGATGATTTCTACAAAATGTTCATCTCTTCATCGACTATAGACGGAAAATTAGGTCGACCTTTGAATGGACTCAATATGCGACAGCATAACGGCATCACTTAACAGAAGTCAAGCACAATGCTTCTTCTTTTTATTATTTATTTATTCATTTATTGGCATGGCATTTTGATTAAATGCATTGCACCGTCGTCGCTTTGTGCAGAGCAGGACAGTAGCCAGCACCATCTCTACTTTGCTGGAGGGCTTGGCTGTAGCCTCCAGGTTAGAATGGCAGGCTTGTGGCTAAATGTCACTGGTTTGAATCTCTGAACAGGTCTGTTGTTGAGTATCAATCAAAGTCAGAAACAGCTACTGGAAAAACTTTTGATTTCCTAATTTCGAGACTGTGCTCAATAATGTGTTTAATTCTTTATTAAAAGGGCTACTGTTTTCTCCGTCCGTCAGATAGATGAAGCAGGCTGAGCTGTCTTACAAATCTGCTGGAGGTTCATTAAACTGGGCTTCAGTACAGTTTGTTTCTTGTCATCTAAATGTTTTACAGACTTTTCCACCTAACTACAAACAAAACGAAGCAGAAACACTCAATACTTTTTTTTTTTTTTTTTTTTTTTTTTGGCATGAAACACACATCGGTCAAAACCGAAACCCTGGACCAGCTGGGAAAATCTGCAAAACTGAATCATTAATGTTTGGCAGCGGTCGGGTGCTTAGCAGTGCTGGCGTCAAGCATGAAGGAGGTTAAATTCCTCCTTTTTTTCTAGACTTGCATGTTGCATGTTCTCCCGTGGTCGGGTTGAGTTTTGGGCGGCAGGTGGACTGGGGGATCTAAGCTGCCCATCGCGTCCTGTCTGTGTTTGTGACCGACGAAATCCTGCTTGTGACCAAAGTCCTGCACAAACACGGGTCACCAGTATGTAGCCAGTTTTTGGCGCTGCCTCCCTGTTTTAAACACACACCCTTCCGAGCGTCTCGACTCACGCAAGTGTAACTCCAAATCATAAATCTTTTAAAACCCAATAAAGGAAGCCTTGTAATGTTAAATGTTAATTATGCATTAAGATCAGCGAGGAGGGGGGGCGTCATTTATATTTCCAGCCATGTGTCAGCTATTCCTTTATATGAAGATGCATGACTCTGCAGGCCGCCACTAATTGCTGCTGCACCAGAGACTTTTCCTCTGTTTCTCACTGGATTTCTCCTCGACGTTCTTTGTGTTTCCCGTCTTGTTAAATCGAGCATTAGACGAACCTCCTTCCTGCACAACTTGAGGCGCCTGTAGTAGTTTCCACACAGCCTCCTCTGAATCATCCCCGCTCTCTGACAACTATAATCTTATTTTATAGCAGCTGTCCGTCTGTTTTATTAACATTATTTAACAGCCAGCTACGTGTGTGTGTGTGTGTGTGTGTGTGCATACAGCCGCGTGACTGTAAAATATTGTTGCTTCTTTAATCAACATCAGCCCCATGCAGAGGCACTTACAGGGGGATTTTTTTTTTTGGATGAAGCGTTTACGCAAAACACACCAAGGCCTTAACGTGGAATCAATTTTACTTCACATCCGTACAAACTCCAACAAATAATCTATGATGTAAATTGCATTTTATTTAAAAAAAAAAGAAGTCATCCTGTAATTACATTCCAGCCCTTGGACCTACAAGCATTTACAGTCCAGACACAAGATTTATTCAGCAACCCACATGGATGATTGATTGTGTAACTTCTTCGCTCGATATAATAAACATGAAAAGTGATTGAATAATAGACCGGACTGCATTCATTTCCAGCCGAAACACTGAATGCGTGAACGTATCAAACGATCAGGGGCTTGCAAAAGAAGCTCAATATCCGAAATCAGAGGGAGACGCGTGGTTTGTTTCCAAGTGCAGAGAGTGTTTATTGGTAACACCGTCTGTTTGATTCTTTGCGTATATGGTCGTTGTCCACAACCCCTTCTTCTTCTCCGGGGGCATGGGGGTGGAGGTGAGAGAGTCCCTCCAAGCCCCTTTCTCTATCTGTGTCTTTGTCTGCATTTGTGTTTTCCGTGGACGGCCCAAGTAGTGCCCCAATTCAAGGTCCACACGTGCTTAATATACAACATTCCTTTGATATTTTTCTAAAATGTCTCCTCAAACTGAGGAGGAGGAGGGATCTCTGCTTCACATGTGTGTCCAATGGAAGAGAAAGTTCAGGTGAAGATGAGGCTTCAGCAGTCTGACTTAAACAAATCAAGTGCATATTTTCCAAAGTTAGTCTTCTAACTACAAAATTTGTTTCCCCACGACAGTGTTTTGTTGCTGGGCTGAAACAACCAGGTCCGTGGATTTTGGCCCCCATCTCTTACACTGGAAGCGCAGTGGGAAGGGATCTCTTAATGGCCGGTGTGAACACTTGACTACTGATATAAGACGGAGTTGAAAAATTGTGAACCTCTCCTTTGAGTTGTTGTAACACCGCTGGAGTTTCCAGGGGTCCGACAGAGGTCACAGATGACTTCATGCAGCACATCTCTGAATGTTAAAGTCTCTTTTGTAATTATAATTTCAGTTATTTTCTCTATCAGCCCATGAGATTGAAAAGAAAGGAGCGAGAAGCCAAACTGGGCTTTTCACGTCCATCCACGACGCTGGATCCTCCTCGAGCACGCGGAGAGCTATCAGGTCAAACATAGGACGATCTCGGCGAGGACCAATCTGTGGTGGAGGGACTTAATTTTGCGCAGTTTCTAAAATGTGCCCTTTGAGACGGAGCCCAAGAGTTGCTGAGAAATTGAGACGGGCGACATGAAAGCAGAAAATAGCCTGTCTGATAAAGAAAATATGAGGAAAAGGGAGGGAGGGGAGGAGACGGAGCCGCTGTTAAAGCATGAGAGCAGAAACAAGGAGCTGAAAATAAAGAGCTGTGTTCTCTGTTATTTATCCCAGTGCACTCCAAAATGAATGCCTCATCACGCCATCTGCTGTAATGTGTTTCCCTGCCTCACCCTCTTGTTCTCCTCCTCGAGTAACTACTCCTCTCTGTACGCACACACACACACACACACACACACACACACACACACACACAAAAGATGTGTGGTAATAGTGACAAAACAAGGCGGCCAGCTTCCTGATGGAGGCTTTGTCGGGCCTCATGTTTGGGCTTCCTATTCTTTTGCCTTTCCATAATTTGGTGACGCCATGGTGAGTGAGATCAACAAGTTGACGCAATTCGGATGTCTACCCTGCCCTGCCCGACCCCCACCCCCCCCCCACCCAAAGGGGCCACGACAGCCAAGAGGAACATCCCGTAAACAAGACTTCCCACTGCCTTTTTTCCATCTTACTGCTTCACTGGCCTCCCAATGAAGCCATGCATGAGGCTGGCGATTATATGCGCCCCATGCATGCACAACAAGGAGCAATGAGGGGAAAAAATCTGCCTGTACGTCACAACAACGCGTGGGGAGACAACGGCGGATACTTCATTAGCAGCGTATTTTGTCATACATGACAACGTTCGAGTTAAAAATGTAGCTGGATGCTGCACGGTGTACCTTTTTTTTTTTTTTAGATGTATTTGCTGCTCCTAAAGGCAGAGTGAAGTTAATTAAGTATTTGAATATTAAGAAAAGCATGAGGTGAGGAGAGTAAACTGAACCTGTGTCCAGTCCAAAAGGAACAAGAGCAACAATTTCTGAAACACTTTCTGAGCACCGCTGCTTAGCAGACAGCCTGCATTTCTCTCTTGAAGGATAATTCCAGTTATTTTCAACCCGGACTTGTTTTTTTTTTTTTTTTTTCTGCTGCCATCATTGCGATTGATTCTGTTTAAAAAAAATTCAATAGATGACTGTAGAGCTTGATGGGGCTTTACTTTGCCTCCTCAGCAGTTGGACCCGGGGATAAAAAAAGGGATTAAAACACGTCCGTCCTACAAAATAACAATCACTGAAGAATAAGGCCTGGCTTCAACTGATTTTCAATTATCCGTTGCCCGAAGCTGGAGCACATTGCAGTATTGGATATGTTATTTCAACAAGCACGAGCTGGACAGCCCGAGTCCCCTAATGCTGCGTTCGCTGCATGTTGTATATTCCGTAAATGCAAGCTGCTGACTGGGGAAACTGAGGTAATAGCAAGCAGAGGGTGGTTCTTTGCAAACTCTGATAGCTGCCACCTGAGCAACGAAGTCAGGAAGCGTGACAGCACGGCAGCTAAACCTCTCGTCAAGATTATTTTAATTGGTAAATAATTGATTGGAACGACGAATTGTTCCGCCACAGCTACGTTAAGAAGCCAGTTTGCAGAGAGGACCTTGATCACGTATAGGTTCACAGCACACCACGATGCTTCCAGTCGCACTTTGCATGCTGGGACCAACAAGCGTGTCTCCTGGTGAGGTGCGCCATGTTTACCTCTTGTTTTAGTTGAATGATAACACCGCTGAAAGGTTGATCTGGGGAATGCTAAAACACAGTGTAAAGGTATCTGCAGACTGAAATCAAAGCAACTTTGCCTCTCATTATTGGATGTAAACAGCCAGTGTAGCGACCCACTGCACAACTAGCTGGCCAAGTACACGCCAAGTGTTTGTTTTGTTTTGTTTTGTCACAAATCCATCAAACCGATACATATGCAACGTTTTTGGGGTTTTTTTTGCGAAAATGTGAAAATGTTTAATTTGTGCTGGGACAACTTCACCTACAGGGTCACTCATGCGTCTTTGCACGGACTCTCTATCCAATCAAGCCACCACTAAACTTTAGAGAGCCATGAAGCCAGTGAACTGACTCAGTAATGTCATGTTATGCAGCATTATAAAAAGTTTGCAAACGTTAGCTAATGATAGCCTGTATTCAGTTAAGTGTGCGTTTTCTTGCTTATGAATTCAACTTGTCATTAGTTAAAGGAAGACCGAGTTATTCCTTCTTTGTGATGTAGACTCGGTTTAAATGGAAACAGGCGACAGACCGTTTCTTAAACCTGGTCCCGAGGGTCAGATTGTTAATGTGATTGTATTCAAACATAATGGCAACACTAGACTCCACAAGTGTCTCAGTGGGAGGAGAATGATGTTGAAATGTGGTGTCTGATGGATTTTAAGAAACAGTTGTTTTAGCCGAGGGCCTCCGCATGTCCGACTTGTTAGTGCCTCCTCTCTTGAGACGGGACCGCTCCAAAAGTCAAACCACTCATTTCACTCCCATTAAATGCTGTTCAGTTTCTGTGCACACACACACACACACACACTCTTTAGAGAATTCTAATCTTTCTTTAAAGGAGAGCTGAACTACCATCAAACTGATTTCCACACTCGCAATTATGTCCTGTCTGCTGCCGAGGCTATCTGCCTGTAACGATGCGAACGAGCCAAACAAACCTGTGGGCAGAAATGACTCCTCTGTCGCTGGAACAAAAAGTGTGCCATGGTGTAAAACTCACAAAGGCTCATTATTTCTTTGTGGGGTTATCAGTTGGGGAGTGGAGACAGCTGCGAATGGGAGTGCATACAATTGTAGGCACTAAACACTCCATTTAATCACGCCGCGTCTTTAACCCGTCCCGTCTCCCTCAGCAGGAAGGTTAAATTGCTCTTTGTTAATTGGTTGTGTGTCTGCGCGTCCGTCTCTCCCCATTCATCCATCGCCACACCTTTGGGAATTAGGTCATTAAGCAGAGCCCGGTGGCTCCTCCTACATGTAGAGCCTTCATTTCAGGCCGATTATCAATTCACCGTTGTCACACGCTGCAGAGCAAACGGCGCCGCAAACTGTTGCAGCTCCACACCCTCCCGGCGATGATCTATCTATCATCGCAGCGCGGATACATTGTTAGCACGTCTCGGCACGCACGCTGGAACGGGAGTGTGACACCTGACCGGCCCTGCGTCCCGAGGAGAGTCAATTTTTATTCCGTTATCTCGCCGCAGTGTGCTGGATTTGTCGGCATTAACGCCGTAATTAAGCTCAGAATGGATCATCTTAATTGCAACATGTTTTTAATGAATGACCGAACGGAGAAGGCTATCTTTGGCACGACAAACGCTGAAAGCTTAATTAATCGCAGCGCGGTGCAAATCGACGCGCCGCCTAGCATCACATGCTTTAACTGGACAGGCTTATTATTCCTCCATCCTCCAGAATAAATATCCAAATGAATGTCCAAGGCAGAAATGGCTTGTAATAGGTGTAGCCGTGACTGGGAGGAAGAGAAGTGAGAAACTGAAAAGTGATACCATATGGAAGTCCTACATCAAAGCCACGACCTGTTGCTGTTGCTTCAAAGGCGGCCATTATATCGCAGTCAGTAAAACTGTGGCATTTTGTGTGATGACATAGACACCGCACACACCCCTCGCTTCCCTCTTTCTTTCATGATATTCCTTCTCCTTTAATCTTTTTTTTCTCCCCCCTCCGAGTTAATCATCGTACGGCTGATGGCTTTCTGAAACGGGCTGCGGAGAGGGCGCAGGATCTGGACCCAGGCGCCGGATGACCCCTTTATCAGCAGTGAGCAGGCTTTGACTGGGCCCAAGTTCTTGACTAAATGATTTCCCCCGAGAGTTGCGGTTCTGGCGCCGAGTCAGACCCTGCCTGCTGTCACGCACAGATGTATGGAGGTTACCCGACCCTTCTGCTGGCTGTCCGGGAGACTGTGCCGCGGGAAGATGATGCATATTTTATCACTGAGGGCTCCACGCTGTCTGTGAAGAGGGCTGAGTTACAATGTGCTGTAATTGGTAGCCAGCCATTGCTAGTGTCTGAGCGGATTGGAAGCGTTCTGACCAACTGCTCTTCGATTTTTTTGTGTGTGTGTGTGTCTGAGCATCAGACTTTGACTGTGACACTTCTGAGTGCTTGGGGACTTGTGAAATTTTCCCAACTGAGGATGAAGGACAGCCTGCTAGCAGTGTCAACTGCAACTTTTCAAAAAATAATGGACTGGTTTGGAGAGTAAACAAAGCAAAGGAAAAGCAAACCGGGTAGCAACGATTGCATTTGGTTTTGGCAATTCTGGTTAAAGTCCAAAAGGTTTGTGCTGCGAAGAAATGGCTTTCTGTTGCTCTCTACTGCTATAACATAATAGTGAATCACTCTGTACCCAGCTGAAGAGGGTTTGTACGTTTGTTGCTCGGCATGCCCAGTGTCAGGTTGCTCTTTTAGGCAAAAGATCCTCTGGTGCAATTTGTCGTTTTCCAGCAGCAGCACAAATAAACATGAATGATGAATGTGAAGACCTGCAGAATCACTGAGTGCGCATGAACGTCGGCACACCTGTGTGTCTGCCTCGCTTCGAGTCTCGCTGGCCTACCAAGTTGACGAATTATTTTTGCGCTGAGAAGGATCGGATCGGTCACGCAAAGTAAAATGTCTCCGTGGTGTTAAGTTGCCCACTCCGCTGCTCATTACAAGCAAGCCAAAGACACACTTCCTGCGTTATGACTGGCTGATAAATGAAGCACAGACGCAATGTCTTTTCAGTCCACCATGCAAAGTGGTGGATTTATTGATTTCAATGTCGGACTGCAATTTAATCTCAGGTGACGCAGCTGTATGCACAATTCACTTATACTCCTGCGTTCATTTTTGCCAGCAAATAATGACCAATTACAAGATTTACACCGAGAGCAGGAGGATGTTTTTGGAGGACGGTTGTGCCTTTTACAGGAGACGTTAAACATTTCAAAGCACAGCTTACAGAAAAACAAGGAGGCCAGAAAAAATAATAAACCTACTGCAGTTTTTCATTTGGAGTTTGGAGCGCTCGCACCGCAGGGCTGCTGTTTACCAGATAACACTGCTCCATCCTCAGTATTTTCAACGGCGGCAAGAAAACGGCGGCTGTTTTCAGAACTGCTCGTTTTTCCCGCATCTTCCCCTTTGAGTCGTTGAAAAACGGAACCGGCCTTAATGATCATTTTGATCGTGGAAGCTTTGGTAATTAGTGCCACTGTCAACCAGAAATATGTTGTTCTCATTAAGAGAAAAGCATCATGGGATAAAAATGGCCACTTAAAAAGGTTGCATCGTTGGTTGAAATGTCAGCAGCGCTGTTTAAGATGCTGTACTTGATGTCACGGCCGGGAAACAAGAACAATACTGTCAATGCAGAACTACCCAAATGATAATGTCCTGATTGTTTTGACCATATGTTCTTCATAAAGCTGCACATGGGAGCAAGTTCACTGTCATTCACTTCAAAACATATAGTTAGCTTTATCTGCGTTATCTGATATGGAAGACCAGCCACTCCATTGCTCCTTCATTGTTCGGGTTTGTTTCCGCATTCATACAAAATGCGCCTTTGGTGCTACATTGAGAGACCTCTGACATTCCTCTGTGTGAACACTCCAAACGTTAGCTGTATGTCACGGAAGCTTCCTCAGGAATTGAGAATACCACAATGCGGCTCTACTGTACTTAACAAGCCTGACAATCCCAAAACAGTATACGCTGTCAAAGTCTCGCATCGGTCGACGTCTCTTAGCACGGGCCATTGCACAACATCAGTCTAATTGCCCCACTTTTAGCAATCATCCAACTCTTTTGTCCTGCCTAAAAGAGCGTGTATTAATATATTGCCTCAAAAGAGAAACTGTGCAACGGAAAAAATTTTGACAGTCAGGACAAAACTCGTTCTATGATTGAGAAAATTACTTTTTCTGCTCCATAGACGGGAGTCGGCAAAGAAATTGATGTTTCGGGGCTGGAGACGAGGGGTGTCTCCAGGCTTTGGGGAAAGAAAAATGTGCAGAAGGAATTTCTCCAACAAGAACAAACTATGTGTATTGTTTCCTTTTCATGTCACACGCAGTGCACATACTGTAGGCATACACACTTGCTCTTGTTCGCCACATATCCATCTATCCATATTTTTAGCCTCATCCTAGTACAGGCTGTTAGCAGTTTCAAAGGCACCAGTCATGCATGTGTTATATAGTTCAGGGTTAGCCGACTACGAACAACACACAGCTACAGGCGTGTTTCCAAAGTCAAACATATTCAATTCAAGGCTGCGCAATAGAAATCCATCAGACTTGTCTCCGAAGTTCAACAGTCGAGCTAAGACGTGCGAGGCTGGGCTGGCTCTGATTTTACTACGTTGAGGTTAATGTTAGGGGCGGTTATTTCCCGAGGCAAGCCACGGCCATTTATATCTATTAATGACTAATTGTTGTGTAAGAGTCGAGGGCAGAACCAGATTTTCTTGGCGAGGAACGTTGCTGTGAGTGAGTTGTTTGGAGGTTTCTCTTTCTCTCGGCCCGGCCTCTTGAGTCCGCAAGCTCTTGCCTGGTTTTCAAAAAAGTGCACACGGTTAGTGAGAGGTGTAAAAGGCCCCGCTGAAGTGGAACGCAAGGCTAGAAACTACAGTTGTATCATGTGGGGGAAACAACTTGCTGTGACACTCGCTGGGCTATTATCAGCTCAGTAGCATGGGCGGTTAGTTCTTTGTCTCATTCACCAAGAAGTAAATAAAAAGGACCCATTAATAATATTAGGAGTACGTTTCCTCCTCTGCAGTTGACCGATGTATTGTTCTCGTGCCACAGAAGGGGAGGACAGGTGCTGCTGTTAGATCAGTTTCCGCAGTCCCACTGTGATATTGCTAAAGTCAGCCAGGTACAGTAGATGGGATGAGCACTCAGAGATGTGAGATTACCAACCATAGGCAGGCAGCAGCACCTTAAAGGACAAACGTTGTCCAATTCTAAATGACAAGACGGTACAACTCCATTATATGACAAGGTCAGAAACAGGATGGCGGAGTGGGGGAGAGGGCCATACAGCAAATGGATTCTCAGCATTGTAGATAAGACTGTGAGTGCTGTGTAACCGCCTACATGATTGGATTGCCTTTATATCCCAGCAGACTGTTTTGTCGGTTAAGATGTTGTGGAGGTCGCCCCACTCTGTAGCGCAGCATCTAGTATACAAGTTGGCCTGGATATTGTAATTGCTACAGTAATAGTAAGACCTTGTGTTGTATATCTGACATCTTCTCATGATACGTCGTCAATCAACATAACGATGAATTAGCTTACTGCCACAATTTTCAATCCATCGTTAAAGTTGTTTACCTGAAATAAAAAAATAAAAAAGTTTTTCCAAGAAATCAGCATATATGGTCTTGGTGCTTGTTCTGACTTGTTTGATTATTTGGTCAAAATTGTAATTACCAAGAAGAAGAGATGAAATTTCTGCAGTGACAGTGCCCCCTGCAGGTTCCGACTGTTTTACTTTAATAATTTTACTTCAGTTTATGGTTTGTGTTATATTCAGTATGTACTCTGCATACACTTTCTGTGTCCAGCTGTTGCACACACACACAGTCTGGCTGCATGGGGGGGGGGGGGGGCAATACAACAGGATGTGGCCGCCTGAGTCAGGGAAATCAATTGGCAGGCAGCATGGCTGAGTTTAGCGCAGCCTCTTGGCCAAGGAGAGCATGGAGGAGAGAAGAGGGCCTGTTTAGTCTGTTTAGTCGAAACTTGTCCTCCCTTAAGGGGACTGACTGTGTGGAACTGACCCAGTGTTGCACTATATAATGATTGTGTATGTAAGCATGACATGAAACTGTCTCATCTGCTTGGCAATGTTAGTACCGGTCATCTGATTGGTGCAATGTCTGCAGGTGGGCACTAAAATAGTTTTTGTACTGTCACTTCGATTCCAACTGTTAATTTAACATCTTGGCGGCCGACGTTGTTGGTGGAAACGCTGGAAATTGGGCAAATAAATGTTGACGCTTGTTGGCTGAGGTCGAAGAGTTGGTGTGTCGCTAACAGCAAAACGCAACAAATTGGAAACAGACTTAGCAAATAAATCATCACGTACATGAAGCATGTCACCTAGATGTCCACCGAAGAGTGGCGCTCTTTTATTAACGCCGTCTTGTTGTGCCCTCTTCTGCAATGGTTTAATGGCACCCAACTGGATGCATGAAAGACTACTGTAACACTAGTTTGACCTCCTTTCTATACTGTGGGCACGAACACTTGAAATTGAAAATACCTGAACGAAAAGAAACGTCTCGTGGGATTCGGTGCTAACTTTGTCAAGTGAACAAGGTGGAAGCTAGTTAGCCTAACTTGCTAGCTTCCACTTTCTGGGTGTAATACATAATTAATAGCAAGATGGGTCCTCTCAAATGTTGAATGTCATAAGGGACAGGTGTCAAGTTCGTAGGCTACCATGGAAGTTGGTGAGGCCTCTCAAATGTCTGCCAAGGAAAATGTCCACCCAGAGGTTCACCCTCTTTTGAAAAATGTGAAAATTTCATTGCAGTTTATATTTTCCTTACACAAAAAGTGAAAATTCAAATGTCTAGTTCAGCATCTCTTTTCTTACATCTACAGCACACCTCCCAATCACCAGTGAAGTCAAGAAATGAAATCAATACGGGATCATCACTCTGACAGATTCGCAATTTGCTATTTTGCTCATGGAGTGTGAAAGATGAACACATTACTCACATCAAACTGGTCAGTCGTGAAAAGCCGAGATGATAGTTTTCTCCAATAGTAAAGGTTGCGCGCTCACCTGCCGAGATAATTCACATGGTTCACCATCGTTCAGCGGTCTGTGTCTGAGCCTCAAAAAGGCACTCACGTCTTCGCTTTATAATCAGAGGATATTTTCAAGTGCAATTCCAACTCGGCTGCAGTTTTTATTTTCCTGTCCTTAATGGCAGATTTGTATTTGTGGCCGAGCGGCAGGCAGAAATTACGGAGCCTAAAATAATGAGAGCTTTCTGCTACCTGTCAGACATGCGATGTCCAGATGTCCACAGGAGAAAAGAAACGTTCACCTTTCGTTGCCTTTCATCCCCAGCCCAGCCTGTCACCTAGCATTTAGACTTAAAGTGATGTGTCACCTCAGGCTGTCTCTCACACAAATGTGACCAGACTTCTGTTCTGTTATTTCTCCACGTGGAGCCAGAGGTACCGTTCGAAAACCAAATGATATTATGTGCGTGACTGACAGACGCTCGTGAGAGCTTTCTGCAGACGCTGATCAGACTGGTGACATGGAAGGGAGAGATCATAGGTGGCTGAGGTCTCCAGTCTCTGATGCTCAGAGGAATCAGTCAGCGTGAGTCATCCTGGTTTCCTTATTGTTGACAATATCCAGTAGTGCATGGCCAGGGACAGGGGCAGATAAATCCCCAAATAGTGTGCAATGCCAGTCCTAGAGGCGCTCGCCAGACCTCCAAATGTGAACCTCAGTCTGCAGTAACACGTACACTTTTTTTAGGGCCAAACCATGGTGAAAAGAATTGCCTTTGATGCATTGAAATGGAAGCCAAAGTGGCAGTGTGGACTTAAATAAATACAGATATTCAAAGGATTATTCTTAACTTGGGTGCTATTTTTATAGTTTTTGCCCATCACCTGCATCCATTATGATAACATTGTACGCACCCAAGTAATGGCTGCGATCTGGGAACACAGTGACATCGCGTGCAGGCCAAACAAACACAGTGTCGGTAATAAACCTCATTGCAAGTGCGCTAAGTCAAAGCTGAACCAGGAGGTGGGTCTGTAAACTGTTCTGGATGTTTACAACGGACAGTTTTGGTAATAATTTTACCCTCCACCTTTGTTTTCTCTTCCAAATAAATTGGATGAATCTATCTCCCAATGCTTATTAACTTTCCTAGCCTGTCTTTAACGCTCAGCCCCAAGCTCACTGGTTATAGATGTATGGTTCTATTTATAAACAGGCTCAGTGATTTCCTAAAACAGCTGGGCACTGTAGTTTTTAGTTAGCTCAAGCGGGAGTAGATGCATATAGTGCTTTTGTTGGGGACTATTTTCAGTGCTGGATTCGGAGTGCTCGTGAATATTTATGACAGGAGGGGTTAATTAAGAATGAAGTACAGTTCTCATGTTCATTGTAATGAAGGAACATGTCAGCCATTGGTTTGAATAGTTTCTGGACAACAATGGAGCTCTATGGCACAGACGAATGAGATATCAAGCTCTCTGTTGGTTTTGGTCTTTTGGGGCCGTGAGATCTGTTGACAATAACAAAAATACAGAATATCTCAAGGCGGATCCTTTAATTGAGTGTTTTTATTTCCAGTGAGATCAGGGAAGATGGCCAAAACGTTGTAATGTAATTATGCATTCAGTCACCACCACCTGCATAAATCAGGCTTAGAGACAAAGACACACATGTTTGTGTTTATATACACTATTAATGTATGTTAATATTAATGTAAACGGCCAGTTGTATAATAACAATCAAATTTGCGATAATTCAGTTGAAGGCAATTTTGCGAAATGCAGACATTGAAGGACAGTAGAGACGGAGGAGCGCAGGCCACTGTGTATTCTCTGCGTAACAATGCGAACAGATATAATGTTTATGAATAGCATGACCTCGTGGGAGCGTACTGTGTGTAATGAAAATGGGGCCTGATGGAATCTAATAGATACACCAGCCATACTGATTCCTATTTGCGGGGCTTTGTAATTGGATCAGTGGACAGTGATGAACATGGTAATGGCACAACACAATCCACTGTACTCGCATTCATACAGAAACCGTGCCACACAAGAGAAAGTCTTAGAAATGCCGCGCATTGTGTCGTAGAGGCGGCTGCATCTACTGTAGAGGAGGCACAATCAACAAAGGGAAGACAACAAAGAGCGCATTTGGGCTTCTGTCGGCGTCGAACACCGCGCCGTTTGCATTTCTGCAGCGTCATGCAAGGCAAAGAGGCAAAGCGGGAGGCACGGAGCCAAGCAACAACCCCACCAACTGGAGCCGCAACACTCAATTAGACTGGCATCTGCCAGGGAAATACTTCATCTCAATCGGAGATAATTTAACATGAGATATGGACAAGTGGGAAGCTCGGGGAACATATTGCACTGGTGTTCAGCCCTGATAAAGCCGCTGGAGTAAAAAGATTGTTTGATGTGTCTAACCAGTATCTCAATGCACTGTGTCAAAGGTAAAGAAGTTGCTCTAGCTCATTACTGGCACCACATACTCTTTATTTAAGCAGAACTGTTTACTAAACCACAGTGTTTGACGGGTTTTTGCCATAAAATGTGGTGGTCCATATATTTAGTGCGTGATTATAAAGCGTGATGTGAAATTTTGGGGGAGAAAATCAACAGTGAAAAGCAAAACGTGACTACTTTTCTGCCTCCGTTGATCGATATTTCATCTTCGCTGTCGCTGCAAGAGGTGTATTGTTTAATTGCAACGTCTCACAGACGTAACACGTCTATTACAGCATTACCACTGCACAATAAAAGCTAACAAATCACCTGCTTGTTGCTCTAGGATTTATTGCATCAAGCAATTACATGAACAGAACGGCAACAGGTGCTGTCTGCGAAGACACCGAAATGAAACACTTTGTTTGGATTGCACTGTTGCAAATAGCTCCTAAATTGTTGGGGAAAATAAAATGTTTGTGCTTCTGTTATGAGCCTCTTTGAAACAATTCTGTCTGTCTGTTTTCCACAGCCTGTAAAACTGAACAGGCTTCGTTCAACAAACCCTTTCCAGACATTTTTATTTTCTTATTATGTTCTAGTTTTGTGATTATATTGTTTACATGTTTACTTTTAATTGTCGCTGTAACCGCTTTCTCCCATGGGTGCTATCACCTGACCGCTTTACCTCATCTCCATACTTCATTCATGGCCCTGATTGTGTGGCTCCACCCGACAGACTGCACGGGCACAGCCAAGTGTACAATTTGTGTGGGGGGGGTGGGGAGGGTTAACAAATGTAAGTGAATTGAAAGTAAATGCGAAATAACAAGAGACAGATCCGTTGACAGGGTTTATAAAAGGATGACATGTTTAGCATATTTTCTAGTGTATGTTACTCAGTATGGGGGGGACACAACCCCCCCCCCCCAAAGAATGAGTGGTTTCACCCATGCCTCCCCGTCAGGACAAATGTATGTGCCAGCAAAGACAGACAGCAGTAACCCCATGAGCCAGCCTCCTACGAGTGCTCTCTCTCTCTCTCTCTCTGTCTGTTTCCTTCACGCCATCTTTTACCTCTTTCTATCCATCGTCCTCTCTTTCCTCCTCCATCTGTCTGTCTTGGCAAAGTGTGGATGTTATCCACCAAGAAGATCTAGAGGGGCTGCCCTGGATCCATCTCCAGATACGGACGCCACCATCATGTCCTCCTCCATTACACATGAACATTTGTGGCTTATTGTAGTTCGCTCCAAACTCTGGGCGGTGTGTTTATGTGCGGGATGTGCCGTGAATCAACTTAGCCAAGAGCTACCCCAGGGAGCCTTTTCCTCCCAGCACGCCTTTCCTCTGGCTGGCTACTGCTGCAGACGAGGGCGTCTGTATAGGAAGGAGTGGAGTTTAATAGGCATGCCTCCACCAACTGTGCCTGCATGTGTTTTCCTCTCTGCAGCACTACTGCGAGCACGCGGCAATATTGGCAGTTTGACACCGTTACAGCAGATTCTGACGCGAGGAGGTCCACGCAAATTAGATTTTTTTTTTCAAAGCGTCTGATGAATGACCTTTTTGTTTGACCCGGTTTTACAAATGGTAATTGAAATTTTAGAGAGGAAGCTGGGTGGCTTTTGAAAGGGAGCTGACTGTTGTTAAGAGGGATTCTGATGGTGGTGGTGAAAATGCGTGACCCATGTGTTTCTATTATTGTGTTCTGTGTAACTCTGTTTTAGACTGAGCTCTTGCCAGGAGAAAAAAAAAATGTATATTGGATTGGATTTAAGTTTCCACTGGGTTTTATGCAGTAATCAAAAGTGCCGCCCTAGAGAAAAATATTTCTGGGAGAGTGGGCAGTCCACACTACTTAAACAACACTGGCGACAGTCATAGCACAAACACAACAGGCAGTGAGTAAATTAAAGTGACACAGCATAGCCTGCATTGGAATCCATTCAGCCGCACATCTTTAGCTGAGTGAGCCTGTGGGATCGATGTCCCTTTTGTAAAATTATTTATATTCATATAAAAACAGAACGAAGGATGTGTCCGGAATCACTCCCTCATATGCTCATTCACTACTCCTCATATGACAAAAAAAAGTCTACTTTGTTTCTTCATAGTTTACTTTATAGTGAGCAGCAAGCCCAGATTTCGGACACTGATGCACTTTCTGTCCTCACTGACGTGTTGTGGCGGACGCATGGTCGCACAACTGTGACGCATGTTAGCTTGTGGACTTTAGCATTTAGCCTAAAGCTAAACAGAGCTGCAAGTGTGGCTCTACATTTGTTGTCTTATTTGTCTATAGACAGTCAAATCTAAAGATATTAAGCCTTACAAATAGTCTGTTTCTTCCCTAATTCGCCTCACTTCTAACAAACAATACTATACGAGACTAAATGCTAAATTCCTATGTCAGCGTGCTCACAGTGATAGTGCCAAGGTGCTGATGTTTTCCATGTTATCCATCTACGTTCAGTGTGTTAGCATGCTGAGGCTGATGGGAATGTCCTTAGTTTGGCAGGTATTTGGTCATAAATCCAAGTGTTGGACATGAGAAGTCGGTAAGACACATCATCTGGTGACCGTAAATGTCTGTACCAAAGTTTGTGCTAATCCATCCAGCAGATGCTGACACATTTCACTGAATAAGTGAACAATTTGGCCTGCTGGTGGCGCTAGATTAAGAGTCAGGGCATCATAAGGAGCATTCATCATCTGGGCACTTGTGCAGTTTCATAGCAATCCATCCAGTTGTTGAAATATTTAGGTCTGGATCACGGTGGTGGACCCATTGCCAACCCTGGAGCCACGACGCTAGCATGGCTAAAAAGTCAGCTCTTACGGGTATAGGAGGTGTAAATGTACCTTTATGTTATGTCACCATATTTGCATTACATCTACATGCTCAACTCTTCTCCTTCTCTCCTTATTCCTTGCCATACACCTCTCCCCAAACATCCACCCGGGGCAAACTGATCCGAACAACTCTCGTAACGTAGACTCCTCATTCTGCATTTGTTTCCCTTTCATCCCTGCAGCAGCGAGCTGGGGGGTTGGCAGTTCCCTCCTGAGGAAACCAGAAATGCGAGGCAAAACACAGCAACCTGTATGTTTACCTCAGTCAGGAGACGAACGAGAACCTTCAGCACTTCCAAGCTGGGGGTTTGGCTCTGAAAACACAGGATGAAAAGCCGAGCGCTCGCTCTGAGCTTCCCATCAGGCGCTCAGAGGCGCCAAAGCAAGGAAAGCTTAATCGATCCTTGAGAATGAAATCTGAGGGCCTGGAAATCAAGTCAGCAGGGCAACCCCCCCCCCCCCCCCCCCCCTCCTCCGCCCATATAAATATCCTGCAGATTCAAAAGAGTACATATATCAAAGTGGGTCAAACCATGCAAGGAATCTTAGTGCAAAAGAAATTAACAAATCAGTCAAAGAGACACTCGGCTCCCCGTTGGCTGATGCCTCGTCAATCCTTCAGACATGGAGGATTAGGCCTCAATATATGGTTGTTTCTTCAATGACATATTTTAGGGATGTAAATAAGTCAGCGGAGCTCAGGGAAAATTAATGACCCACTTTGGGTACCTTTCATTTCCATATGGCCTCTTTCCTCATGTTAAGCACATGCTATTAAGAAGATCCATTAGGAGGAAGGGGAGGCGAGGCGAGAAGTGAACCCAAGTGGGGCAGCTTATAAGGCTGCGCGCTGTAGATCCAAGTATCTTTGAACCTCTGGGAGGGAAAGAAGAAAAGATGGCACTAGCAACAATACTGTGAGAGGGAAAAAAAAAAAACCCTGTGCAATTATTAATTCCAGTAAATGTCAGTCCTGCAATACGTTGTGCTCCGGGCAAAAACAAACAAGAGTTCCAAGCAAGTCAAAGAGAGTGTTATAAAAATGCAGAAGATGCTCACCTTTTCAATTCTGACTTTCCCCGGGCATGTAAAGCCATTATCATCGTACAGAAAATGTATTTCAACCTTCCAACCTTTCTCGACTTTGTTAATTACGTTATGTAACCTAAATCCATGCCTTCATTTAGACTCATGGTATCTTTTGGGGTCATAACTAGATTACCCCCGGTCCAGATACAACAGTCGAGTCATTTTTAAAGAATCCAAATGTGGGTAGCTGTCAGTGTATGTTTCCGTTCAGTAGCTGAAATGTAGAAAAATCTAAAAGAAAAAATTGGATTTCATTCATGTTTATTTTTCATTTAACCAAAAGACGGAGAAAGACAAAAAAGCACAGCAGGCGCAGTACAAATTGAATAAACCAGCATCATACAATAATATAATATATAATATAATAATAATAAAACTCTCTCCATGCCTATATGTCGACATTCAGTCAGTTATCACAACACAACAGCAGCCGCCATAGTTGGGCCTGAGCATCTCATTTCATACAAAAAGTAAAATGGCAGATACTTTCACATAGACACATTTGAGAAAGGGCTTCCAGATTTTGCTAAACGGATGCGTTTTGGAAAGCATCGGACAAGCCAGAAGGTCCAGCGCTCCATTACGATCCTGACCTGCACAAACCTGAGACTGTCGGACCCTCGCAGGAGAGCCGCTGAAGTAGTATGTGTTTCCTTGCATACAACGTCAAGGCAGTAAACATCACGTGCATTATTGATGTGATGTGATGCTAGGAAGACCAACGAGCACAGAGATGCTGGATCGCGTTCAAGCTCAGTTTCCGACATGTTCTGGCTTTCACACAAGACATTTTCCCAGTATTCTTGTCATTTGGGGCAGAAAACGGGGAAGGTTACCATTACTATTTGGAAAGATGCTGTAGATGTAACGCTCTAGTTCGATGACAAATTGTATTTTTTTTTTTTTTTTTTTATTATTTCAAATATCTTCCCGCGTATAATCTCTACACCTGGCTCCCTCAGAATGTTATATGGGAGGGACCCCCACAGTACGAAAGACCCGCCTCTCGACGCTGGAAACATTAAAGTTAGAATCAAACCCTGTTTTTGATACTGGAGAGATAGACCTTTTTGTTAAACCAGACACAGGAGAGGTCTCGCTCTGAAGTCTCGTGAGATGTGAGTTCTTGCAGGAAGGCAACAGTGTCACAAATCTGTGAAAATTGTGTCTTTGTTGCTCACATTGCACATTAATGCTGTGGGCGCATAACACACGCGATGAGTGGAAGAAACGGGGCAGCGCAGGGCGATCACGGGAAGACATCAATAGTTAATGGTATCATAATTAGAAAACATTGTATGGGTGCTCCCGCTCCGACAGCATGGATTACATTCTGTGATATATAAATCTTATATACACCTGGCTCCCTTAAGCGTCCAGAGTTTTTGCCTTGAGAATAAAATACACCCCAGTGCTAAAAGGCTTTCTTGTTCTCTGTGAGGGGTGGAGATCATTGACTGAAAGACAGTAGAAAAATAAAAAGGAACAAAATCAATGCGGCCAAATTGATTTCTCAGGCAAGCACACTTTCATATTCTTCCACTGCTAAAACTCCGGTCTTTGTTCTACATTTTATCACTCATTGACTCGCCTTTTCCCTTGTGCCTTGCCCTTTCCCTTTTTTTTCTCCACTCGATCTGGCAAAACGAAGCAAAGTAGGGGAATCACTGTTACCCTTTCCTTGCTTTCAAAGGAAAAGACCTGTTTACCTGCGCCCGTTTATGTTGCCTCCTCCAATTCTCAGTTTGGGATTTTGCCTTGAGACCTTGAGAACGCTGTGAAGGAGAATTTAGTGTGGAAACTTTGTCGGTTTATTGCGCGGCCCGTCCCTGTTCCCAGTCTCGGGGTCGACCTTTGCTCTGTTTACATGCCGTGTCGTGTGTCGTAGCTCAGGCTGAAGTGAGATATCAGATTCATGGACCGCTGGCATGTATGATGTGCTTTATACAACCTCCTTAGTCCTTCATTTCCCCCCAAAACCACACTCACTGGTTCATCACGCCCACACACACAGAGCCCCCATGCGTTTTCCCAGCCCACCTCCTGCTATCTGAATCTACCCCCACATTCCCTCTCAATTGAGCAACATGTATGCACAGAGACATCTCGTCCTGTACCCCCATGTTCTCTTTGTGTCTGTCTCTTTTCCACACACACACACACACACACACACACACATATCTCCTCTCCTGCTTACCTGCCCGCTCTTAGCATGTCCCTCACGTTTGGAAGTGCCGTCTCAGAAGTTCAATCAATAGTGCTGCCAGGTCTCGCAGACCTGTGCTGCTTTGTGGACAGAATTCAGACCCGCCTTGTACTCTGCCCCCCACCCCCCCCACCCCCCAGAATACTGCAGCCCAAGCACTCCACGGATCAGAGAGCAGCCTGGTTAAAAAAGAGACAGCAGCTACAGCCATATTCCTCTTCCCTTTCAATGAAAACTGTCCTCCCAATGCTGATAACAACAGCAAACACACAGACTTACATGGATGCGTGTAATTCAAATGTTAACAGGTACACACTGGTCCCTGCACACGTTCCTTTCTTCTGACAAGCAGACTGAACTGTGCAATATAACGAAGGTGATCTGAAATATATTACCCCCCCAGATGCATTGTCTGCCCTTAATGGTGGTCCTTTGTAAAAGACTATAATAGGGCACAGGTAAATGGTCCATTAGGGCACCAAAGTGCTGGAAAACACTATTTAGCTTTGTCTTCGGGCCAATTTGTACAATGAGCTATCTTTATCACAGCACCAATTCACCTGATTTAACTGTCAGATCCTTCTAAAACTTTGTGAGGCCGGCACCAGGCTCTGAGAGCAGCAGCAAAAAAGAACTCAGCTTTCATCTTGCACCCAGTGTTTTGCCAGTTGAATGCTTGTAATGCCAAAATTTGGCAAAAGGGAGCTACTCATCTGTCATGAGGAAATAGCCAAACAGTCGATGTTTTTGTTGCCCTCCACGATGCAGTAATTGATGAAGGAATTTTATGCGGACTGGTTTCGGTAATGAGCCTGGAAACGGGGGTGGCTGTGGTGTTTGTGGCTGCTGGGTGCACGCTGCCTCCTGCGGTCCTGAAGGCGACTCAGAGCAGTGTAGCTGTCCGTGGTGCTGAAACAGTGGCTGGGCCAACTAACGAACTGTCCAGGGTGCTGGAATTCACTTTCAGCTCTGTTGCCAGCCGTCCTCCAACAAGTTTGCTTTTGCCTCTGTTTTGTGCTTCCATTCTTTCATAGTTTACATTCGGTTTTACAAGTGGAATGTTGAATAGCAGGTATACGGAGGTGTGCCGTCTCCCTGTGCTAGCTTTATTCTGCTGCTACATCAAGGCCTTTCAGGTAACGTCAGGCTAATTGGAACCGTTAAATGTTGTGGACATTAATAATGTAGAAGGGAGGGATTGGCTTTTTACTCCTGTTTGCCCAGTGATGGACTGTAAATATGCCTGGCGTATTGGCCCCAGCTCAGTCTGCACCGCGCTTTATCACAGGTAATAACTACATATCACTGTCTCCTGTATGAAAACACTGGCTGGTATTTATTTATTTACATGGCCCCACTTAAAGTTGTCTACTTTCCACCACCTGTCTACTGTACTATTTGTATATTGAGGTGATCACAGCAGTTGGCTCTAAATTGAATTACATGTGCAGTTTTTCGTAATTGCTCTTTAGTTGTTATTTGTTAGTTGTTGTGTTTGTTTCTCTGACCACAATCTCTCCATCAATGTATTTATGAGTCTTTAATAAAGGCCATCAATCAGTCAGCCGGTAAAGCAGAAAGATCGGCTGGCGTTTCAGCAGAGACTTTTTGTACGCATGCACAGGAGACTTTTTTTTTTCTTGCTAAGAAGAAAAAGTGTGTTTTCTGACGTTTTATGAAAATCTCCCCACTGAGGGACCAACTAAGATCCAATCTGCTGGAGCGAACACATCATGCATGCAGCCTATTCTACCCTCAATATGTTCTGCCTAACCTTATTGTACGGCTGCAGCTCATCAGCTGTGTTGCTTCCACTTTGCAACGCCGGCACGTCTTCTGCTAATGGATTATTAATCACATTTTGCTTTATCTGAAACAACATTTCCAACAAAAGTCCCATTGTGCTCCCAGGGTCAGTCGGTGCACGCCGGGAGAATGCCTCCTTTGACGTGAGTCAGCAAATGTGACATTCGCGAGGTGCACATCACACTTGGAGAGTGACGCCGCGTATGAAAGTGTTCAGCACAGTTGCTTAAGTGCGCTGTGTGCTTTCCCCCGTCTTCCTCTTTAGCCTCAAACGCTGCCACCTCCCATGTTAGCAGTGTGAAAGCTATTTGCATGTGTTCACAAGAAATACAGTACGGAGCTGGCATCACACGCTCTGCATAAGTATGCAGTCACACACATGCTATATATATATATACACACAAACACACTCGTATAACCCTCCATGTGAGGACTTTCATCATTTCTATAAAGCAAACTGGACTGAATTCTGAACCTTAAAACCTCGACTCCTTAATGAGTTTGCCGTGGCAACGTGTCCTCATCTTCCTCCTCTTGACAGAAATGAGTATAGAGCCACACATCACGCATGCTCACATTCACACACATGTAATTACTGCCTCACAAATACCTTCGTATACTCGCGCTCGATGAGGTGTGCATCTAAAGACGTGTGTGTGTGTGTCAGTAAAGTGACTGAAAAAGTAGGCCACATGCTGTCATGTACCCTGGGGGACTATAGGAGTGTCTCCTTAACTACTGGGGCGGGCAAAGTCAGCACACTGTTAGCAGATGGTGATTGGCTGTCTCTATTCTTCCCCAGCGTCCCAATCCACTGCTGACCTGAGGCGTTGTTTTAATCACTCTTGGTATAGAGCACCGTGGCGCAGCAAACCACTCCACATCCACCGCACGCTGTCTGCACCACCCGCCCCACCACCGCCACTTGTTACCTTCCACGCCCCCATATGTGCACACTTGCATGCACATCGTAACATATGTACACATACATGTACACATGTCGAGGCATCCCTGCAGGCAGCTGCAGTAAATACAGTATCAGCCCGGAATGGGCTGGCAAACTCCCCGCTGGACCAAATGAATTATTGAAGGAAGGGCAAGTGAGAATGGCTGTCCGTTTATACAGTCGGGGCCACTTGTGTGTGTGTGTGTGTCAGTGTGTGTGTGTGTGTGTGTGTGTGTGTGTGCATGCTAGTGGGTAGGCATTTGGTCCTTCATTCTTGTATTTCCATATTCATAAGGAATGAGTTCTTTACCATATATACATGTTGCTGATAACACATCTGTACTTTTACTTGTAACTTACTTGTATTTTCAAATGTGTTTTTTTTTTTTTGCTGCATTACTTCAAGGTGAAAACGGGCATGTTTACATAAATACTGGGCGTACTCCTTATCAGCATCAATATATTGTCACCACAGTCACCTCATTTGTCATAATTTCCATCGTCCTCATCATCTCCCTGAGACTATCATCCCCTAATCCTCCATGTAAATCCATAATGTGTCTACCGGCCAGCCATGAATGTGTGGGTGTAAACGATAGCTGGATTATGCAGATAATACTCCGGCTGCTGGATGACGCTCTTGCATTGACTGGGTGAGAGCCTTTCCTCTCATTTCTCCCACTCCGTCTCCCACTCTGTCTCTCTCTCTGTCTTCTGTCACTCCCTTAGTCTTCCAATTCATCACTCCCTCAGCATCTGATTACGATTGTACCTGTGAGCTTGGCCTCTATGCAACACACTGTATGTGCATGGAAGTGCAAGTGACACATTTCACAATCCAGTCTCTCTTCTTTTTCTTTCTTTTTTTTTTGTCGAAGCCTTTTGTGTCGTCTCTTTTTATTTATTCTGCCATGTGTTGAAGGTGTCAGTCCTGCTGGAAAGGATTTTCAGCTTCATATCAACGAGACTCTCTTGATGTCTATTAAGCGCACCAGCGGCTAATTACCGTTTGGACCAGAGGAGCTTTCTGCCTGCTTCATATCAAAAAAACATTTAAAAAAACCTAGAAAATTCTGTATGAGGCTGAAAATCGACTCAAATGAGGAAGGGTTACTCTGGGATTAGAAGCTGTCAACCTTGTGTGTCAGCAATGGTTAATATTTTACTACCTTTGCTAAATACCTTTTCGTCTTTTTAAGTTCACAGAATACTTCAAGTAAAAGGCAACAAAAATTTTTTTTTTTTTTAATTTAAATATGGCGTATAAGTAAACAAGACGAGAAAACAAGAGTCTTAACTGTGGCTTTGAGATACATGCTAACACCATGCTGATGTTTAGAGGGTAATATTTAGCATGTGTACCTTGGTGCAACTGAGGAAATGACGGACAGGAGGCCATTTCTCTCCGGGATAGAAACGGAATATATTTGCTGGTCAGTTACTTGAGTTACTTAAGCACAATGACTAGCTAACTTGTTTGCACTATTTCACATGAAATTGCCAATTCAGCTCTGTAAAATGCATTGCATCCACTCATTACACTTGTCAAAAGGTTGCAATAATCACAACACTAGCATGTGCACACGAAGAACATATTGATATGAATGTGCTGAGTTTAACACCGTACCTCAGGCACATGTCTCATGAACTGGCAAGACATTTACCACCTACAGTGGTGGAAGTATATTTACTCCAGTAATGTACTTAGTACTGAGGTACTTCTACTCCACTATATTTCAGAGAATGTTAAACCCTACTGCATTTATCTGACAGCCAGGGTTGCTAGTTACTTTTCAAATTACATGAAAAACACATGATAAGCTTATAAAATGCAATGCATTGCCAAAGATTAAACCAGAGACTGTCAGCCAGGTTGGTCTGTGAACCCTTAAGGAAAATAAACAGTGTCTCTTTTGGGGCCCCTCCTCACATTTCAGAGTTGCTAGCAGTCCCACCAAAGAGACATTTCCCGTCCCTTAAATAGCCTCTAAAAAGAGGTAAAGTGATCCAATATTTCACACAAAAAAACAGTAGAGAAAAGTCAAAGAAATCATTTCAGATTAGGTATCAGAACTTTGTTTTTTCTTCTTTCTTCTCCCATTAATCATCTCATGACCCCTCAGATTTATCTTGTGAGTTAAAACTGGCTCCACGTCGACCAGCTACAACAGTTAAATGCCGCTTACACATTGATGCGTCAGTATTAACAGTCTTATACTTTAATATACATATATAAATATCAGCCAGTCTATTTTTGGCCTCTAGAGCTACTTCTCTACTTCTCCTTAAGTAGTAGTTTGAATGCAGGACTTTTACTTGTAATGGGTTATTTTTACATTGTGGTATTGATACTTTTACTTGAATAAAGGATCTGAGCACACCTGTTGCACATTGTCACCACCTTAGTGTAGCTTATTAGCATGCTAACATTTGCTAATTAGCAGTAAAGTACAGCTGATGCTAATGGTAATGTCCTTAGTTCTGCAGGTATTTAGTCATAAACTAAAGTGTAGGACAAATTAAAATTTTGACTTGATGACTTTCAGGGCGATCCATCAATCAGTTGTACTAAAAACCAAAAATGTCAACCCCATGGTGGTGCTGGAGTATATCTTAACTGATCCCCCGGGCACCATAATTGTTTGTACAAAATGACATGGCAATCCATCCACTAGTTGCAGAGATATTTCAGTCTGGGTCCAAAGTGATGGACCGAGAGACCAACATTGCCATCCCTAGAATCAATGCTGCTAGCAGGGCTAAAAAAAATGGGTTTTCCTGGGGCACCTTTCCTCTTCCTGCTCCATCCACATCCTTCTGGCACTGGCCACTGAGGAGTGCTGTTTGAGCTGGTGCCAAGAGTGACATTGCTGATGTAGGAGAGAGCTTTGCCCATTCATTTCCTGCACTCAGTGAACGTGACACCTTTTTAGTGCCAAACAAACAGAAAACAGGTGGTAAAAATGCCCTATATCAATACATTTCATGACATTATTATATATTCTCAGGCATATTGCACCCCGCAGCCGCCCATATCTCTCCTTTGTGTACAGTATTGCCTCTGTGAATGCTAATAACGACATGCCTGTACTGAAATAAATTGTATCTATTAATATCGTTAATATAGTCAACAAATACCATGATGTAAAGCTGGCGAGAGGTCAACAATCGCATCCCACACAGAGGTCTGCTGACATGATGTCGATGTTGGACTGCCAACGGCGTTGGAAGCGAGAGGCGCTTTCTTGGTCACCAAGGGCAACAACCTTCAAAGAGCCTTTTTTGCTTGATTGATGCTTGCGAAGATCCCTAAAGCGCGTCCTATTGTTGGGCAATGCATATACGCAAGGTTCAGTGCTGTAAAAGACAGTGTGAGTGTTTGTAAGTAACGTAATAATGCCTGCCCGGTTCTTGGGTTGCAACAATTGTTCCATCTTTGTACTGTAGAATATGTAGCTGAATTTCGCAGAGAATGTCACAGTGAAAAACGTGCATAGTCTCTGTTTGTGAGAGATTTATTGTCTGCGGTGAGAGCTTCCTGGGATGTTGTCATTGGTATTGGAGTCCTGGCTCACTACCCCCACCACCACTACAAACTTCTACCCCTCCCACCCAAGTAACCTGAGTCGTAGAAAAGGTCCTGGACAACACCATGTGGCTGTAGATAAGGGAACACTGACAAATGAGTGGGGAGCTTGTTTTTTAGAGAAAACAGAGCAGGGGGAGACAAAACCTCTGCTGACAAAAAAAAAAGAAAGAAAAAGGTCTGGAGGATGCTATGAGAGCTCTGAGCAAGAAAAGCAAAGCACTTCGGGGGGCCTTGGTAGAGAAGGTGAGGAGAGTGACAGATGAGATTTCAAAATTGTCAGTAATGCCTGCATGTGCAAACGTGCTGCATACCAACATGGCTATGCATGAAAGGGAGAAGAGAGAGAGTGAAATAGTGAAGGGGACTGAACAATTTACAAGAACACCCCTCCAGATGACAGCAAAGGAAATGGTGCAATGCTTTACCGACAGCGCTGTCATAACACGGAGGCAGGCCATGTTGAGGGCATTGCTGAATGGCACCAATCAGTGGATTTATGACACTGTCCTATAGGTCATAGCGCTGCAGGTTAAACACAGATACATTCCCACGCAGACATCTTGGTACATAATGAAATAAAAAGGGACTTAAAGTAAGACCATTTATGCTTGTGAGTCTCGTTCTATAATGAACCACCTATTTTGCTAGTAAATTAAGCAAAATGACATCACACGTCGTGAATGTTAGGGTTAAAGGGTGGACCCCAATTAACAATGAAATTATCCAACAAGAACTGTCTGTCTGTCCAAAGGTATGAAATCTATCTTATGTGTACGTATTTTTTTTTTGTGCCATAGAACTCCATTATTTCCAATATTTCTTCTCCTTTTTGCTCTAATTTGCTCTGCGCCAACTTCTGTAGCTGCTAAATGCTCCACTATGTTCACCAGCTAGCTGCTAACTTTGTCCGTCTGCCCGAGAGCGAATCAAAACGGTAAAGTTGCTGCTCATAAAAAACAAAACAAAAGGAGGAGCTGAAATAGACTAAAACCCTCCTTCGAGCTGACAGGAGCTGCATCGTCAGGTGATAATTCTCTGTCGGGTTTGTCACCATGCGCGACCCCGTTCACTTACGTTGTTGATATAGAGAACGTCGATTATGGCAGCTTTAAGTGCTAAAGTTTGCACTAGAATCAATGCGCTGACCAAAGAGAGATGGATGTGCCACCTTGGAGTAAAATAAAGAGAACCCTTCCCACAGCAGGCCCCTGCCAAAAGAAAATGAAAGAAAACCTACCCATAGATTGTCTACCACAACCACCATTCAGACGCCCATATAACCCTTAGACCACATATGGTCGATAAAATCTACTTTTGATTGACTCCTTCTCACGCAGAGCAATTATTATCTTGCGTAAAGCCTTCGGAACGTGACAGCGTTCTGTCCCGCTGTAAAACCTTTTATAGAAGATAACACCTGCCTTCCCTTCGCTTACATGCGTCATGCAGATGGCAGATTTACCCTGGTTGCTTGAAATTTGAGAAGACCTTAAGATAGATGTAAATATTTATACAGCCTATAGCAATGAGACACATGGATGAGTAAAATGACAGCTGGGTACTTAAACTACCTTTGATGGAGGGTGTGATTGGTTATTATGGCCTGTTGTTACTCCGGACATTGTGTGAAATATAAGAAAGAGCAAAAATTTCCAAGAATTACCATTTTTGACTTGTGTGTGTGAGACATATCCAGGGGATTCTGTAATACATCATTACTGTGTGAAAAACCGTATTCACAGATTTGCCTACCGTAATTACCTGTGACAGACAGCCTTATTATCTTGCGCAGAAACCTGGACAAGAAGTTCCCTGGCACTGCAGTTTAGTTTCCCATTAACCCCTGTCGCCCTCCTTGACAGGTATGGAAGGTGGCAGTGGTCAAACTTCATCAGGTTTGCACATGACACATTACATACAGTGTATGCCGCACAGTCTCCTCCTCCTGCAGGGGACAGAAATAGCTCAGAAATCATGACCAGACATGCCTATGGAGGGGGGTGTGAACACAAAGGACAAATACGCAATCTACTAATGTGTGTTGCAAGTTTAATGGTCATACAATGGATTCAGAATGACTGCGTTGTGTCTGATGCATAGTTCAGGAGTTTCGTGGTATAGCATGGGGTTGTTTAACAGGGCAATTTTAAGGTAAAACGCAGTGCTATAAACTAAGGAAAGCGGTACAAACAGCATACCCGTAAAAATAGCACACCCAGTAATTTGTTATCCTTGAAATGATGCTCCATGACTTGTGAGATGTCGTGATTAAACGATGTTTAGTTTAAAGCTGCACTAGAACAGATGCCACGGCATAGGAGAGCATGAGACACAATAGCTGCACCCTTTGTGTATTCTCCACCCACAGGGAGCACTTCATAAAAACTGTAAAACCACCAAAATCAAAACTGTCTTCATTCCCATAGGATGCAATTAAAACATAAAACAGCTTATGAGTTGCTCTTGGTGATAATTGGGCATTACAACATGACTGCTGAAGAGTTGTCATTCTTCTTCTCAACCAGTTAACGCACATGACTTCTTCTTTACCGGAATCCAGAATCACAAATTCACCCCGTTACTAGCACTCTGCTATCACCCAGAAACAATCCACATAAACCAGATGGCACTTTAACACAGCCCTCCTCAAATGTTGCAAAAAATTATAATAAAAGAGAGCGGGCATCCGTCCTAGACATAAAGCATACTCCTCCTACAAAAACCTCACCAGTGTTGCTTTGCTGCAGTACTAATAAAGTACTGACTCGTACTCTGCCTATCAATGCAAGTATTCCAACAGAGGAAATCCAGGAAGAATAAACTGCTCATTTGAACGGAGTAATATATCTGGAAAATACTGTGCGACAACAAGTCTTGTTATCGGTAAACGCCACATCACCCGAGGAAATCTCACCTTTCATAGTGACTTCACCAACCTGCAGCATATTCAACGGATCATGGTCCCCATCGAGACAGCAGCTCCTTTCTTAACAGTGGTGACCTACAGCATCTTACCCAAGGACAAGCAAACACCCTCCATCCACCAATAACACCCAATGCACTCTCTACCGCCAAGCGCCAGCACCTGATGGCTTCCCTGTGGGGCTCTAGAAACACTTCTGGACTGAAGAAAACTGAAGAACGGAAAAACATCTGAAATGAAACAGAATTCTAGGCCCCACTGTTTGATCTAGAGATGCAGATAAAGCCTTGACTAAAGTCAGTTGGAATATTAACGAATACATTTGGCTGCAATGAATCATTTACTGCCCACCTATGGTAGTCTCTAGTAATGGGCTAACATCAAGTTTCACTTTGCACAGGGGAACCTTTGAGCAGAGATGTGTTAAAACACAAATGTATTTCAAACGGTTCCAGGGGTAGGAGGAAAAATACAAAATTCAAATGTTCTCTTTTTAGCGACCCTACATGTTATGTGCGTTCAGCAAGTATTCAACATTGCGGCATCGTTCGTATTTTGAAAGCAATCATCCACTGCAGCGCTGACCCGGCCGATGTATTCCTTGTTTGCTTCCAAGGTTGTAATTTTCATCAATGAACTCCCCCTGTTTACGGCGAACAACAGCGGGCCTATAAAAAAAAATGAATGACGACGGCCACCGCTCATGTCAAAGGCTGACAGTTCACACACCCATATCTAGCAACTAAGATTTTAACATAGATCTTTAAGTCCTTGATTTGTTGGGGGACGCTCAAATAAAAAATAAAAAAATGGATGTAATAGACAGGTTGTTCCTGTTGGGACTCAGCTATTAGACAGACGCAGTCCAGGTCCGCAGTGGTTTCTCAGCGGCGTCTTTGAACTCGCCTTGTCAGTCTTTAATCTGTCTCCCTTTGGCCCAGTTTGCGGTTGTCAGTCCTGATTTTGAGCAGACGTTAGAAGATGGTAAAGTATGGTAGATGGTCGTTAAGAAGAAACAGCAGATCATAGTAAATATTCGGCTGGTAAGTTAGGTGTGACAAGCATGAAGCGGGAAATGACGAGCAACGTAACGGCCAAGCCAAATGCCTTTTCCTTTCTTTTTTTTTTTTGAAGGCTACGCTGTGAGACAGCGGCCATCATTTCTGTTACAAAGCAGTGCCATGAGCGCTGTCATATTTTCTCCACATAGCGATGACTGAAAACAGTGCTGACACAGATTGAACATTTTGGAAAACAGGACGGATTCTGATGACAGGCCGGGACAGTCTTGACCCCTGCGTCTAAAAGAAATGATGGGGAGGAATTCAATGAAATAAGCTCCTTTTTTTCTTTTTTTTCTCCCTCACAATGGGACAGCGGCGTTTTCAAGCGAATAGGTGTTGACTATGGCGCTCCGCTACTGTCACTTCAAATACTTCATAGCAACGGCAACATTGTTGAGCTAAAGGTGATGGTGGAAAAATGTGCAAAGAAAACATAACAGGGGCGAGTCTGTTACACCAAAAGACGCTCCTTTTCTCGGGAAGCAGCGCCATAAAGATTGTTTAAGTGGCTTTCTGCTACAATTTGATCTTTTAAACCACTTAATGTGGGTTGGACTTCATGGGCTGTAAACCGCTGGCAACTGCTGCCCCTGATGTGTTGATTCATAAATAATGTTTTTTTTTTGGGGGGGGGGGGGGGGGGGGTCGCTCTGTGCGTCCATTACTGAAAATGGGCAAATTGCTTCCAAGGATGTCTTATGTACAATGTTTTTGGTCAGTTTACCTATTTTCAGGGGAAAACGGACCAGCTTTCAGCATTAGAACAAGCGAACAACATCATTACAGATACCAGGAACAGACAATTATGGATCAGAGCATGTGCTGTGTGCGAGGTCAGTGCGAGTTCCACAGCTTTTCTTCCAGATTCGTCATGTATTGCTGAGTACATGAAAGTGAGCACTTCAGCGCTTGCTGATCCGTGTCTGTGCAGAGTCGGCCCGGGCTCAAGAAAGCAAGCAAGACGCGAGTCGTTGCTCCCACTGTTGGCATAGAGCACTTGGGAGGGTTCACAAGTGTGGAACTTCTCACTTGTTCACTCCAGGAGCTCCTGCTCGATATTCCTCCTCCAACAACTGGAATACCCCCCCCCCCCCCCTATATCGGGCCCCATGTAGTAGTTGGTAACAAGCCACTCAACTTCAAGTGTATTTTTATGATACAGTCATTCTTTTTATTGCAGTGCCTGCCCCCCACCCCCACCCCCCACCCCTCCCCAACATGCCATTCAACTGGGAATCATTTTGAGTCCCAATGCAATGAGCTGAGAGCCAATTTGGGGGATTTGGGACTCTAACAAAATTAGGAGTCTCTCTTTAAAGCTGCACTAATCAATATTTGGCTGAAATGACTGACTGTGTAATGTGAGCCCATTTAGCTCATCGTTTTAGTTCAGTTTTACTCTTTTGGTTCACAGCAAATACATACAACTTTTAGATGGTGGTAATATGTCAGAGCTTGTGCCACTGCCCCCAAGCAGCCAAACAATCGATTACTGCTGCGTTGAAATGTACACCACCCGTCAGCTACATCAAGGTTGCACACCGAAAGATTCTCGTCACTGTTCTGTTGGAAGTCTAGACTATATCAGAATCAGAAATACTTTATTGATCCCCGGCGGGGAAATTGTACAGTACCGGTGCTCCCATTCAAGAGTAGAAAGTAAAAAAACTAAAAGTATGTACAAAATATAAAAATAAGAAATAGAAAATAAAAATATACACATTTACAGTATTTAAGTGAAAAACCAAAGTAAAAAATATACACAATAACAATGTATATGTATGTATATATATATATATAAGTATTGTACTGTTGTGTATGACTATATATGTATTGCACTGAAACGTTTAAAGAGTAATTAATACTGAGGTATATTTTTACCATTTTACAATATATCATTAAACAAATGCTAGATTACTGGACATGGCATCTCAGATTTGCAAAAATACAAGATTTGGGGTTGTTGCTGATATTTATTCATCAGAAATAAAAAGAACACCCAAAGATCACACCTTACTAATGATAATCCAGTGTGTGTATATATTATTATTATTATTATTATTATTACAATGCCAATAAAAGAGCCTCAGTTAAAGTATTCTGTTGAAAAATAGGGACACTGCTTGGTCGCCCACCTTGCCAGCAAATCTTTAGCACATCATCACTCAGCCCCGGCTGAGGCCCATTTAATCAGCTGGGTGGGGTCCCCCCTCTGTCCACGGGGCTGCCATGTGAAACACCACTAAGCACTGAACGCCTCTTTCTTGCAGTAAGCAGTCTACGCTAAAAAAGCTATCGCAGACCAAAGTGGTTTCACAATAGACCTTCTCTGGAAAAAGGCTGCACGGCTGTTAAAAGCTGGAGCGAATGGAGGGATGAAGGGAAGATAGAGAAACACAAGGGGATAGGAAGGGGCAGAAGAGATTGGGTTTGTTAGCGAGGAGGAGCAATAGATGGTGGAATGAGGTGGAGGGAGAGATGGGGTTCTGGGGAAGAAGAGGTCAGCGAGGAATGGACACAAACAGGAGATGGAGGGGTTGAAGATGGGGTTGGATAAGATAGAGCGAGTAAAAATGCAACACAGCTGGAAAACATGGAGCTAGAGGAAGTGTTCAGTCAAGAGAAGTATATTTGCTTTAGGGTCTTGGAGTGGTATAATGGAATGTCATCCATCTATACCACCCTTCAGGGACCTCATTAAAATGTATCAACAAACACAGACTGGGACTCATTTGGACCATACATTAGATTCAGCGTGCCAGGCTAGAATGAGACCAAGCAGCTGTGCCACACTGTTCATGCCTGATCCATCTGCGGAAGTAAAAAAGAAAAAAAAAAAAAAGAAATGATTGTTTTTGACAACGTGGCACCAAAGAAAAATACCCTTTTCCAGCCCGACTAAATATTGGTTCTTCAGCTCGCCCGTTGCCATTACTCTGCGGCCCTGTTCAAACATGTTGCTCCACGGGGAGAAAGCAGCACTATAGTCAATTCTTTTGACGCCTGTTTTTTTATGTTGTCTGTGAATCCTCCACGATACACAATTTCCGTCCTTGAAAACAACCCCTCATTTGTGTTGCAACAAGTCATTTGCAGCAAGAAGCGTGAAACAAGTCAGTATGCGCAAATTGCAGCAGCCGCAGTGTGTCATTTTTGGACATAAATTACAGCAGGCGTCTGCGTTGTACTCCCGTCCTGGAAACTACAGTCAAGGTGCTTCACTGCAAACATGTTGAATGGGTGTCTGGGTGACTCCTCGCTGGCAGGTGCGACACGTATGGCCATGCTTATGGTGTCTGAGCAGAAACACAGCAGTGGGGGGTGGGGGTGGGACTGCGGCACGGCGGTGGCAGCAGCACACAACACTCAGCTCAGCAGGCAGACTGGGGAACAGCTGCTAAGAGCAATTTGTTTGACAAGTCGGATTGTTGAGGCTGGCGAGGGGGGCACCAGGACCGCTTTACCCACTGACTCTCACCAAAAGATTTAGTCCCCGCCGCGGAGCCGGTGGACTCTCCGTCCTTGCCTGCATCAAAAGGCAGTCAGATGGTGGCGGTTAGGCCTGGCGAGAGGCTGGCAGCTGGGGATGCGGCGCGGCGGCATCACGGGTGCTGGACTGTGAGTTCGCTTCCCGCCAAGGGATACCCACTGCTGGTGCCAAGGGCAGGAGGGGGGGGGGGGGTCAGAGTCAGCTGGGCATGCTTCAGTAAACACTGATTTAAATGCACACAGAGAGGAGCAGCGTTGTGTGTTGTCCCGGAGGATCTTTCTTCAAACAGAATCTGTGATTGTTGTAATGTGTCACTGGTGGGACAAATGTTCTACACTCTCTCTTTTCATTAGCGATGTTAGATGTGGGTGCCATCGTGGCGTTGCCATGAACATTTGCCACGTCTGTGTGTGTGTGTGTGTGTGTGTGTGTGTTCGTTGCACTCCAGATAAATTACAGGAGATGGCTGGCTTGTGAGTAGACATGTGATTGTGTAAAGTATCGGTTTAGCACATTTCTAAAGCCCTACATCTGCATGTTGTTTACTCTCACATTCTTGCTGATGGTGAGTAAACAGGCAGCTTTGCAAACACGCCGAACTCCAAGATGTGCTTGTTTCCCCCCCATAACGTATTCAGAATATAAATCATGCACCCAAACACATTTTGGAACAAATGTGGGTGATTAATTCCTTTCATTTTGCTAGATTCCGACATGTGGAGCATATTGCATTGCATTTAGCAGCAACTTATAGCCGACTGCTGATCTCTGCCTCATTTCCACTGTTAAAAATCCCAGTTTTGCTAATATAAAAAATCCAAAAAGTTCTTTTTTTTTCTGCCTGTACCTCCATTGACTTGTGTCAAAAATAGGGTGACTAAAGCGAATCAATTTAACAAGATTAATGTCCATTAGCTTTAAACACAATTAAAATTGCTTATATTGTGAAAAACGTACTTTAGTGAGTTACTGTAAATCAGCCACCTCATACATACTGTAGTAAATCTGAATAACTGAATAGCTCGGGCTTGATATAATTGCTAGCTTCTGGTTAATGGAGCTTGGACGTCCTCTATCAAAAGTGGTGATTTGAAAATTGCACACTCACCACGCTCTTCAAAAAGACAACAATCCCGGTTTGCCTGCTCTCCACGCCTCACTGTAATACACCCGCACATCCCTGTGCTGACTTTGCAGTGAAAGCCTGACGTGCACGGATTTCGGGAGTGGATGTACCGTACCCTGGAAACACAGCGAGATGAAATGATGGAGGGCAAAGGGAGAGAAAAAAAAAAATGCATAGCCTGACAGAAGGACATCTGGGTGCTTCATTATATGCCTCAGTTGACCCGACTGAGCTGCACTTTCGTATGCAAAGTTTGCACAAAGTGAGGCTCAAAATGGCTCCACAGAGCTGCTGCCGATTGAAAGCGCTGAAGAGTTAAATGGTAAATGGATCCGTAAATGAGGAAAGTGGGAGTTTATATTTTCGGTTTTCTGTATTGTGTGCTGTCTACGTACAATGTCAAGGTTTGTTGATTATAGACTTTCACCCATAGTGTAATAAAAGTGTTTTCTTTCATTTGCGACAACAAACATTTATTTCCACAAAGTAATCTCTCTGCAGGGCACTCAGAGGACTGAAAAATCTAATAGTGCCTCATCAACTACTTTGAAAAATGTGTGCTTTAGCCTCAGAGACCACTCTTGAGAAATTATGATAATAGATCACCAAAGGTTTTGTGAAGTATCTGTTGACAGTCAGCACTGTTTACCAGGACTTAAAGAGATGTTTTTGTCGTGTGAAGCCTCCTGTTCACAGAAGCAATGCATTTTCAGATGTCGCTTTTTTTTTTTTATGTTTTCCTCCTAAAAGTCGTGCCTATAGGTTCACAGGAGCTTTTGAGGGAATATTGATTTTGATTGGCTTCAAAGACGGTCTAGTGAGCCTGAAAGGGGTCCCTAAGAGACTCTGTGACTCCCTGGTCCAAATCTTTACACCTTTCCCATTCAGGGCATTAGGAGGTTCAGTGTTCCCGCAGCAGCAACACGGACACCATTTATCCTCATTCGGCCTGGTAATTGAAGCAGGCTAAAGGAGAGCGCTTTGCTCGGCAGCCAGGCGTGCTGAGCCGCGTTATGACCAGTGATTGCGCTTCGGTATGCTTTTGATTTCGCGCTTGCCTCAGATAAACCAACATAAATGTATAGTATGACATTCAGCGAGGGTGCTCCCGAGTCATTGTCTGTCCCAATGTGCACGCGTTTCCAGTAGTTACTGTGTTCGCACGCCGTCGCCCCACCTCGTCCCAATCCCGGTCCTTGACATGGCGCCTCAAAGGTGACGTTTTCCCATCGCTTTCCTCTCCTGCCTGGCTCCTCCCCGGCTCTTGGGCGGCGCTGGTAGCCGTCAGACACCGAGTGGCATGCAGCGAGGCATCAGACGTCCTGGCATTTGCCCTCTCACTGTGACAGCAGCTGACTGACAATGGCTGCCGGCCTGACAGTCTCTTACCCAGCTTTCCCCGTGGCCCGGGTTTCCAAATGTTATCATTACTGCGAGGAGGGATGTCATCATTTTCTCCCCCTCGGAACGTGGGAGCACTCACAGCGAAAGTGGCAGCAGAGCGCTGGCATTCAGCGTTGTGTGAATGACAAGATATTATAGCAGCTGTAGCGACAATGGCTCATGCGCACCAGAGGCCGTAAAAGTGATTCATATGCTGTCTCCCTCTGTTTCTAAGACAAATGTGGAGTTATATGACTCAACCTTCGATGCCCTTTGGTTGGGGAAATGAGCTCACGCCTGGAGACGGATTTTGCCGTAAAAAGGGGGAAAAAAATGGCACAGGAAGCTGGAATACAAAGGTGAAAAGAAGTGGGGATTTAATGGGCAGGGGATTCTTTAAGGGGGAATTGCTTTTTCTCTGAGAGGCAGGGCAACCGAGGCCAACCCTCGTGCCAGCCAATCAGGAATTAATTTGGTTGTCAATATGGAATTAATGCCTACGCTGGGGCCTAGGTCGCATTTGTCTCCCTGAAATGCCAAAATTACAGATGAACCGCAGGGAATGGGAGGAACTATCATTTAAAGGAGAGCGGCAGAGAGAGTAGATATTTGATGTAATGGTCAACACCGACGGAGCAGTGAGGACAGACGGAGGATGAATGCTTAGCGCCGGGAGGAGAGCTCGGAGGTTCAAAGTGATTACTGCGTGAATAAAGGACTCGAGGAAGGCGACCCCACTGCCACAAATGAAGTAGTTCGGCCGATAGTCTCCACTCGGGGGGGGGGGGGGGGACAACAGCTCTGATTATTATTTCGCCCGTCCTCCACTCCATTTGTCCACTTTTCGTCTCTCGGGTGCGAGTTGCAGAATAGACTACCAATGTGCGTGATTACCTGCCTTCAACTGGTTCTCCTTTCTATTGTGCTGCAGCTGCACCGGCCCATCAGTCATGGGATTGCGGAGCCCCTTTTCTTTTGTTGCATTGCAGCCCAATGAAAATTGCCACCTGAGGAGAGGAGCTAAGGATGTGGCACTAGATTGGGAGTCGCAGAAGGACTCGCCGGCATTGCTTTTGTTTTTTTAAGATCACATCGAACACTGTACATGTGCTGCCATAGTGTAGTGTGGTTATTTTAACTGCCCCCTCAATCACAACTCAGCAGGGGGAGGCAGGGAAGGACACTTGTCACTCTGTAAGACAGTTTACATTGGATGAAATACTGCTCTGTAGCTGTGCTTACACGTAGATAAATGTACAAGTATGCACACACACACACAGACACACACACACACACACACACACACACACACACAGATACACCCAGATACTTAAACCCTCACTGACATTGACTGACATTCATACAACCACGCTTACACGCACACAGCTCCTCACTCCTCCTTTCTTACTCTTTCTTGCTTGCTCTCTCAAACATCCACACACACACACACACACACACACACACACAGATGCTGTTTTCTATGAGCAGAGAGAGAGAGCGAAAAAAGATGAAAAATGAGCCAAATAATGTCAGACCGAAGGCAGCACCTATCAAACGCATCAATGGGTCCAAGGTGTGCAAGGACGGGGTGGAGGTTTTATGACTGCTGCCGAACATAAATACCAGCTGGATGCCTGTGGTGGAGAGATGTCTGCCGGGCGGGGAAAAAAAAAAAAGTGCACATTTTGCAGAAAATAAATGTAAATGCTCTGAAGCCAAATTCAGGCTTGGTTCTTTCAGGTTGTTTTTTGTTTTTTTTTACTTTTTTATCTGGATCCAAAACTCTCATTCAATCACATTCTTTAAAGCAGTATCCATTTGTGAACACTTGGATGCTGGATTAACCTGCTGCAACAACAAGCTTCTGGACCCCCCCCCCACACACACACACACACACAAATGTCACTATCTGTGCAATGGATACGGGGTTTCTTTGCTGGGATACCTCCTGTGGTCCTTTGGTGGAACATATTGATTTTGGATTATGCGAAATATAAGCAGAAAACCGTCTTATTCGCGGGTCATGTGCATGATCTGAAGGAGACCCGGGTGTCCTCCACAGTTTTCAGAAGGAAACTCTTTACTCCACTACATTGATCTAAAAGCTATTGTTATTCTGCAGATGAAGATTTACCTTACAAAACGTCAAGCTACAACATTCATTTCTGTTCACAGATGATTGGTTGTTTGATTCAGACCTGGTCCAGTTTTTTAAAAAACGAATACAAAGGGGGCGGGTGCTCACAGACACACATTTTTTAAAGGAACCCTTCAATCAAATATTGTTAGTGACATGCGATGGTCAAAAGGAGTTGTTTTAACCAGAATTATAACTCAATAATATTGCCTACTGTAACTTTAAGTATTTTCATTATATGTTACTTCATATTTTTTCTCTGCTACATTTCAGAAGGAAACATTGTACGTATCACTTCACTACATTTATCTGACAGATGGAGTCATTATTCTGCGTATTTGGTGAATCTTTTTAATACATAAAAATGCGACCTGACCCTATAACATGACTCACTGTTTCGTGAGGAATTGAGTCCTTTAAGTTTTATTTTCTTTTAAAAAGTGAACAAAAATCTGCCAGTCCAACTTGTTTTCGATCCAAAGGAATTTGTTTCAAGCATTTTCTAAAAATCTGACTTATTCTTTCCTGTTTCGAGATTCAGACCCTCATTTCTAAAACATTTTTCACAAGTTGATAGTTGAAAGCAGCAGCACCTCTACCAACAAAAGTGCTGCTCACACATTCTGCATTCTGTAATCATTCTGCATAATGAGTACTTTTACTTTTGATACTTTAAATCCATTTAGCTGGTAATAGTTCAGCGTTTTTACAGTGAGCTGTTGCAACTTATACTTAAGACACCACCGACTGATAGAGTGCGCTTGGGTTTGTGGTGCATATTTCCGGGAGCAAGTGGATCTTGGTTGGTCTGTTATGAGTAGACAGGTCCAAAAAATACAGTAAATTCATTGCTCAGGGAACAAAGTACTCCTCTGTGGACGTTTTGTAAGAATGGATATAGTACGGAAACACTATTTATTTCGTATATTTTGAAGTAGGTGATCTTTGGTCATTTTGATGTGGTTGCCATGGTCACAGCCTAGCCTGTAATCCTAAACCAGCATCCCAGTTTGAGGCCATGGTATCATTCACTTCAGCAGTTATTTCTCTCCATGAGGGGGAGCTGCTGCTCACCCTCAGCCTGTCTGACTCTTCAGGGCCACTGCACTCGCGCACGCACACACACACACACACACACACACACACACACACACACACACACACAATACATGTACCTACTCACCACTGTTTGGCATCAATTCTCCCAGATATTGATCTGTGCAGGCCGTACCCTTGGGCAAGGTGATTTTACACTTATCCCTCCCCCCAACTCCGCATCCACTGCGCTTTGGGGATGAGGAGGAATCCCACTGGATTTGTCTCTGACTGCTTGTCAGTGTTGCTATTGTCAGTGTGTGTGTGATTGATGTATTAGGTCACTTGTGCATACACATGCACAGGCCTAATCTCTCTCACACACACAAGCGTGGACACATGCATACTTGTTCAATCATGGGCAATCTTCCTCTGAAAATAACCACAATCATGGTCCATGTGGAGATATTGATCAGTGGATCCCTGCGACGCCTCCTCATCCATTTCATTCGCAAAAGCCTTGTTTAAGGGAGCCCCGGGCGGTGGTGCTTCGGGTCCCTGTGTGAGCAGATACGATTTATTAAAGGATCATTTAAGTTTGCAACATCAACAGCTCAGCAGTTGCATGAGGGATGGAAGGCAGACACGGTATTGATCAACCACCTAGACCATCCACAGCACCTTACCTCCTATATTCTCTAAATAAGTGTTTAAATGTGCCTTAATGAAAGTAGTCCAACCTTTGAACCTTTAAAGAAGGAAGCTATTTTTTTCCCATTTCCAAAACAGTGTGTTTTTGCCCGACTTGTAATATGTAATATCACACAAGTGTTTCATTCAGGTCAAATGGCACAAATTAGAAAGTCGTCAGGAACAAAATGCACAAGACTGTCTGAAGTACGAGCTTTATCATTTGGCAAAGAGCAGGAAATGTGACTTTATTAATAAGGATCCAGAAAGCTATTACGACTCATTTGATAAGCCATGCCTTCCCCATGAGTGCAACAAGTGAATCATCAAGCAACAGCTCAGGGGAACGTCCAAAAGTTATCAAAGGCCTTATTTCCTGCTTCCAGGCGACTTTTCGTACAATTACATCTATTACGTACTGTACACCATCTGCCTCTATTGATGACCTGTGAAGTAACGACAAGTAGGCATGAATGATGAAGAAAGAATGGATTTTTGACAGTATTGCACATGTATGCTATTTAAAAAAACGAATTTGTTGACTACTGAAGCCATGTCTGAATCTCTCACCACTCTCCATAAACTGCAAAGACTTCAAACGTTCTGTTGTTCTGCCTAAATCAAATAAGCCTCTCATTGAGGGAAGGGGTATTGGCCTTAATGTGAGACTGTCACATTGACTCCCAGCTAAAAAAAAAAAAAAGAAGCAAGCACTCTAGCCTGCCTAATGGGGTGATAACTGCTGCAAGCACAACCGTAGAAAGTGTATTTCCGGTGTACTGCAGTTTGTTGACCATTTGGACGCCGCAGTGATAGTACAGTGTTCGCTGAAAACCGGCAGCATTTCAAATTCAGTTCAAATTTCCAAGAAAATCAAGTGGAAGTCAACCACATGCCATAGCTGACATCACAGGTGTTAGACCGGGTCGCCCCGTCAGCCGAATACACCCCTTAAATTGGGTTAAACAAACACGTTCAGCTGGACACTGGATTACAGTCTCAGCCTCTACTCCACCAGCAGCCAGGTGCAGTGATTTGTGTGATGTTGATGATGGGGGTTGTTGAGGGCGACATGAGGGTGGTGCAGATTGCTTGGAGTGGGGTCGACATGATGGTAATGACAGTGGTATGCCCTAAATCTGGAGGGGCGACCAGGGGGAGAGAGAAAAGTGGGCAAACATTGGAAGTCAGTGGCTTCTGCATGGGTGATAATGCGTTTTGTGTGTGTGTGTGTGTGTGTGTATGTGTGTATGTGTATATGTGTGTGTGTGTGTGTGTGTGTGTGTGTGTGTGTGTGTGTGTGTGTGTGTGTGTGTGTGTGTGCCTTTTGTGTATGTGTGCAAATACAGAGGGAGGGAGCTCACATGCAGACAGATGGAGGCAAGGTAATTGTGTTTCACCCTGCCTAGTCTCTTGTCTGATGAGTTACTGCACACAGCGCCTGACCAGCGGGTGGGTGGAGGGAACCACAGGAATTAGAGAAGTAGCAGGATACCATTTAAACATCACAGTGTGTCTGGGAAGGGCCGGCGTAAGCCTCATGTTGTCTGTGTGGCCTGTAAGGACTGGTTTTGCCTCTTTTTTTTTTTTCTGGGCGCAGCGTGATCTGTGCCTTTTGTGTACATACACATGAATGTCTTTCATCAATAGTAATGAGTGCAACACAGTCTGGTGTCTTTGGCTTTAGCTCACAGTGTATATAACTTGCTTCCTTCATTATGCAATGACAGTGTAACCCCAAAATTCAGTTCCCTCTAGATCCAATAAAAGTCAGGTTTGTTTTGCCCTGCCATGCAAAACCACACCAATAATTAAAATACGATTGTGAGTAATTCTCTTATCATTACTGGCAGATGAGTCTTCTGGTTTTTCTTTTTCCTCTGGTGTGGTCAGGAAATTGGACTGCCTCATAATTTTTGTTAGACTGCACTTGACACTAATGGGGGAGTTTGTGCAGGGTCAGCCGCACCCTGCCAGCGATGGAAACCCCATCATTTTTAGCTGCATATTCAGCCAGTGTTAATGTGAGAGGCATGGTGCAGCAGGCTGCAGGACTGATCAATAACAGGGAGGTTGCAAGGAGAGTCTGGCAAACAGACACACACATACATACGTACCCTACTTACACTACACACACAACTCTTCTAGTTAGTAATGGGATTATGGATCAATACCGAATTGGAAGGGAATGGGTCGATACTGAAATAACCCTCTGGTGTGACAAAGGGACTATTTCCTAGAATGTGGCATCATGATATGTTAATCATGCTAGTTTCCCCCGAGAGAACATGCTCTTGTCCGTGCCACTCTGGGCTTCATTCCATGTCCATACTGACACAACACTTGACTTTGGTCTGAAATTGACCAACCAGGATCAAATAGGATTTTTCCGCCTCAGTCGTACCAGTTTATTAACAGTCCTCACAGTGGAGGATGTATCGGCGGGTCATTGATGCAGAGAGAGTCGAGAAGTGTGTCATGGCAACTTGTGTCCTCCACAACAAAAGAGAATGAGGGCCGAGCTCCTGCACACCCACCATGCCCTGAGTCACATCAGCCGAACGGGCAGTAGCAACAAGTGACGCTTGGATACTTTCCTGCTCCTTCCCAGTCACTCTGTTTGTAAGGACAATGGAAGGTCCCCATGCAGAGACAACATCATGATGGTGTACCAGGAAGTGTTCTTTCAATATCTGTCAGAATAGCATGTGTTATTTTTCTCAAGGATCTCGTGACCTCATTTGAACACCAGCTGCTGTACAGCACTTGGTTTCACAACGAGATAAAGAAACATTTCTTCTGCTGCTGATGTGTCATATCATGTCTCCAGCAAATCAACAGTTTCAATTTCTAAACCAACAGCGCAGGTTCAGTAGTCACACACAGTATTGATTGATTGATTGATTTTCATAGAAAAGTACAAAATACAAAATTAGTGCATTATATTCTGAAGACATTCTTTCAATTAATGCTGTGTAAACTTAAAAATGTAAAATGTGATTTAGTTCATGCACTTGGCAAATAATATCGTAATCGTTCCTCCTGGTTTTCCATCACATTTTCATATTTTGACCAGTATGATGGTGAAACACTAAGGTGTAAATATGTCTGAAAATAAAAACAAACCACAATTTCAGTTGAACAAAGCACCTTCTATAAGAGTAAATATATAGAAAAATATCCAGCATTGCAAATTCAGTCCAGGTTTTTTCCAAAACCCAAATTATTTTGGTAAACATAAAAACTTTAAAATGAACATTTTCCATCCAGCTGTTCAGAAACAAACTACAACACGGAATACAGCCATTACATCAAACAGCTAATGAATATCATGGCCTGCCTCAAATACCAGCTGATGGATTTTAAACTTGATAAAAGGCTTAATATCAGGTGGTAGTTTCTTGAATTCTGGCAGAAAGAATTCATCCTCAGCTGAAGGCATGGAGGTGTTTCTAGTGGAGGACTTCTCCATTGCTGTAAGTAGGCAATTTTCAAAGGGGGCCCCCTCGACCCTCTGTTCTTCCCCACACGTGTAATGTTGCCATCCATCTCCATTTTGTGTTTGGCCCCTTCATACTCATCCTCATTAGGAGACTCCGATGGCTTGCCAAACCCCCTGCTGTTGTTTGGGGACAGCCCTCATTTGGAGACTGTGGCTGGCCATTATCTGGGGATGACACCGGCCGGGTGAGGGCTGCCGACCTAATGTTAGTGCTTGTCTCTCGGTATTCAACAAATGGTGCAAGGAGAAGCCCATGACTGCAGCAAAATGCCACGCTTGCCTCTGAGTGGCTCCTGATCCACTTCTTTTATCATTGATTTTTTTTTTTTTTTATTCTCCTTCAGGTTTGTGTCACGGAGGACTTTCCAGAAATCTTCTGTTGGAATAAACAGACCAGAAGCAAATAATAGGACTTTATAGCTATATATAGCTATATATATATATAAATATTTTTGGGAAAAACCTGGACTGAATTTGCAATGCTGGATATTTATATATATATATATATATATATATATATATATATATATGGCATGTTGTGTGTCTGTAGTTTACAGGGGCTAGTCATAATAGTAGACTGTAGTATCTGGGGTTATTGACAAGGTGATTATTAAATGATTATTGTTGCCTTGAGCTATCTTCAACCGCGGATGTTATGGCAGCTGTGAAAAAGGCTGCAGGGACCGTTTTCAGTCATCAGTGAGACGTGCAAATGAGTAGTTTAGTTTCTGTAGTAAGAATGAATACATTGGTTCAAATGATGTATGCGTTCATTAGGAAATGGATGCTGTATGTTTTTAGCCTGTTAGCATATATTTGCAAGCATCGTGTGAATAAGCAACTCGCTTTCTCCGACAGTTCGCGTTGCTTTGCCCCGAGGCGCATTTCTTTTGGCCTTGTCCTTGTAGTCTGGTATAGTGGAATTCTTTTCTCCCCCACGGCTTACAATAGCCTCCCAGTCCACAACCAAAGCCATCAGTTCCACTGCATCACTTCTTGGTTCACTCTCATTTTACAACACTTCTAACTGAGCCACTCGCTCATGTCCCAGACAACACGAACGTTGCGCCTCCTTCAGTGGCTATTTACCGTAGCAGGGGTGTAGTGTAGGCCCTGTGCCTCTCGTGTAGTACCATATCTTGCTAGGTGGGTGTACTGCACCCTGAAGACAGCCCTTCTCTCCACCCAGTGCGGTACACCCGTCACCTGGAAGACAACACTGCCTTAAGGCTAAAATCAAAGAACAAAAGTCTCCTCACATTTAATGCTATAGATTACATGAAAGATTGTCACACAATTGGCTGCAGCCTTGATCGGCATGGAGGTATCGTAGCCTGTTTTGAGGTGCCGAATACCTGCATTTCCGCACCAGTACGCCTCCGTAGCCAAATGTTTTCTGTTTTAATGGCATGAGTTTTGTGCTGCTCTGGTTAATTCCAAGGTTTCAGTGGTTGTTCTAAATTATATTATGTAGATAGTCTGTTGCATGCATAGGCTGCCAGTGACAGCCAGTCTATAGAAACGGAGTTGCCAAGCTTTACATTTGAATTTGAAGAGCTCGGTCATGCTTTTTGCTCTCCACATTGTTCCGCTGTACTGGAGCACTAAGCTGCTGCTGTCACTTCCTGCACACAGAGATGTTTTTTTGCCAGTGACCGTTTGCAAAATCAAAATTGCGTTTTTATTTTCTTAGTTTCATTTAAATCTTGCACAGAGGAGCTTAAAGACAAACAAACCTAGGAACCTAGGAAGTGACCTAGTTTGGGTTTCAAAATGTCACCAAAGACACTTTCTACGTTGGCTTTTATACGTACAAATACACAGAGATGCAGATTTGCAAAAAGCATACATAGACATCAGGGCACATTGCCTACACACACACATTCACACAGTCACTCCCTCCCCAATCCTGCAGCTGCTCCAGCAGAGCCACAGCTCTCCTAACACACACCACGGACACAGACTCCCACTCAGATCAGCAAGAATGTAGCGCAAACTAGACCTAACGACACACCCGGACTGTGAGCAAACTCGACCTGCCGTGTTTCCATGTGAAGTGGGTGTTTGCATCAATGTTTAATGCACAGTGGAGGAACCCTGCAAGCTTAACCAGGTGCAGCCAGAGGGCCATCACATCGTGAAAAGAATAAGAGCTTTTGAGAGACTGCTCCACTCGTCAACTTACCTGTGAAATGATGAAAGCGTTGACTCTAAAACCACCCATTTGCCCATGATAGATATTTTTTACACAGTGCTCCACTGTAACACTTTACGTCCCGCTGCAGCAGCCAATATAACCTTGAAGACTAGAAGCTGTGAGGAAGGTCTTGCAGTTTTGTAATGTAGATTACTCAAAATAATAGACACCAAATATGAATGAAACATAACTCACTGCATACTTCCAGTGGCTAAGCTAAGGCTATGGGAGACTGTGTGGAGCTGAAATTGCTGCGCAGCTCATGAATACATTACTCATCTGGGCTGTAGTTCTAAATGGAAACCTGCCTTCACCAATTGTATTGAGTTATGAGCAATTACTCCATTTTAATCCACCCACTATTTTGTGGCCATTACCAAATATATTTTTATATATTCGAATAAAAGGTCTTTTTTCTTATGTCAGCACGGAGCACTATAGTGAATAATCTACAGGGAGTGACTGAATTTCTTGCTAAAAATGCAGCTTGTTTAATCCTTATGACGTTCAACCTGAACATATTGTGTGTGTGTGTGTGTGTGTGTGTGTGTCAGGATTTTCTTAGAAACGACTTTATCAGGTGAATGTGTTTGAAACTAAAAACAACACAGGGTAAACATGTTTCCAAGTAGGCAGAGGGCAATGTGGGCCTAACCCCACTTAGACAAAGCTCCTCTGAAGAGATGTCAAGGGACAAACTGTTGAGAGGCAACGGAGATGATTTACTACGACTAGTGGTAGTCCTGCTGTAGTGGAGGGGAATCCAAAAGAATAAGGAGCAGGTGAGAGTCAGAAAAGAGAGAGAGACTGCTGGAGTGAAGAGGGAGCTGGAGGGGCCGACTGCTACAAAGGGGGTGGCAGAAACTGGTGAAAACAAGAAAGAAAGGAAAGATGGCAGGTCAAGAGACGGGCCAGATTTATAGAGCGCCATTTCAGTTTTTAAAAGCCTGCCCGCATTACATTAACTCAAGTGATTATAGGGGGAGTGGGGAGGCGTTGCGGTAAATCATGTCCACTTTCAAACAGCGGCGGCTCTTTCTTGATGGATTGTGTTTGTTATTGGGGCCCTCGTGCAGAATGCATGCGACAAAGCCCAAGATATTGCAACAGCTTTTCCAGGGGCAGAGGGAGAGAGGGAGACTGCACTGTCTGCGGATGCTGCGGTGCAGCATTTGATTGGTGGCTTCACGTTTGCCGCCGTTCAGACAGGCTGTCAGTGTCAGGCCAGTCGGCTGAGTGGCTCCTCTTAAATAATGCCCTCTCGCTCGATCTGTGACTTGCAGCAAAGTCATCCAAATTGTCGTGTGTGTTTGCCAGCGTGTTGCAGATTTCCCCCGCTGTTCTGTCAATGCTGCGTTACTCACACACACACACACACACACACACACACAGAGCCTCCGCAACAATGTAAAAGTCAATATTCTAACTGAATGGGAGGACATGAGAGAGGAAATGTGGGAGGGAATTTAAGGTTTGGCATATTACCACTCCAGCACAAACACCAAAAATAGCTCTCTTGTTTTCAGAAAACTGCAATCTTAATGAGTCCTTGATTTTCTAATTTTGCTTATAAAAAGGAAATTCCTCTCCGCACAAAGCAGAATATGCGGGGTATATTCAAGTGTGTAATGATCGCGCCAAGCTCAGCACATGTCAGATATTTTTCCTTTACAAGGGAGCTTCAGGCTGTGCTATTAGCAGCCTGGTGTCATGTGTTTATTAAAAATTCAATTCATGTTCGTTTTTTTGTTATTTTCGGTCGGTGCAATACGTCCAGTGTGACAGTCATATGACACTTGTGTCTTTTCACAGCACTCACCTTCATCAGTGTTATTACAGCTTCTGCTGTGTTCAGCGCTGCTCTTGCAACTAGCTGTTGAAACATCAAGAAGTGAGTCCCTGTGATCCCTCTGATGCCCGCTGTCTGTCATGTTGACATGTGGCTGCCACTCTTTGGCTTGTGGGGCTGCTTTGTTGTATGATGGAGGAGAAAGGCTGATGAAACGTTTGATCACTTGAAATGATGTACTGCACGCCCCGAGGAAAGAAAGGGAAGAAGCTGACTGGTGGATTTGTCATTCTCTTAATGGCAGCTGACAAAAGTAGAGGATCGTGTACACAACAATTATAAGAAACGTTGATGTGCGACCACTTGTTTGGCAGAAATTCCACCGACACTGCAGGTAGGAAAATCTGCTCCCAGATAGCAATAACATCCCCATCAGTTGTCAAAAGCATCAGCCGCAACCAGTATGAACACTACTGGCATGACAAGTTGGTCATTCCTCACTGAGTCAGAGCGCTGCTGATTGACTTATTGTCTGTCACATCGTCCATGCAGCTGTGTAAATGCTGTTGTCACACACACACGCAGCAGAGGAACATGAGACACGTGAGCTGCTTGTTTTCACCACAGCGCGCTGACAGTCTGTGCGTCTGTCTGCAGCGCTGTTGCCTGGTTACAGAGCAGGAAGCAGGAGGATGCTGGAGATCAAAGTAAAATTTAGAGAAATGACCTGATCTTCAATCAAATGCAACAGATTGTAAAAGAATGTTGCCTGCGTGTCCGAAACAGTGCAGGAGACAATGGACACATTGAGGACATTAAGCAGCAAGTCAATAGGCAAAAGGGCCACAAGACACAAGCAGATACGACACAATAGGCAGTGTCTTGATGATATACACTATGAAAATGATGTAACTGGAGTACTAGTGCACACAGGATGTACAGCTGGCTTTACTCAGGTCAGTGATTCTTTATATTCCTTTGCATTTTGAACTGAATTTGACTGGAATATATACATATCCATCTGAGATCCACCCGCCCATCTTAAAAACAAAACAAAACAAAACTGCAGTCCTTTTTTGATAGATCTCTTTATTGACTTTTCCAGGACAAACACAAGAATTGACTTTATTTACTGCCAGCCTCTAAACACATCATCCATTAAGAGGGGGGGGGGGGGGGGGTTTGACTGAAGGTGAGAGGATTGAGACGGGCCTCCTCAACTGACCCCATATCTGAGGAGAGTGCTTCACGACAGGGTTTGAACGCGTGCGAGCAGGGCCGAGAGGAAGAGGTGAGGACAGAATAGCAAAACTCCTACAGTTTAATCTTCCTAGAGGATGACTGGCAGCTCACTCTCTCTCTCTCTCTCTCTCTCTCTCTCTCTTCAGCATGCTCACTCACTCTGATGTGACGTGTGTGTCGCATCAGCTGTTGTAGGTGCAAGTGACTGACTAGTGAGCGGCACACTGAACATATTATTGTAATGTAGATTACATATAATTATTACTGGTTCTGTTTTAGTTGCTGCTGCTGCTGCTGCTGCTATTCTAACTAGTCAGTCATTTGAGAAAGCCTTTGTTCAACAAGCAAAGGCGTCTTCTGCCCTCTGCACCGTCTTTCTTCTTTCTTCACTCCCAAGTGGACTTTTGTTTTGTCATGATGCCGGTGAACAGCTGCGGTTGGATTGTATGTGTGGTATGACTTGTTTCATGATCTAGTGGTTCCAATTAGTCCGTTAATGAGCGTGGAGGCTGTGGTCGCGATCGGATATATGTTTGAGGCCATGTGTTGGAGGATGGGAGATTGTCAGTGATTGTAATTCCTTTAGAGGTATTCCTTCCCCCGTACTAAGAGAAATGTTTGCCACTTGTTTCATCACGTTGCACTCGATATCTTTGAGCTAACAGATGCGCACGCTGTGATCAGCCGACTGGTGACTGTGGCTAAGGTTAATGGAGATTTATAATGGAGGCTTCATATTGTTTACAGTGACAGAGCTGAAGACAGGCAGAGGCAGAGAGCTTTGTCTCCGTACCCTTTTTGTTCAAGCTGGAAGAAGACCTATAGAATGGCATATTTCAGTTTGTTATCCAGGAGCATAATTATGTGCCTGTGTGTTCATCCCTACATTCGGTTTGCTGGGCGCTGCAGTGAGGAGTGAGGCTAATAGCTAGGTTAGAGCCAGGAGCAGAGCTGTAGCACTACATTGTTCTGCTGTGCTGTTTTATTTACCTCTGCGTCAGCATACATAAAACACTAGCCAAAAGTAAGTGTGCGTAATTTCAACCTTATCTCATTCTTTTCACTCTCGGAGCGTAAGTGTTTCTGATCCTGTGCCCCCAGAAAGTGGCAATCGCTCAGTGGGAGCGATCCACGGGAAACTACAGTAATTTCACCTTTATGGTTATCACCTCTTGTGCACAGAGTGGGCTTTGAAACTTGCTCTTTGATGAATGATTCCTGTGTGCATGAAATATCAAACTAGCTAGTTCATTATGCTCGCACACACCAATATGTCAGTTGTCTCCTGGGTAATAGAGGAGCTCCAGAACCACCAATCAATGCCTCAGCCATTGGGTAAGGCCCATTCAGATCTTGCTCGGTGGGGTGCTTTGATGATGCAACAAAACAAACACTCCGACATCATGGTCAGACACTTTGAAGTCAAGGAAGAGATGTTGGGCTCTGTCATTTATGTTATATAGCATTATAATGGCCCCCCGAGTTTCCCCTATGGGTATGTTGTGTATTAGCCATTACAGTTTAAATGTTACTGTATGTAGACCCAACATGAGCTATCAGAGTGGAGGAGGAATGGATGTATATTAGCAGGCCACCTTTGTCGTTGAGAAATTGTGCTGCGTTTACCCACAGGCTCACCGAGCAGCGAGCCATTGTAAAACCGAGATGTGTTGCTTAAACATGACGGGCTGCAGACTCGCACGTGGCTGGTGTGAAAACTCTACATCTGGAACGTCGTGGAAGGCACGATTCAATGGCGTGCCCTAAAGCTTTGTTAAACATTGACACAGCTCCGCACTGCCTGGTCTATACCAGCACAGAAGAAGCCGCCATCATTATGTGACGGGTGAAAAAAAAAAAAGAATTCCGCGAGCCTGCTGCGAGTGAGTCTCGGTGGATCACAAGATACCTCGTCTCTGTGGCGCTGCTAGAGCCTTTAAATGAATATGGGCAGACTAATGTTTTGACAAATCCTCGCACTTCTGCAGCAGGAAATGCAGGAGCTCACAGTGGGCCATGCACAATAAACTATATGCATAAAAGCGGAGGCATCTTACATAATTAATTGAATTAGTGCTTCCATCATTAAATCAGACACCCAGTGGCCACAAACCATTTTATAGAGCATTGGAGAACATTTTCTGTAGCTTTAGATGCCCCTCTACACCTTTGAGTGAGTCATTTCTCTGCATTATTTGTGAATAGCGGGCTGCCTGCTCCGTTAAGAGGCGCTGCCGTGTGTTTGAGGGCACAACTGGTGCGGCGAAGCCTCAAAGAAAAAGGGCATCAGTGTACTACAGCAAAAGTCATTTTCTTTAATGAGCATCAGTGATGCCCAGGTGACGTCTTCATTGTCACCGCGCAGCCCTTTCCTTCCCTCGGATAATGGGTTCAGACTGAAGCCTTACGATCCGTTTCTTTGATAAAAATCATTTGGTTGTTTCGCCTTGAGGGACAAAACTGCGCTTGATCTCACTCTGAATCCCAGGTACACATATCAGATGAACATACATTACTTAGGGGAGCCTCTTAAGTGCTGTCAGAAGGCATTCCTGTGATGGTATTTTCAGGGGTTGGTTGTTCGGCAGAGCTGCTATTTCATCAGGTGTTGTGAAACATTTACAATGTTAAACTACCGGATATTGTACTCCGTTGGACTCGATCTAATTTCTCTTTCAAAGTTTTAATTCTAAAGTCACCGTTGCTCTTTATGTCAGCCATTTCTACTCTCCGCAGGTTGTAATCCGCGCTGACGCTTTAAAAAAATATAGTGACAGCTATCCGAGAGGGAGAGGTGACTTTGCCGAGATGGCCTCTTTCTGCGGAGAGGAGGGCTGCGTTATTGCAGGCCTGAAGTCAGGTTTTCACGGGCAGCACTCCGAGTTAATAAGCTGCATCCTACAGTTGAATCGAAATCCCCGCTTGTTTACAAGACGGGGGTTTATGCCAGACAAATTCATGTACCAACATCTTATGACAAACGCAGGAAGCCTCTTAGAAACAACTTATCCCCCACTTAAAGCTAACAACAGGCGCAGTAGGTGGCACATTAACATGAACACTTTAAAGCTGCCTCTTCTGTTTAACCCTGTTTAACCTTGGGTGCTAGTCACTAGAATGAGACTTAAGCTGTAGAAAAACTTGACAACTCTATTAATGTAGATGAGACATTTATGAATTATTTGAAGTCCCCGTACTCTTGTTTAAAGACTGTTTAATTGGAGAAATGGTTACTGTCGTGGCTCTGTTGGTAGAGGTCTCCAGTGTGTGTGTGTGTGTGTGTGTGTGTGTGTGTGTGCCAGCTTGTGTACACACACGGGTGTTTTTGGGGTCAGGGGGAGCAACGTGTGTGGAATTCTGCGAAGGTCTTAATGAAAGTCGGAGTGCTTAGTGGACATGAGGGCTCCTCTGATGGAAATCAATGCAGCGAGAGAGAGAGAGAGAGAGAGAGAGAGAGAGAGAGAGAGAGAGAGAGAGCAGCCAATTCCAGGCCTCAGCTGCCTGATGTGGCGCTGGCAGACTTAGACGAGCATTTAATGACGCGTCACTGGGCCGGACAGGTCATCAATTTATTTAGGCAGTAATGTATGTATCCCAAGGTAAATCTTTAATTAAGGGGCAAAAGGAAGAGGACAACTGTGATGCAGGAGGCCAAGGATTTCATTGGCTGGAATCGCCCGATACTCCGGTTGTGTTTCGTCACGTTTCCAGATGTCTCTGTTGAGCGCGATCTTCTCACCCCGGTTAAGGCTCAGAAGCGCAAGGCAAGCTTCTATGACCAACGTCTGTTTCACCAGAGTGCAAACATTTCAGAATCCATGCGATCCCAGTGCAGACCGCACCAGTACCAGTACCCGTACACGAACCCTAACCCTAAGCCGCCCCATTGGAATATTATCACGTGATTGACTGGACGTTATCAGTGGTTATCAGCCTCATAGATGTGGGTTAGAAGCGGCCTGCTACACCTACTGGTAGGTTCAGGAGGCCGTTATCATCTATTCAGTAACAGACACTTTTCATGGGTACTTGGCTTCATTTCTGGATCATTGCACCATCGTGAAACAAAGCCCACAAGCGCCACATACATCATGTACAGTACTGTCCCCTCAAAAGCGTTTGTTCCTCTCCTACCTTGCGAGCTGTTCTGTGTGTCTCTCCCCTCCCCCTTGTGCTTTAGCGTCCCATATTTTTAAGGACTCTCCAGGCCTTTGGAACTGTCCTCTTCAATCTCACGAAAGCAAAACATGGACACGGTTTTTGTGTGATTGAGAGTCAAAAAAGAAAAACCCAGAGGGGATGTACAAGACTTGAGAGAGATGATGTATGTTCATGCATAGTCATGTTTAAGTGACAAGTTGAGTCAGGCCTCATTGATTAATCCACTAAGCATTTGAAGGATTTCAGAGTGTGGGTGGGACAGAATTAGACTGTTCACTGAGCCGAGTTCACTCTCCGCCGCAGTTGTGAATTGTACATGGCGAGCCGACTGCGTGCACAGGAGTGTATGTGTTTGTTACGGCCGCGCTCGTGAGGGCGACGGTGTTGCCAAAAATAATGTTTTCCATGAATACATTTGGAATGACATTATTACTACTAGGATTTTCATTTGCCACAAACCAAACAGAAAAAAAAACAAACTGAAAAATGATTTGAAGACACACGGGGGAGGGGGGGGGGGGGTCTTCATGTAAAGTCGTGTTGACATGTTATCTATTGAGACTTCAAATGGATAAAACATGCACTAATTTCTTAAACTTTTCTCAAAATTAGCTCACCTGGTAGCTCAGCATATGAACCTCTGCGTGTCTGATTTATGAAATTGTCACAACACGTCTAAATGAGCTGTGACTTGATTCATTAAATTAGATTCAGCTGTGGAAACAAGAATCTGCCCCACCGATCTCCCTGTTATTCATATTTGACACCCGAAGTTTTGTCCTATTAGATGAAATTCTAATAAAATCCCACGACTTCCATTATTATCATTTTTGGTTTGTTGGAGCTCAGCTCGAACTGTAGCACTTTCAAATAGGCAGCCAAAATCTTTGCATATTAGCACGATATCCTGATTAGACTTTGGCCAGGAAAACGCTCATATTTGGAGTCAGCTTGTGAAAGCAAACTTGGATCAGAGTATTTTACGTAACACGTTCCCACAGCGGGTCATTCAAAGACCATTTAGACAAAATAAGTCGAATTTTTTTTATTCGCACCGTTAACATTTATAAATATTTGTAGAAAATTGAATTATTCAACAGAAACGGTGGGTAACTGCCTCTAACTCAAGAAGTCAGGCTCTATCTCCATGACCTGTAGTTTCATCAATTGAGAGCACGCCAGCTCAGCAGTGAGATGCACAAGGCCGTCAACTTCATTGTTATTGTTCGTATCACTGTGGTGAACGTCAAGGGTCCAGTGGTTAACCTGCACTTAAGCTCATGTGTATCATCACTGACAAAATGCAACTGCAGTGACCTACCAGTTTTTATTGTGTTTATTTGGTTGACTCACAAAATGATGAATCCGATTTACATGCAAATCCACTCATTCATCGATTTTCCGCTCTGTGTTGGTGGTGGCGGCAGGCTGAGCAAGGTAACCTAACTCAGCAGGTTCTGAGGCCGTCTGAGGGGTTTCCAGGCCAGGTGAGACACAGTGGGCTATGTCCCTCCAGCATGTTCTGGGTCTGCTCTGGTGTCTCCTCCCAGTTGGACAAAAGTTGGTCTAAAATAGCATCACCAGGAGACACAGGACACATCCCGCTCAGACACCTGAGCCGCCTTAACTGGCTCCCATTTAATGCAAAAACTACTCTGAGCCCCCTTCAGTCTGATCTGGAGTACAGATCGAACTTGTGCTGTTCAGTTGTACAAGTTATTATGAGGTTATTTGCTGGATGGGAGCTCATGCAGCAGACATTTTGTTGGTTGAAGTTAAAGATAACTAATGAATTATATTGAGATTAATGTATTAGTAAATTAACTGAGTGGTTATTTCATGAATGTGGATGATGACAGTGTGCATACTGAAATAATCCGAATTTTTTTTTTAGCAAGTTAGCATGCTACACCCACATGTGCTTCCTATGCTAATGTAACCTAGCCACAGGCGCACTATTGTGCCGGCAGGATGGCATAAATAATAGAACTGCAGAAAATAGAATGTGCTTTGCCAGTGTGCAACTTACTCTTATATGGCATGGGTTATCACAGTGACAAATACACCCCGTTAGAGACTCATTCTGACTGCTTGTATGCACTTTAATTATTTTATTCCATAAGCAAGGTTTGGAACATAGATTGACTGGTAAATCAAGGGCTCCGTGTTGTGACTGGTGCAATCCCGCCGCAGTATACCAATTCACGTTATTCACATGTGGAAAAAATAGAAATAAAAACAAGGAAAAGAGAAAATGGGTTTGGGGAAAATACCTCTCCAAGGCAGCCATGGTGCTGTATTCCTGCCTCAGGCCTTCTTGACATGTTCATAGAGTACAGAGCAAAATGATCTAATATCAGGACATAGTGCCAACCTGCACCACAAGCAGCCAGAAATGCCACTCCTGTGATAGCCACTTAGCCAGCCAGCTTGTCCGCCCCCAGCTGTCTGTCAGTCAGAAAACAAGCCACCTCTCACAGCAGCTGGTATAGACAGCCAGCCAGTCAGCTCTGGCAGCAGCCTGCCAGCTCACGCAGTAACCAAACCAGACAGCCAGTTTCCCCTGTAGCAACAGCTGTTGACCCCAAACCAGGCCGTCTGCATGGGCCACAGTCAGCTCCTATTACATCGCCTTCAATGGGGGAAAAGCACCATGCGGTGATGTCCACCTTTGAAAGGAGGAAGGCTCATTCATTATTTCAAGGACAATTGGCCTAATTTCAAGGAACTCTGTCCTTCCAAGAGATGCAATCAAACTAAAAACAGCTAGATTTTAGGCTGGGGACGTGGATAATTAGTAGGATAACTCATTTTCATTCATTTTCTGATGCTTCAGTTATACAAGCCATGTTCACTTTGTACTTATTGATACTTGTCTCTTGACTCTGGGATAAAATCCTTTATTTTGTTCTTTGTTCTTTTGGTCAAGTCCTTTTTTAAAGCGGCAATACATCTGCACAGACATGACAACTTGATGTCACATTATCCACTGCTGTTCTTAGCTTGTACATTGAGGCTTTAAAAGACACAAGCTGTCATTTTTTTTTATCATTTGTCATTTCATGTCGCACTTTTTTAAAGGTTAAAGGATTTTATTTCAAAGAAGTTACAAACTTTCACTGAAATGCTGGCTACTTAACTTACAGACCAACCGACGTGTGAACATTTGAAGCATTAATAGTATAGAATTGAGACGTGTCAGCTGTGTGACTCGACGTCTTATCAAGCATATAGGTTTACCGAGAGCGCTTGCATAGCCTGAGGAAGGTCAGCATAGATCTCTGCTCTGCTGAGGTAAAACAGACACAAGGAACTCAGATGTTAATTGCTAGCAGAGTAGAAGAATAAAAAAAAAAGAATAAAAACAAAAATCATCTTGAGGTCATCTGCTGTATATACCAGTGGAAGTCCTGCTAAGGAAGTTTAAACCCTGAATAATTTGTGTCTTCTTTGGCCGAAACCAGAACGTGCTCTGCTCAGTGCCATGAAAGGCAGCGTTTGCGATTAATCGCTCTTTAAGGCTCATTTGAAATGACTGCAGGATTTATGCAGGAGTCTCCTTCCTTGGCAGGGGTGTATTGGGGTGCGACTGTGTACTAATTAACCATGGACTAAGGACAAAGTGAGAGAGATAGCGTCTGTGTGTGGGGGGGTGGGGGGCTTGTATTACTCACGCTGTGGGGACATAAATCTCTTTACACAGTCACATTGCGGGGACTCGCCTCCCTTTTGGGGACAAAAGAAGTATGAGAGAAAGTTGTTGCATCTACTTTACAGTAACAGACTTCTGTTCGATCTGGTGATAATTAGTCTGTGAGTTTAGAAGGTGAGGACAAAATCAGACACACCTGTCCTCAGGTAATTATGCAGCCTATCGATATCCAATAACCAATTCATATGGGCCCTTGGACTTTTAACTCTGACTCTTTCAAGTTTTACAGCACTATTAATCTGCACTGCCAATACTGTAGGCGTTTCATTGACTTACAAATGCGGAAGTTGATCATGTTTTTTCTTACATTTTCAGCAATAAGGTGAAATAGTTCAATATAACGGCATGACTTCCAGCCGCCGGTAGGAAGGGCTTTGAGTTATAATGAGTGGGTTTAAAATTGTAAGACCACACAATAACATTTACAGATGGTAATACGGCTAGTGGAGCCAGGAGTGAGTTGGACTACCAAATTAATGGGACCTCAGCATGGATGCCAAATCAATGGCAACCAGCCCGCCCAAACAAACACAGCAAGGAGCCGTCATTATTTAATTGAATGCCTTAACATTCTAATGATGGTTTTCAGCTCTCTTACCCATGTACCTAAAATGTGGATTTGCTGTTTCTCGCAGGTGAGCCATTGGCTGGTAGGACTGCTTCTGGCATTCCTAGAGGGTACTGGAGCTTCTCCTGGGTAGCCGAAGACGACCTGAGCTTCCCCAACGGCTCCGTTCCCGGGTCAGGTGAGTGGGACATTGTCAGCCCTCCTTAGACAGATGGGCAGGCTGAGGCGCGTCTGTCCTTCAAAGATCCTTTGCTCCCAATTGGCCACGACACCTGGCATCAGCTCTCCATCAGCACACATAAACGTCTCTGTCTCGCTCCCGCCCTCCACCAGCAGCACTGGCAGCATCGCCACAAAACTGGGTGTCTGTTGATCAGCCAGCCTGTGACCCACTGCAGGACCAGGATAAATGCAGCCTCTGGTAACACATCTGGAAGCTGCCACAGTGCTTATTGAATTATCCATTATTAATCTCTGTGGGGAACCTGGCTGTGAGAGTAGGGAAATACAGCAGGTAAAATATGACTTTAAGAATAAAAATACATTATTATTATTATAATTTTTATTACTATATTATGTAGAGCTATTCAATTGTCAAACATTATAAAAGGAAAAAAAAATTATAATTCTCGGATCACATTGGGGGCGAAAAGAAAACAAGACGAAAAAGAGAACACGACGCCATCTATCCTTAGACCCACGTTTCAGTATGGTAAATATATATACCTCTGCTTTTCAACCGCAGAGGTTCCCAAAGCGCTTTACAGATCAGGTTTCATTCACCCATTCACACACCCATTCATACACCCATTCATACACACGTTCTAACACCCATTCACACACACATTCTAACACCCATTCACACACCCATTCACACACCCATTCATACACACATTCACACACCCATTCTAACACCCATTCACACACACGTTCACGCACCGATGGCGGCCGAGATGCCATGCAAGGTGCTGGCCTCCATCGGGTCAGGGTTCAGTGTCTTGCTCAGGGACACTCTGACATGACCCGACCAGCTCTACCCTGTTCTACCTCCCGTGTGACAGTGCTAACCACTGCACCACCATGTCGTAAGCCCCCTCCCCCCCCACATCTTATATTACTCTTATCTACTTTTCATAGCCCCTCTTGCCCTTTTGTATTGTTATTTGTTGTACAGTTTGTGTTATGTATGCTTTGGCAGCGTTGTATTGTATGCAGTCATGCCAATAAAGCCACTTGAACTGAATTGAATTGACAAGGACAACATGCCCACAAGGGAGAGAGAGAGAGAGAGAGAGAGAGAGAGGGACAAGAGGAACAGGCTGAACCGAGAACAAAGATCCAGATCCAAAACATCTAGAGAGAGAGAGAGAGAGAGAGAGAGAGAGAGAGAGAGAGAGAGAGAGAGGGGTCCCAGGACAGCCGATGGTCCAGCACAGAGAAGCCTGAGTGAAAAAGAGAGGAAGCAGTCAAACAGAAGTCTTCGTCATTTCAAATTGTGGCAAAGTTTGGCCAAAAATATTAGATAGTAATTCCAAACAATGAAAGTTGATTCATTTTTCATTCATTTTCTCTCGGATGTTTTCTAATGGCATTAAGGCATTAAGAACCAATTTTGCAAGTGTTAACTTTATTTAAAGTCACAAAATCTTTCTGTCCTTTGAAGCTGGAACAGAAATTGCATATTTATTCAACTTTAAAGACCAAACATTAAGTGAGAGAGAGGGAGAGATAATACGTTAATATTCTACAACGACAGTAAGGTGTGGAATGCAGTTCCCTTTATAGGATATTATCATCGACTTATTTGAAATGACAATATTCAGGGTTTGTCGCCTTATAATGTGGATCCTGACTCATAAAATCCTTGAAAGCTCCCTCTGATGTGCATCGTCTAGAATAAAAGACGAAGAACAGAACGGAACAAAGTCTAAAAGCCACGTTTATGCTAATAACAGATGTGATGCATGTGGGTGGCTGCTCTGCGATTATATTGGATAGTTGCTCACGGTTCACTAATCCGAACTGACAGTGTGCCGCAGCCATATGTCACAGATACAATCACAACCACTTCACTGCAGTTAGTAAAACAAGTATTTTCTTACTCCTCCAGTTTTACAAAAACAGCTAAATATAATAGTCAGCTATAGCTTTGAACTAAAGGGCTGGGATTTCCACCATTACCATATTTTATACACCTGGTGTGTGACACAAAATGACTACATTTGTTTAAAATGTTTACATGCAACATTTTCTCTGGTACCAGCTCAAATCAGCCCAGTCAGTTTCTACACTCCATCAACACCTGCTTTAAAGGCTAAAATAGACAATCAACAGTGCAGGCGTCTTTCTAAATGTAAATATCATGTTGAAGGATGAACAGACAGATAAATCAGGAGCTTTGTACCATACCCCTTCAACACTGACCTAATGCATTGATTGACTTACCATATGCAGCAGTTTATAGGTGCAGAAAAAAGAAAAGTCCAGTAATGGCTGAAGCTGCCATTTGAAGAAAACTGTCATAAGGATGGAAGCCCATTATCGCAGCCCTGGGTGTTAGCATCTGTGTAAGTAAGCCCAGAGGCGACACGCGTGCATCTGTGTCATTCAGACTCTCAAAGCACATCCACATCACTCGGTGGCGACAGCTCCAGCGTGCTTTTTTTTTTTTTGTGCCCCTCTCCAACCTCTTGGAGGGTGGGAGGTCACCCTGTAAGTGATGATTCAAAGTCCCGCCAGCACCGAAACTGTCACCCGACTGTTTACGAAACACATCCTTGCTTCAGCTGCCTGCGGCTTGTGACAGCCTGCAGCGGGCCGACCTGTAATTGGTGCCGGTTAGACAAAGGATCACCCCACCGTTTTTTTTTTTGGAATCCATCAATCAGCGTCATGCCCACAGCAGACTACATTTTCTATTATTTCATAAGATGACAGCTCTGACCTCTCATCTCCAGCATTTTAGCAAACCAGGTTTTTTGGGTTTTTTTGGTGATAAGTGAACCGAGCGAGATGTGGCTGGAGCAGGAAGGATCACATCTGGCCAGTAAAAGCCAGATGACTCCCAATGAGTAATGGCACAGTTCAGTGAAACAAATTAAACCGTGATGGCCACAAATGTTGTGGCGTTTGCCCAAATATTGATTGAACATTCAGGAACAAATGTCATGTGTTTTACAGATGTTTTTCTATTGTATTCTCAGTGGTGACTGATTGTATGTGAGGGCAGGTTTGTGCCTTGTTTTTCTGTTCTTTTTTTGAGAGGTTTGAGAGAGGACCGGTCTCAACAACATGGCGTGTTGCACACGGCGTTAGGCTGCAGTGATAGATCTCAGCTTTCCGTACAGCATCTGCTGTCCGCTGGCATTTATTACCTACTGCAAAAGCCAACACAGACCGACTGGACTCTCGCCCTCCCTCTCCCTCCCTGCTTCCATTAGCAGCCTTTAGCTGCAGGGGCTACGTGGGTAAGCCAGCTTCCTTATTTGCATTTCAGTGCTGGTAAGCTGACTTCATTGCCGCCGTGTGTCAGTTCGTGTCAGCAATGTCAGAGCCCTCTGACCTGAGCTCTCCCATCTACAGCGCCTCATCTTCCCTCAGGGGAGCAGCAGCAGGGAAGCCTGTTGCCGTATTCTGTTTAGTTAGCAAAACCTTCCCATGCGCTATGGTTCTTGCTCCAGACCTTTTCTCCTCATGGAGATGGATAGTCCTGGTTCAGCTGTGGCTGCCAGCTGTAGCAGAGGCACTCAGATGGATGCTAGCCACTTGAGGAGTTGCCGTGCTCTACAATAGAACATCTGCCTCACTCAGCTGGTAGTGCTGTTCTTGTGTAATGAGACACAGCAGCCGAATAAAACACATTTGCAAAGACGAGGGGGGGCTATATACAAAGCAGTGTTGCAGGTGCTCAAACGTGGCATCCTCCTGGAGTCACATCATTCAGCCCTTCCAACCCCTACTAGTGCGCCCATTTGCACAGCTTTTTCATGTTGTGGAGGATAGCTGGAACCAGTTTGTTTGCATGTGACTGGTTTAAACAAATGAGTTGTTTTTAATATGTTGCAGTATTCATGTACAGGGTGTCAAGGAGCACAGATTTCAGGCAAAAGCCGTAGTTTAACATCACTCCCAAGGCGTAGTACATCAGAAAAGGGAGCAAATTTTTAACACCAATTCTCAGTATGTCTCACTGACATCCTTCAAACACTGAGGTGTCATTAATATCACGGCGTTAGTCTCGCACTTTCCCACTCAGAAGTAAACTGGGGATTACGTCTGACAGCCACTTTGAATGTATCAGGAATGACGTGATGAAAAGTACAAAATAATGCAACGAATGGAAACATCTGCTCAGTTTGGCTTGAATCTAAGGTGCACCGTTTTCATTAATGTGATCAAGTAAAATACGGTACACCCCCGTGTTTGGGTTTCATGGGCAGCAGCTGATGAGCACCTGTGCTGCTGAGTTCACTCCAACGCCACGGATGCTTTTGGAGTTGTTCATTTGCTGAGAGGCTCTGGACCGTGGGACCAGTTTGAAAAAGGAAGTGTCTGTCTTGGGTGGAAAATTCAATGACCAAATTAACAGAATTTACTGTCGCTGCTTACAAGCGGCTCAGAGTCGCCATTGACCGGAACAATGGGAGACTCACAAACTGTTCTAGTGATTTGGAACATACTGTGGGGCAAAAGGCTTTTCTTTTTTATGGTTTTGGTTTTGTCAGTCATTTCTTCAGTATCTTCAAGGCCTGTTGTGAAGGATTTCTCTTGACCCCCTGCCGGCGTGCCGCCTTTGTAGTTTTGAAGAGTGGGATGCTACGGATAAGGTGAAGGAGCGAGTTCACAAGGAATGGGAAGCCGGACATTTTGACTTTGATCCCTTCTGATCTAGCGCCGGCAATTGTGCCTAAAAATATTGATGAGCCGACCCCGCCATCTAACTTAACACTCAAACATCTCGCTCGCTGTCAATAAACAAATTGGATCACGTTCAAACCCATCCTTAATCTGGAAACCAGGCTGGAGAGAACAAATTTAATTGCTTTGCAAAAGCAACTGATTAATATCAACTCATATTGGGTGAAGAAAAACAAGCCATGAAATAAGCAATTCCTTATTCATTTGTGTCCCCCAGCAACAGAATCAGAGTTTCAAGTGTTTTAGATCATTTCTTTCCAACAACCTCTCACTCCTGCTGTTTGTCAAAAATCACTCTGCCACTCATCTATTCATCTGTACGTATTTGACAGGATGGCTCCGGCTCCCTTGAGAGGAAATGAATTGCCCCGGCCATAAAAAGCCCAATGGATACATAAATAAGCTCAGCCAGACACAATCTCGCTGTAATCAGAAAATAAACATATTCATCATCTCAGTTTCACGGGGAGATTTGTCAGCCCAGCTTTTGCTCTCGATCCACAAAGAGACGCACGTCGTTAGATGTAATTTAGTTGTCGTCACAAGCACTCCTGTGCACATCCAGCATCTCATTCCTTTAAACATGTAATCACACAGTAACGCACTGCTGGGAGCTGACTTGTTCCTTTATACATACAAAATTAAGATGGCCACAGTTGGCTCGCATCTCAATGACCTTTCGGATGCGTGGCTCGACACAGTGCTCAATCTCGGCTCTCCTTGATGAATGAGGTCGTCGTGACGAGCTCATTAACCAATGACACACTCTTGTTAACGTAGTCAGAACCACTGGCAACTCTGGAAACTCTTAATTACTAACGGGGCTGAGATTTACCAGTGTTTTTACAATGAATGAATCCCCTTTAAAGCACCCAATCACGTTCATTGTATGGGGCCATTCACAGGCCTTTTTGCCTTGTACGTTGATCTACTGCCTTTGCTTATACTGAGGAACCAACTTATGTGTTATAAAACTAGCACCAAATTACGAGCGAGTGAATAATCCATCATGCTTTACACAGCATTGTTCACAGAAGCCTTTAGAAACAATATTGACCCTGATCTTCTATGGAGGCAGACATAGAAAAGTCACAAGCCATTACTGTTGTGTTGTCCTCTTTATTTTTTCTCTCGCACAGCAGTTCTCTTTTCATGGTGGCCGGGTCACATTAGGTTGGTTCCGGCTTCAAATTGACCTAATCGCCGTCCGTTTCCTAACAAGGAGTGACATGCAGGAAGCAGTAATTGGCCATTTTGAGCTTCACAGATTTACAATCTTTAAACGTTCTTTGTAGATTTGCATGATGCTTTGTGGCTTCATGCCGCAGCAAACCAATGACCAAGAATCCATAGATTGCCTTTAATTATCATGAAAGCCTGGTGTGCTGAGATCCACAATGAAAACAATGATAATGTGAATATAATCAATATTGTTCTCTGGAAGCATTTATAATGTACTGGGTTACAGGACTGATGGAATTACGCTCGGATGAGATGACATAAATTGAATGGCGCGTAGATTAGAGAAGGGAAAAATGAAACCTTTTGAAACAGGATCTCTGAGGCTGCACACGGCAACTCTTCTGATTGAGCTTCCATTTCTATTCACTCGGATCGAACAAGCTGAAATAGAATATTGTATCACATAATGTTGACATAAAGCAGAGCCAGTATTTTCACAAACAAGTGACCACACATCCCATTTTCTGCACTGACAATGAATCCTGTCAATTCATAACATTGTCATTGTCATTGTTATGGCTTTTTGTGAAAATATTTCTTGTGTAACAAGCATCTGTAAATTGCCGTCAAAGCCACTGAGCAAACATCATTTACTCTGGCTTGCACTGTAACAAAGGCAGTCGAGAACTGTAACTTGGTGTCTAATGCATTTTTATTTTTTATTATCACAGCTTGAAACATGCCTTTGCTCAAGAGAGCGTCAAGGTTTGGAGTGATATTACAGTATGCAGTGAATTACAGCTCCTGGAGCCAGCTGAATATACTTTACAGGAGGCTGAAAGACCTAAGCAGTCTGTCCTATTTAGATCGAGTTGAAAACTGCAGAGAAGCTATTAATGAGGATTAATGAGAATTAATTGAGGTGGCTCAGCGACAATGAATGTCGTCGGAGGATCCCCCTAGCGGACACAGTCACGATACTGTACCGTTTTAACGCGAGGACGATGAAGCTTTACGGTGTGTCCACTTTTCTTCAGCCAGCCTTATCTGTTTCTTCTTCTTCTTCTAGTTAGTGACATGTGGCTAACTGGGATCCAGTCATCCATAGGAACAGGAAAGTGGCACCAGCAATTCACTTTTACAGACCATATTTGCTAAGCTATCTCCTTACATATGTATGTATATATATATATATATATATATATATATGACTTAGAAATTACATTTAAGTCTGACTTTATCTGTGAATTTGAACAGCGCTCACATTTATTTACTTTTACCCACATTATATCCTATTATAGCGCCTATTATGCAAACACCAGTTGAAGTACGTCGACATTTAAGGGTTGTTATTTTCAGAGGGTTTCTTCGTTTCTAAAGCAGACACAAAAATGAAGCCCATAAATTCGTCTCTCAGAGATGTTTCAGTTCCACCGTGAGCACCTGATTCAATTTCAAACAGTGTTTCCAGTAATTACCCCCTCTGTGCTTGGGGACAAATGTTAAAAGTAACTTTTTAACAGGGAGAATGTTTGTCATGACCTGCTCCTAATTAACAGTGCTCTGCCAAAAACATTAGGGGACAACCCCGGATCCATTTGGCAGACAATAAAAGGGAGAGAAGTCTGGGCAATGCTTTTTTATGGTACTTGCCATTTCTCTAAATAGCTCCTCTAGATGCTTTGATTAAATGTACAATGGTGTTATCAAAAGGTAAATGAACCTGTGCTTAGTGATGATATGATTACATATTCAAAGGATATTGTGGTTTTGAAAAAAACAAAATCAAAGATGTGAATGTGATATGAATGGGCCGTAAAAGCTTTGTCCGGGGACAATATATTTTATTTCAGCTTGCACATGCAGAAGGTGGGCGGAACTGGATGACAGATCCACATCTCGCTCGCCATAGTTGAATCATATCTCTCATTCCCATTTGGCAGAACGCGGAAGTGCTTAGCTCGTCAGCGTGCCAAGCGCGCTGCTGCATGCATGAATATTGGTATGATATCCGAGGGTGGAAAAATGTGAGGAGACAGCTCTGAAACTTATGTCTATGTTAGTTTCCGTGAGTGTGTAAAGTATGCAAATGTATGTATGGAACCGTTTTTTTTTGGAAGATATTCTCAAACATCCCCATATGCACGCAGGCACACCCACACGTACACATTGGATTTTAAGCCCGGTTTCATCGTACAATTTGGACACAAAATGCACTTTTTACAAAACAACCAACAAGACTAATTATTGAAAGCCTCTATGACCCATATGTTGACTCTCAGCGTAAGACATTAAATACATTTTGCTTTTAACAAAAAGTAGCTGAACTTGAATTGAAAGTGTTTGCTTGCATCTACATGAGTCGGAACGACTGCGCTGATCCCAGCTCAGTGCCAACTTTAAAGCCACCACGCATGGTCAGCTGAACACACTTCATCATTCCACCCACGCGACGTAGGCGTCTACTGAAGGAAAGGAAATGAGCTTTCACTGCAACCTTGAACTGCTCACATCTTTCTCCACATCTCATCGGCCCTCAAGGTCCTCGGTGGCGATGAGCCACTGGAATCAATGTTTTTTGCCAAATGACGAGTGTTAAGCATGGAAACCATTACGCTTACTGGCACTAAGTGGTTGGGAACGACTGCCGCTGCGATTCCTCTGAAGGCAGCTGCCTCCTCAAGTGGACAGCCATGTAATTTAAGAGCAGCCTAATGCAGCCTTGATGCCACCTCATTAGGTAAAGCTCCTTTTAAGCATCCAGTCCAATGTCTCAATTCGCTGACAACTTGTTCAAACTGTGCTCTAAGTCTCACAATTTATGTTAAATACTGTAGATTGAAATATTTGGGGAGATTAAGGGGATCTCTGTTAATGGAGAGGGATGTTTGATAATGCAGGAGGGACGCTAAACATACAATAGAGTAGAATAGAGTACTGTACAGAAACTTTTCTATTCACATAAAGTACAAAATTGGTTTGTCACAGACTGCAGGAGGCCCTTATGTATTTGTGTGTACAACGCATGTGAAAGATTTGTCTTATCTATATCTTGACTTTAGTTTGAGTTAGCTTTCTGGTGTAGGTATACATTTTTTTTCTGCCATTAGCTGTTTATTTCCTCCTTGCCAGTGTATTTACAGCCATAATACTAGACAACAGAATAATAATAATAATAATCTATCTAATAATAGAACTCATAGACTGTATAGAAGAAGCGGACCCAGCCACCATGAAGTCACCCATTCGTTTGTGGACTACCGTTTTGAAACCTCGAGTTTGGCATTTTGCCCGTCGCCATTTTGTTGAGTTGAGTCACCTGGCTCCTGACTACGCTGTGCAAAGTAGCTGCTAACAAAGTTAGCTTGTACATGTAATGTACTGGAAAAAATGAACAGCTGACTCCTAGAGTGTCTTTTAGTACAACTGAACCCCTCTATCCTGATTGCCAGGTCGCTGTGATAGCGCATATCCTGCTTTATCGTCTATTTGACGATTTGATCTCTGAATGGGACCATTATTTACTCAATGAACATCATGCTGTACTGAAGAAGACTTGAAACCAGTGATTGAGACCACAAACTCAAAATGTTTATTGAGGTAATAAAGCGAGAAGTAGGATCATTTTCTCACAGACTTTTATACAATCCGACTTCTTTTTGCAACCAGCGGAGTCGCCCCCTGCTGGCCATTAGAACGAATGCAGGTTTAAGGCACTTCCACATTGGCTTCACTTTTCAGACCCGGAGGTTGGTGCTTGGCAGAACTAACTTGGTATCTGTGTTACAGGGAAGCTCAGAGAAGCCATTCATATTCCAAATGAATCACATATTTAAAATTGTCAGCAGCTTTAACATGCTGTCCGCTGACTGTGACTGGCTGGGTTATGTTTCCTGCAGACTTGAGAAGCGCCATAGTAACATTAGTTAGTTTATACTTAACTTAATTAGCTCATGCTGAAACTCAAACATGAGCTCAAACGCAGCAGCCCTGTGTGACACTGGTTTGAAAGTCTTTTATCTGACAAACAACAGCACTGTTATCACCAGCAGGCTTTGCAGTAAAAACAAGTGTGCTATCAGGGTTTTACAGGCTGAACAAAAAATCTTAAACCAAAACTTTTACAAACAGAAGAAGCGGAGTGCTCTTGCTGTAAAATCGATACGTGAAACAGCTTCTGATTTCTCAGAGACAGGCACAGTATGGGAGCACAGCGTGACTATCCAACAAATGCTGGAGAAAAAAAAAAGTTTTCCCAGCTGTGGTGCCTACCTAGACTACAGCTGTGCATATGTAAACCATGTAGTGGTAAAAGCTACTATATTGATCTGATAACATCGGCCTGTTCATCTTGTCCACCCTAAGTGAGATAGAAGTGCCTTTCTAAACACAGCTGCTCATTTTATTTTTTCATTTGATAGTTCCAGTATGTTTTTTTTTTTTGCAGTTCTTTGTGGATATTTTCTTACCAAGCGGATTATCCTGCCCTGGCCTGGTTCCAGACCTCTACGTTGCTTGTCCACATCCCCAATTTGTTTCCAGCTATTCTCTGATGTTACTCTTATTGTCAGACGATGAAGTGAATACAAAATGGCAATTTCGTCTGATTATCATGCATTTGTTGCAATGTTCAAAACTGTGGGTACCATTAGCCATCAGTAACCTATATAGGAGGGGCGCAGGTGACGCAGAGGTGGAACGCCACCTTAGACCTGCAGTCACATCCTCGGAGCGGCAGCCATACTCCTGTCATCAAGCGTCCTCAACAGGAGAATATTACTGCCATGTGGATTTGTATTACCTCCGTATGTTAGGTGACATGAATGTTCCTGACAAACGCGCTTTCTTTGTAGTTAAACGGTTCCTTTGCCAACTGTCAGCCTAATGCAGTAAGCATTATCAGAAACACGTGTTTGCGCGGCAGTGTTCATAGCTTTAATGTGATCATTATTGAAGTGAGGAGTCCGCCACTCTTCTGACCAGTATAGAAAAGCAAAATTGTGGAGGAAACTGGTAGATAGATGCAGAAAGATGATTATACAACACTCTAGTTCCTCTCCTCCAGAGCCTGGCACGAGAAGTCATTTGAAAGTGACCAAAGCCTCCTCAAAGAGCGATTTACCGAGCCACGGGGATGAGTCTCCACGAGGTCTGTCCACAGGGAGGGAAGGACAGATGGAGGCAAAGATGGAGGCAGAGAGAGGATGAGTGGGAGGAGAGCTGACCCTTCATTTTCTCTCTGAGCAAATTTTTTCGGGAGGGTATTACGGCAGTAATACCTTAACTCCTATTGCACCCAACCCTTGACAGCAGCAATTTTGAATGAACACTGCATTTGTATAACCCCCCTCCTCTCCTCCCAGTGAAAAAGTGTGCACTATGCACAGAGAGTGGGGGTGCTATTAAAGCTGCTATTTATTGCTTTGTGGGCTGACACAACACGATGCTGTGCAACCAAAAGTATGAGGCCATTAAATCTGAAAATACAAAATACACAACAGACTAGGTTCTCCCTCCCTGGCGCCTGTTGTTACCTTTGCTGTCTGGTCCTTTAAAGTTGTAGTCAAATCTGGAATGAAGCTGTATATTTAGCAGCGTTGGATTTTGCAGCAGTTCGACTGCAGTTAAAGAAGCGGTGCATCGTTTGTTGAAACTGTGGATTTTCAATCAAAAAAAAACCATGGACCATAACTAGTGCTTCTGCAACATTATGTTTATTTCATTAATCACCTCTTTTCCCCTGGCGGTACATATAATTAAGAGTTTCATTTGCTAATCAGACTAAACAAGGTGTTTTGAAATCCTTGCACTGTGTTTTGTATTTCCAATCATCTTTGCCTGGTATTAAAGCACTCATACAAATACTTTGCTAGCGCATTGAGTTTTCTTTCCCAATGGGTTTGGATTAATATGATTCTAGTAAAGTGGGCTTCAGGATTCAATTTAGTGTGAATGTTGTTTAGTAATCGCAGTATGATAGTCGATGTCGAAATTTCCTCTATTGATACTCTAGCACTGTACCAGCCAAAGACACGTCTCCATGTGTAAATGCCTCTCATTTCACCAGATCACAGATGTCCTGGCAACAGCAGAGCTTGTACCCAGCACCTGGAGGGCATCCCAGAGTTCACATGGAGCATCGTGGCTGCCGGGGACCTGCGGGAGGAAAGGAACGGCAAAACAAAGAAGGCAGGAAGCCCCCAGGGGTGGGAGGAAGGTAAGAACGAAGGTATCACGTTCCCCCGTTGCACGGGAATTTCATTTTTCAACAGACTTCTAATCTACCACTTCTCATACTTTGATATTCTCTGCCCGTGTTGAACTTCATAAAGAATGCATCATCCATAGCTCTTTTCAGTATTGTCTTTGACAAGCTCTTTTGGTGCTGTTCCCTTTATGCTACTTAATTATATAGCATACTTATTATATACTTACATACTACTTAATTCATAAAGTTTTCCCAGGTAAAGAGCTGAATATAGTTTACTGAGCCAGTAGTCTGCAGCATCTTGTAGGGCCCTGCCTTCAAACCTTCCATATCCTCCAGCATCATTCATTTTCATAACTTGGAAGATGAGAAAACTGTTTCTGTCATCTTATCTCCCGAGGTGATGGCGAAATGGAGGGCGAGAGAGGGGTCTATTTATTTCCTTAAATGTTTTTTTTTTTCCTATCATGAGCCACAAGTCTGAGACCAGATGGGTGGAGTGCTGGATGAAATTGGAAAAGTGAAATATATTGACTGGTAAGAGAAAGAGTTAGTGTGAGTGGACTGGAGAAATGATTGATGTCGGTCCTGTATATCTAGTTGAAGTTGTAAATGAAGGCAGGGGATGCGTGCATGTGTGTGTTTGTGTGTGTGTGTGTGTGTGTGTGTGTGTGTTGGCTCAGCTCAGTGGTTAAGGTATCATCAGTAGGGTTGACATAATTTAAGAAACGGAGGTAAGAATAGCAGCAGTTCAACGCCCAGCAGCACGAAAAATCCTTTGATTTCTCTCTGTCATCATTTTATAGCAAGACAAAATACTTGCTTTTACAAGTATGCCACGTATCTTGTTCACACTGTCAATAAATTTAGTGTATATTTATCTATGTGCATGCAAGGTGTGCAGTATTTCCACAGACTAATATAAGCATAATAAGATGCTGTAGCTGACACAAGTTTTGACACAGAGAGGAAACCCATTTTCAAAAGGAAATGTCTTTTATTGGTGTTCAAATGGTTCACATCACCTTTTAGTCTTCAAAATAATGTTTAATTAGCAAGAAACTAACATGAGGACCCTGTTGGAATTGCTAGGATTATAATTTTACACATTTTCCCTCCATTCTAATCTCATTTTTGAGGAGCTAAAGGTGCTCAAAGTGTCTGAAGTGGCGAAGTTTACATCTCTTGCACATGGCTGTGGCAAAATGGCTCGATAGCGCCCCCTACAAAGTTTATATGGAGGAGCCCTCGCAGTACATTTCACCTAGATGTACCAAATTTGGTGGGTGTATCACCAGAGCCATATTGAGTTATAGTCATAGCGCCACCTACTGGCAACAGGAAATGACATGTTTTATACTCCTCTGAGCAAGTTGACCAGATCCACTTCAAAACTGTCTCAGAAAAGCCTTAAGACCTTGATGAAGCCTTATTGTGAAGATTGTGAATTTTCGTTGAACACTGTTGCCATGGCGACGCAGCAGATTTCGCCATTTCGCCATGAAAAAAGAAACTGTTATAACCCAACTCCACATGGTCATATGTTTTCCAAATTTTACACGTTTGATGAGAGTCCCGGCCAGAAGACATGTACTGGGCAATATTGAATCATAGTCATAGCGCCACCTGTTGGCAACAGGAAGTTACATCCCCTATGCTTTTACAAACTACTCCTAGCAGGTTGACCAGATCCACCTCAGATTTAGTAAGAAAAGTCTTAAGACCTTGATGTTGCTCGAAGTGAAGCTTTTGAGTTCAAACATCGCCGTGGCGCTGCATTATTCGCCATGAAACAGGAAGCTTCTTTTGAAGGGAAGCTTGAAAACTCCCAAAACTTTTCACATATATCAGAAGTGGTGAAAATGTATATGCTGAATGGGTGTGGCAAAATGTCTCAATAGCGCCCCCTACAAAATTTCAACAAAGTAGCCCTTGCGGTATGCTTCACCTAGATGTACCAAATATGGTAGGCATTTGTAACATCCCAAGACTTTTGGAGCCCTACTCTAAACCCAACAGGAAGTTAGCCATTTTGAATTTACTGTACTTTAACAAATTCCTCCTAGAGCTTTAATCAGATCAACTTCAAATTTGGGCAGTGCAATCTAAAGACCTTCGAGATGACAAGTTATTTAAGGCTTGAGTTTTCATGGAACGATGTTGCCGTGGCGTGGCGGCCATTTTGTGCGTTTCGCCATGAAACGGGAAGTTGTTGTATCTCGAATGTACATGATCAAATCTTCCCCAACTTTCACATGCTTGATAAGAGTCCAGGCCTCAAGACATCTGCATGTCAATTTTGAGTCATAGTCATTGCGCCACCTACTGGCAACAGGAAGTAAGCAATTTCTAATATTCATGAAAATTCAGAACAGGGTCAACCAACCTCCCGTAACGGCATGGCGGCTGCAGCGCGCCCTGACGTGAATGAAGGTGCTTTAATGTCCTATTACATTTCCATACATGCTTTGGATATGGATCCATTAACTCTCAACGATAAGGACACAAAATATTCTCCCATTCCAGCAACCAGGATTACTCCCCAGTTAAAAGACCTTGACTATACAAAATTATTAACAAAACGGGTTTCTCTGCCCACGTCAAATGATTATTATTGAGTTAATCTTGAGGATGCTAAATCCCCAAAACCAGAGGGATTAAATTAAAAACGTATATGATATGCACACTTATTAAAGAGATTATCTATGAAGCAATGTAATTAAAGGGGACATCAGGTCTTTCAGCAGTCCTTCTCCCTGACCCTGTAACAGGTTAAAGTCATGCATGTATATGTGCAAAAAAAAAAAAGAAAACAAAGCTGATCGTGATTGAAGGTAGGCGACGCAGAGTACAAAGGAAATATATGTGCATAATCATGTTCAAGCCCTCAGTTAGCCACAATACAGTTGGCGTGTTTTGAATAATTGAGCTGGGCGAGCTGCTGTCTCCACACATTTCACTGGCGCTTGCAGTTTAAAAGGGATGGAAATAAGGGATGAATACTTAATGGCTGTGATCTGTGGAATTGCAAGAGCTGTTTTCTACAGTACCTAACTCATCTGCGGCAAGATGTTCAACTTTGAAGCTTGTAAACAGGGTTTCGCTCATCCAGAGTTGGCATTAAGTTGTGAGGACACAAGCTGATGAGTCACCGAGGTTACCTAGATCAAGTCCAGCCACCGTAAAGAGAGTCTTATCAGTGCTATCTATTGATACCTTGATGCTGTACATAGTGATGCCCACTAACGGATAATCAATGCCCTTTACAGTGTAAAGAATAAAACATGTCAATACCACTGCTGGAGCAAAGGTTCCATTCCCTCTGTGGTTGTCTGCAATATTGAATTTTTCCTTACCCTGTAGAACCCATTACGCTTTGGCTGTGATTAAGCGGTGATGAATGTGTGAAATGCAATGTGGCTTTAATGCACACACTGTCAGTCATTATCAAGATATCCCTGGCCACTCACTGGCATGTGACTGCAGCACACAGTGCACCCTGCTCCTCCCCTAAGGCTGATACGTGGGGGCGGTTAGCCACATTTAGAGCTCCGGGTAAAGTAAGTAATGAGAACAGCATGAGGCAACGGTGCCCTTGGCGAGGCAATTAGCATAAGAGACAATGCTTAACATTTAGATCAAGAAAAATCATAGCAGCAATCATGGATTGGTGTGACACATTAGCTCTTTCTGCTATGAGAGGGCACAGTGAAGTGTTTCTTCACTGTGGCTGGCTAACAGGTGGTGACACGCAAGCAGCAACCGTGGAAGGAAGGTATCGCTCAAGCAATGTACATCCACTCAATCACGCCAGGCAAAATCTCAGCGCCAAGCGCTCCTTCTGTGACACTAATCGTGTTGATTGAAAGTGAGTCACCTCTGTCGAGTACAATCTAGGCAGATTTTGAATCGGGACACTGTGGAAGAGGCAAAACAAAGACCAAAAATTATTTGAATGCATTTGGCTTCTCCCGTGGCCTTTCTGTGCCGAGCGGGTCATCTCAATTCCACGTCTGCCCCCAATGTTTCCCGCCAAGGAAAGTGTGAATATGATTACACATTGATTTCTCGCTCTCACACACAGAATAGCGTGAGCTGGAGCTCGGAGCTGACTGGCAGGAGGAGATATCCAGTAGGACGCTGTTTGCTGGAGCCGCTGATTTGTTTGTTTGTAATAGAGTGGCCCTGAGGCTGTCTGTCATCTGCCAACTCGGGGAGTCATCTGGATTTTCTTAGCCAGGCTGAGCATTATAGGATACAGGATAAAAAGGCAAAGTGTAGATGGAGCTTTGGCTTACAGAAGCTAACGTTTTTATTCTACAGTGGTTTCAATGTCAGGGGTGTAGATCTCATTCTTTACATTTAAAACAGTGACTTCCCCGACTGTGACAGACTTTGAAGGAGCCATATATCTGGAGTGAACATGCATCTGAAAAACGAATTTTATAAGCACCTACAATTTGTATGCACCATCAAATTGACTGTTATCCATGTACCATTTCATTTTCATAACTTTTCCTGTGTTACTAATTCTCATACTCTTAATATACTCTTAAGATGAGCAGGCAGAATGGTAATGAGTACTGAAATCCTTTCTGCAGCCCTCAGATACTAAATTTGCTGAAGATGGATAGCTCTTTCAATGGTACACACATACATAGGAACAAGGAAAGGTGGCAAATTGTTGTGTGCAGCTGGCTGGCATTCTGTAAGGTTTGTTTTTGGGGATCTTGGCTAGCACAGTGACTTGCAGATGATTCTTCATCAGTTACCTTTCAGCCAACTGTGAAGTGGCGCGGTAGTTTTGGCTCAGTCGCTATGTATCTGCTCTTTGGGGAGAAAGAGTAAGCAGCAACATGGGGTAAAGCCAAGGCTGCACCTGGTGGGAACATAGCTGCTCGCAAACTTTAAAGTCCCTTTTGCAGTGCCCCAATGAGGCCTTCTGGGAATACCTTACTGAGCCCTTTCATAAGGACAGAAAGGCCTGGATTGACTTTGTCTTTGCACAGTCCAGAAGACATAAATTGGTAAAGAACACTGCCAGTGATCCTTATTTATTAGAAGCTCCACACAAAGTTTCTCAAAGTTTGATTTAAAATGAGCCAGAAGAAAACTGGTGTCGGCACAGTCGCTTTCACCTCCACCCAGTGAGATTGCATCTGGACAGATCAATGCTCCACTTGCCACGTAGACAGGAAAGCCATCCAACTCCCTTTCCTGCACCCAGAACTCCTCTCATCTGAGCGAATAATTATGAACCATTACTTTAGATGAGAGGCAATTTGTTCTACTTATCTGTTTTGGAGCTAAAGCATAATAGCCCTGGCATTTGAAGCAAGACTGTGCTTTGGGGTTGGCTCCTCCATCTGCAACCTCACCTGTTAAGCATGGCAAAACCAGGACACAGGGAAAATGGCCACCTCATGGCAACACACTTGGCCTGTCAGACCTGCGTCTGTCTGAGACTAAAAAAAGAACAGCAAGGCATTAAGAATTGAACAGTTGTCTTACAAGTAGAAAACAAGACTTGGCTCACCCGGCAAACCTAGCTCACCTAGAGCACAGACTGAACCAATGGAGGAACTGCTGACACTGAAACTTTTTACCCAGGACCTTTCATCCATAACAAACCCTCCTTTCATGTATGTTTCAGAAGACATATCATGCCCTGCAGGGCAAGATTTTCTGTATTTTGTGCAATGTTCTGTACCATAAAACGTGGAGAATAGCATTAATTTACCATTTCTGTGTCCAATACTATATCTACTTTAATTACTTTATACATTACGGTATCTTCTTACATTCATAATTTAAAAGATAAACAGACCTGCCAATCACAACACAACAGAGTGGCACCATACTTTCCATACATTCTTTAAGGCCTGAAAAATAAATTGTACCTAGTATACATACAAAAGAAGACAATGCACATTTAAACGTACAGTCACAATGTAAAGTACCAACAAAATTGAAATAAATAAACCTGTGAGGGCAAAAATTGTATTGACAAAATTATGCAGAATTTCAAATCTCGCTCCCTGGACACACCCCTAACACCAGCTTTATAGGAGGAAGAAGAGGAAGAGGAGGCTAAATGTTTGTGATCGTACATCAGAAAAACTGGCAACTCACCTTTCCTCTTTGTCTCCCCTTTTTCCTCTTCCCATCTCATTCTGATTTGGTAGATTTCTGTGGGGTTGGTGGGAAAAAATGTGTTCATTAAAACCAAGTAAGGAATAGATCTGTCTCCTGCGTTGTTGATCTGTTCAGGCTTATGACCTGTAGTCACTCCAAATGTCCTTGACACAACAGTTCCCTCTCGTCTCCTCATGTAACCGGGACATGCTATTAAAGATGCTGCTCATACCTGGGGAACCAAATGTGCGTTGAATAATGTCACTGAAGGATGTACCCACAGATATAAACAGTTTAACTGTATAACAAAGCCACTTGCCCATTTTCAGAGGGAGTCAATGTGACATCAAATGAAATATATCAGGACAATTTGTGGCGGTGTGTTCTTGCCTCCAGTTCACTGCGTGCCTCATGTTGTGCACATGCATTTTAACAGTGGGGACTCAGTCAGCCTTTATGAGGAGATTAGGAGGAGATAATGGACTATAACTTACAACACACCGTAGCAGTTCGATGTCAAGAAGGGCAGAGCACCTCATGCAGATTAAGGGTTAACGAGGGGAATGCACTTTACACTGGAAAGCCTCTTCACAGGAGTATACCTCAGGGAAATGCGGTTTCTACAGAGGAAGCTATTCTAAGAGAGGTGATGCTCCGATTAGCTTGGTACCAAGGGAATATCTCAGCTGGTGTTAAAGGTTAAGGGCCAGGTAACCTGATGGGTTCAAATGTAAGAACCACTGTACTGACCTCTGTGAGTTAAAACCATCAGTTCTGTTGCACTTCTGACCAACATTGCAGTTGTCCAGGTGTGGTCGGCCATGCCTATCCGTCGTGAAGTGACGCACTGTACTGTACAGTGTGAAGACATGAAGCAACCATAGCTAAACTGCACATAGTATCATTAGAGGTTTGAATCCAGCTCGTGACCTTTGTTGAATATCGCCCCCTCATACTCTCCTCTTACTTCAGGTCATTATAATCATTCAGCAGTATAGACTGGCTAACAGAGGACAAGTAGAGCAAGACGTGAAACAGAGCATGTGAAATGTACCTCGTTCAAACATACCAAGAGGAAGGGCGGGCCGGACCTCAGGACTCCCTCCAGTCTTTTTCCGTTCAACCTTAATTTCTCAGAAACATCAGCCCACTTGATACCTCTCTGCTAATGAGTTGATATAGATTAGCCAAGGCTGCCTTTCTCTTTTCATCAATGAGCAAACCTTGAGCGCTTTCCTGAGTCAAGAGGTTTCTGCATCATGGAGTAGAGACGTTGAAAGACCAGTTTTTTTAATGCACCTCTAACCTTGGAGTCCTGGCGTGCCAATGTGCTTGCTGCATCCCCTCCGTCTTTGTTGTCAAGTACGTCGTCAGAGCATCCGACAATCGTTCCATTGTCAATAATTGCCAATGGCCCACCATCGACCCAGCGTCTTTAATGAACTGCATTAGAAAAGCAAGGTCAACGGGGTGTATCGCCACTACATTGAGCACATCACTTATTACTTGCTGTGTGGTTTCACGCTTTACCCTGATTGTCTGAAGTTTCAACTTAATTACCCTGACCATCAATAACATCACAGTTATCTCATCACCTCTCTCTTCATGGCTTCGAGGAGACAACAAGAACTGTGTGTAATGTTTTTGCATAATTGTAAAATTGTAAAATTGCTAAATGGCGTGTCACTGTTGTGAAACACGGAAAGCTAAAGGAGATGCACAATTAAGTGTCAAAACCTTCATGTATCTTTTCGTGGCCTCCGTAGATTGATCAGCTCTTAACTCCAACAGAGGCTGACACTCTTCCCGGGCAAACTATCTCCAGGGATAATAATTACCTGTGTAAGCTATGGAGACGCTGTCATTCTCTATTCTCTCACTCTCTCGCGCGGGTAATGAACTACAGTTAAAACACAAACAAAACAGAAGGAAGCAATTACAAGTACAGCATACCTTCTCAAAGACGGGGGAAAATCTCATTATCTCAACCTTCATTGTGATGCAATTAGGATACAGTGTGTACTCTAATTAGTATTCTTGTGCTTCCTTGTTGACATCTTTCCCAAAGCATGTCTATTGTGTGTGTATGTATGTATGTATGTATGTGTCTGTTGTTTTGTAACCGAGCCTACTGCCTACTGTCATAAATGCCTTGGAGCTACAGGCAGTAGGCTCAATTGTCATAAATGCCTTGAGGGGGAAGGAACATAGAATTATCCAGCCAATCTGTCTTTGCTGTCCCTCGTGAAATGCATTATTAAGTCACAATGAAATGACTGCTTTGTCAAAAAAGTCAGTGCATGGTAGCAGTTATCTTGATTTCTAACCATTACAGAGCCCTTGGATTGATGATAGCATGTCGAATGAGTACTACAGAACTTTTCATTTTCGTGCCAAGCAACCTTAAAGGTATGGAATTCAGAACCCGGTCAGTCTATTACTCCTGCATTCGTTTGCCATAAGGCCACGGAAATGCATTTCTTACTCTGATATTAAGTGAACCTATTTTAACTGCCAGACGCTTCTCACTTAGTCTTGAGTGGATCATCGATCCTGAAAGGTCAGATCGATTGGTTTCTTGAGGGCCAGTGTCTTCCATACTCAATCCCATACCCATATCCTGGCTGCTGCCAAGATATCTGTCCTTACTCAATCCATCAGCCTATTGATCCTGACCTGAACATGAGGGCAATGAGGATGTGTGTGTATGTGTGTGTAATGTTGAAGGAAGCGGGCGCAGACTCGCATTCATCCATGGAATTACCTGGGCTTGGCTAGATTGTGCTGCGGAGCTCGACTCATTTGTACAATTGAAGTAAACTCCTGCCAGCAGCAGTTCAGAGAGCTGAGTTCCTGGAGGACAGGGGGTGGAATGATGTCGGGTAGGGAGCGGGGTGTTTGGCGGCTGCTGGGGTTATGTGGGTCTTCCCAGAATTCCTCTTTAGTGTTCCACCTGCGCTGCAGCTGCGTTACGTTTGATTAATTAGGCTCTTTTAATGGTGCCTCCCTGAAGGCTCCTCTTTTGGAGAGAGCATCCACAGGATCACACACACAGCACTCCTGCATTCACACACATACACACACACACACACACACACACACACACACACGTTTAGACGTTGTGTGTGGCAGCGTAGGACTCCCCCGTGGCTGTGATCAGACACATTTCTGCTTTCATTGGTGACCTGCAGAGGTGAGTGGAGGGTCTGATTCATCCTCCATCTTGGACAGGGTTCTTGCTATGGTTCCCCTGCCGGTCTTTGAAGCATCCCTCATCACAGACCCGTGTGTGTTTCTGAACTCGCTTGCAGTTTTTCGCACTCTGTACACTTTTTCCTCCCTCAGTTTTTCACATGAGGCCTTCGAAGCAAAGATTAAGACACATGGGCTCAGTGACTAATGTCACCCCTTAGCCCAGCTCATTCTTTCCTGGTTTAGTATCATTCTCACGCAAAGTTGTTGCAATCCATTCACTCTTTCAAAATGAAACCCAGATAAAGATTAAAGCTCTACATTTTTAAACCTCTCACCTCTTTTGAAGGGTTATTTGTCCTTCCAGTGAAAACATAAAACTAACATCTGTGGTTTGACTTCTTAGTGTATGTGTTGTAGGTAGCCAGCAAATTAAAGGAATGAGAAGAGATGGCAGAGGAGGAAAACAAACTGCTTTGTTCAAACACCGTTTCATAATATCAGAGTCCGACAGAATGTAAACTAATATTTGACAGTGATTTTCATGGTGATGGGTTTTCAAGCCTTATGGTGATGTGGTTTGAAACTGTTCAGAAAAAACACCGGCTTGCCTTCTGCCCTCCTCAGTGCATAAAGCAATGTAATAACAAGAGTGATAAGAAATGCAGAGGCAGGGAGATAACAGACACCACAGACAGATGTCACAAGAAAGAAGAGTAGATTTCATATGTGATCAGGCTTGTAAAGAAAGGTAAGATGAAATGCAAAGGGTGGCGGAATGGAAAATGATTTTGACTGCTTTAGTGTTGAGGGACAACTAAAAGTTGGCATGAGTGATTGAGAATTAGCCTCCTGTTAATATGGAAACTTTTAGAAAGTCGTTTGTGCTTGGCCCGGCAAAGGAAGGATTAAAATTGGTTAACAGGAAAAACAACAACTCTTGACTTTAAATATGCATTAACACTGCGCTTCCCTCTATTGTTGAATTATGTGGCCATGGTTGAATTAATTAAAAACATGAGTTTGTGTGCATTTGCCTTTGTTTGTGTATGTGTACAGGCACGCAATTCATTTGTCATACTTGGCTGGTTTGTTATTCATTGTCATCAACTTTTATAAAAAAAAAAAGAAAAAGAAAAGGCAAATGCTGCTTAGAGACAGTTTTTCCTCCCACTGAGTTTCTGTGCAGATTATTTATTAAATACCTGAATCAAAACAATGCTTTGCTGTGTGATTCACTTTTTGTCTTGGGCTCCTGCAACAGCGTGATTTGTTCCGCATGGCAAAGTCCAGCTGGGTTCCTCAACCTGTATGTTGACATGTGCTGAGATTTAGAGCACAGAGATATAACAGGGTGCATTTTTTTGTGTTTTTGTTCAGGATCTTAGAAGTTCTGCTGAAAGAGTTTTGGGTGGAATGTGTGATGAATCAGTGTCGATATACAAACTCTCAGGCATTTGAGAAAGCGTCTTTAGCGTCTCTAAAGAATATTGGATTAAATTTACATTGTGTTTTCCTTTATAGTCAATTGCATTCTATATAGTTATTTAAAAAAAAAAAGACAAAGGGGGAGAAGACTCTCTGTCCTCTGCTGGTCTTGTCACAACACACCAGTGTCACAGTGCCAAGAGGACCCCTGTCAGACACTTCAGATTCTGGCTTGCACCTGCATGAGTGAGTGTGTTTGCCTCCGTTGAGATTTACCAATAAGACTGCGCCACTGATGCTTGAAAAGCACGTTAGAGATGAGATGAGATTAAAAGTAAATGTGCATATAATGCAGCACAATGTCAAAGTTATATTATTATATATTATGTAACAGGGTTACTATACTTGAAAAATGTGAAAAGTAAATAGTAACAATAGCTGAAAAATAAACGTAGTGGAGTAAAAAGTACAATATTTGTTTAAGAAACACTCAAGTAAAATGGTACTTGAGTAAATGTTCTCAGTTAAGTTCCACCACTGGATATTTGCATTATAAAAGAAAGCAGTAGTAGTAGTAGTAGTAATATTTTGACACAGGATACACATATATAATGTTAAACTTTGGCTGTAAACACAGTGTAAACAGGCAGACTTGCTGCAGTTTTAGTGCAGTGCTCTAATGTTCTGACCTCAAACCAGTGTTCACAGCTGGAGCCCGCTGTACTCTGACAACACGGGCTAAAAAAGTTACTCCAGTAGCTTAATGTAAGCTACTAGTGAAATCAGCCACAGGCTTTTCTGCATCAGCCCATGGTTATATTTTGAGCTGCAGTTTGTAACCTGTGGTATGGTTTCCCTCACAGCCCCTGTGCTGTACAAGTTTCACTTTACATTTACACTCCTGTGCACTAACAGGGCTTATTCAACTGAATGGAAGGCGGCATGGTCCCATTGCCTCTTGCTGAAATTCAGCCCCTGGCTCATGGAATCTCCTTCTGTATTTTGCTGTACTTGGCCGTTGCACTTCAGGGTTAAAGCATCCATCCATGGATATATTCTCCTTTTCCCTCCTCTTCTGTTGGAAGAGGCGCAGACTTGTGGAGATCTGCAGCCTAATGAAAAGCTCAAAAAGACGTCTTGTTTGCAAACCATGCTGACACCAGCCACATAAAAGGATCTGATGTGCAGTTGACAGTCAAGTCATTCTCTGGTCATGCTGTAATCTTGGTCATTTCTGAAAAAAAGGAAATTGGTGCTCGATAAACACATTCTAACGTCTGACGGGATGGGAAGGGAACTGTAAGTAAATAAAGAAAGTGCTTTAATGCAGTTCATGCTTGCTAGTCGAATTAAGCAGAGAAATGCTTTTTTTCTCTGGACTAAAACAGATTGATGTATTTCATCTGTGTGTCTGATTTAGGTACTTTGTCAAAAGGCAAAGTGAAGATAAAAGTACAAAGTAAGTTTTAGCACAGCAGCAACCCTGTAATATCTTGGGAATTTCTTATAATATTCTTGATAGCTGACTTTCATGTGCCACTCTTTCACAAGGAAGGAAAGACAATTGTGATGTGAGTATTCTTAATAAATTCTGATCTCCTTACACAGACTCTCACTGAGATTATTTCTATTTGTTTGTAAGGTGCTATTAGCTCGCCAACAGTAGTAGGCTAGAATTATGTTCCCCAGGAGAGTGAAGTACCGGAAAAGAGTGTTTCTGTTCATATGTTTCCATTAGTTATTAGGAATCTATTCAACATACTTCCTGCACCACTCTTACCGCATGTTCACACTGCGAGTGACGAAGCTGCAAAGAGGCCAAGCGTGGCCAGACACATTGTCGGCCATGTTTGGGTGGTTGGTAAAACGCGAGGTAGTTATGTTGTTATGGCCAAGGCTTCACCGGCTTCCATTGAAAACGCCTCGTAGCCTGTTGCTTTGTTACCGGTGGTGTGAACACAGCATTAAGATAAGGTTAATATATTCCAGCTGGAATATGGTGAAGTTGCCATGGTAATGCGGCGTCCGCTCAGGTCAAACCTTAATTGCAAATCTGTTATTTTGTCTTCACTTTTTTTAAACACACTCTTCTTGTTCCGCAGTTAAAGAATGCCTTGTCCACCATTAAAGGAGCCCTAAGACTTTACCTTATTTTGTTATTATATTATTAACATTTTAAGATAACTTCTAAAGATTATGTTTTTTTTAATGGCCTTATGCGACTGGGCACAAAATCAAGTGGGGGACATTTTTAATCACATGGTCCCCCATTCAGTAAGCAGTGAGCAGAGCAGCCTGGATCATTATGATATAAAGCAGGTTGAAGTTAGCATTGGCGCTGTTCATTGGGGATTTTGGAAAACACTAATTCCCTTAAAGTGTACAGTTACTCTTGTGGCTAATACACATCATTTGTAGCTGGGTTGTTGGAGTCATGTTTGGTATTTGTCCTCAAGCAGACATGAAATGCCAGAGGCTCAGTAATCACTCAGTGTTCTGGTACAACAAATTAAACGTGTAATTTGGTACGAACCTCTTTGAACATCATGTTCCTTTGATATAACGATGGCTTCCCCAAACAGGCCTTGTGGGTGAACATTGTGAACTAAATCTATATTATATTTACACATCCGGGAGTGTGTGTGAGAGAAAGAGAGAGAAATCAGCGGACAGAGAGAGGAAAACAACCAGAATAGGAATAAGTGGAAGAAGTCACGTCGGGTGAGGGAGAGACATCCAGAGACCAAAAGAGGGGACAAAGGTGGATCCTTGGGCGGATACGGAGGCCAGGCTGAACCAGCTCCTCTGCCGCCAAACGAGAGATTAACTTCACCGCCTGTAGAATTAGGCAGCCCTTGTCGACTCATGAAGTCCAGAATTTCCAAGATTATCAACAGAAACTGATCTCAAATAGCCAGCAGAGTGTAAATCCAGTGATAAAGTCAGCTAAGTTCCATAACTATCCACAGTGAATTGCGATGTTTGATGGACAGCTTGCAGATAGTGAATGTAATAATAGTAAATACATCCCTAGAGCTTCTGTGTATCTCTTACGCCCGGTGATTACCAACATATCCAGGACAACAACAACAAGAAACCATGGAGCTTATGTCTGCATTGTATTATTTACAACTTGTAGTGTTTTTTTTTTCTTTCACTTGTAGTTCAACTGACATACAATATGACACAAATACCCATTAGATCCAACTTGGTCATGTGATGTTTTTTGACTTGACACGTTGATGTGGATCTCCTGAATGCTCCAGTAAACAGTTGACTGGCACGCTATGGATTGTGGCATCCTGAGAATTGCAAAGGACACACCACTAGTGTCAAAAGACGGCTGTATTTCTCAGCCGTATTTGGAGGAGCCTTTGACGTTGGACAGGCCTAGCTGGCCCGTGATGATGTATCGATGGGGATAGGAATGGAGAACCAGTACCAAATTGTCCAATCCATCGGAATCGTATGCCTCCGAGCTCATCAATTGCTTTTGCCCACGCCAGCATGTTTTTCCAACAGTTACGCATTGCAAATCAGTGACGTCAAACTCATGCGTCACCTCTGCCGGACACTTGCAACAAGGAGGAGTCATGGCGGAGAGGAAGAAACGGTCCGAAGCGTGGCTTCGTTTGACAAAGAAAGACGACAGCAGTGCTAGTTGTAATTACCAAGTAAGGGTGGAAACACCAGCAAAATAAAAACATCTTTCTACGCAGCATGGGCTTCAATTCCAGGAGTGCCATGTGTTTGACAGAGTGCCACTGCTTCCCTACCGAGCAGCACGTCCGTTACTGAGGGTAAATATCTTATGCTATGATAACATTAGCCTCACAGGCAGGCTTAGCAGATTTTTTCTTTCACTAAGAAAACCTAAATGAGAACAAATGCTGTGCAAATATTCTCTCATTTCCTGCTTTTTAGATGATGACAGACCGACTGTCTCTACACTGCATTCACACTCAGAGGCACTAAAACAGTTGCAATGATGCTGAAAACCTGTGCAGGCCTCCTTTTTTTCCCCACCCAGAAAACTGATCATGAATCAATGAGGCAATTGATAAAGAATCGGACCGATAATCACAATCGATAATGACATTGGTATCAATGTGTTGAGTCTTGACATGGGGACTACAGAGGATCCAGATCCTGATTGGAAATTGGATTTGACTTTGGATTTTTGCCTGTTGACCACATATATATTGGAAGATACAAATCAATCACTGCAATCAGATACAAATGAGTGTACAGTTTTTCTGGAGTACGTGGCCAGTGTCACAGTGACTCACTCACTGTGTGTGTCAGCCAAACAGGAGTTCAACCGTGTGTGTGTGTGTGTGTGTGTGTGTGTGTGTCTTCGTTTGTGCAGCCCATTTTTCCACCACCTGTCACACCAAATGTGCACCCTCTCCATGTATCATGACTACTTAAATTATATATTACGGTTATATCACGGAGTCTGAAGGATGGTGGTATGGTAACAATACAAGGACAAAAGTGAGCAGTGGTTCTGTTTAACCTGAAAATGCTTTCAAAAAAGAAAAAAACGGTGAAAGTTTACAGTTTAAAATTACTTTCATGTTCTGCCAGGATCAACAAAATCTGGTACGTGATATTTCTTGAAGGTTATGTACTGTGTTAATATTCCTTCATGCACCGTATGTTTTTATGCGGATCCTTGAATTGGTGTTAAAAGGACGATGGGAGCGTGTCGAGAGACCACTGTGCAGCATGGATCAGACGGGATCTATTGAGATCACAGCTAATCTGGCCGGATCAGAAAAAAGCAAGATCGGGAGCTCTGATAGCAGGCAGGCAGGCGGCATACCCAAATGCTTGTGAGTGCGCACACACACAGACTCACACAAACACATTAATGCAGACTCGTGATTCGGGATTTGAAGGCTAATAAGCGAAACCAATAAGAAATGGATTTTTTGTTTTTTTGTATTCAGCTGCCAGGGTCAAAACTCTTTTGATGATAAAATGACAAATATTCTCCTAGAGTTGTATTTCTATCAGATGGGGAAATAAAATGTGCAAAACATGAAACATGATATTCATAATATATCAGTCACACTGTGCTGATGCAGACATACAGCACACATTCACACATGCTTACCATATGTACACGCACATAGACAAGATACACCGAATTCTGAGATGACAACGTTTGCACATATCCATGAAGTGAAATCACTTGATTTTCTCCTCTCATTGTGTCCCCGTCTCTATAATCCTGTAGCGAAGGTACACCCCCGTCCCTCCAACACTCCATATTCACCCAGAGGAAATACAGTCAGTGCTGTGGGAGCTGACTCAGCTCAAAACCCGTCTCTTTTTCAATGTTCTGTTTTGTTTTGGGTTTTTTTCCTTTTTCCATTATTCATGATAGCACTGCCAGCATAGCGATGGGAAATGATGGATCAGAGAGGGGCACGGGGAAGGAGGTGGCGGAGCACGAATGCAAAAAAGATAATAAAATAATATTAAAATAAGATAGACACCGTCAAAGACTGAGTGAGATAAGTCTGGAAGAAGGATTGGGGGGGGGGGGGGGGGGGGGTATTCGAGGAAAAAAGCAGAGAGATATGACGGGCCTGAGTCGGCTTCAGAGGACCAACTCGACCAGATGGGGAGCAGGGGAGAGAAATGGAGATGAAAGAGATCGTCTGTGATGCCGATAGACGGAGGAGATGACAGAAAAATTGTGCCTGGCATTTGATAAGCCTCATTTATGTCCCCAGTAATTCAGTTCTTCTCTCCGTTCTTCCAAGAGTGGGAAGAAGTCAACCTGCTATCGACCAGCTCCACACGTCTCGCAGGTCTAAACCCAGTTGAAACACAAGGGGTTTGCTCAGCAGTGCCCCCCCCCCCCCTCCCCCCCAAAAAAAACAAACTGCTGACCTGACAAAACCGGTAGGCTGGAACATCACTCATAAACCAAGTGGGACCCCAAGTCCTGATTCCTTCGACTTCGAGACATCGATCCTTCTGTATTTGTTCAATGTGTTCCGTCAGTCTTGAGGGCGAGGAGGGGACACATTGCTCCTGCTCAGGAAGTCATTAACGGCTGGTCGAGCTGCACTTAGTCGCCCTCTTTCACCCATCCTCCTTTTTTTTAGATGATGTATATGGAGCTGATAGTAAATACAGAGAGGGAATGTAGATAACTGAGTTCTGTCTGTGGAGACAAATACTAAGAAAGATGGATAATGGTGGCCTTTTCCCTTCCTAGGAGAGCTTAATGACGTCTTTCTGCCCTTCCTTGGTGTAAAATAATATGACTTACTGTTCTCTGGACGGAATTTCCAGGTCCAGGAAGTCAATTTCCGACACTGAGGGAAATTTACGAGGCAGAAAACAAATGGATTTGAGACAGAGGGCTTGGATGAGACTGACAAAACCCCACGTATTTTGTCGGCGGAAAGAAGGCAGCACCGGCTCCACAGTCAGCTATATTGGTTTGGAGTGATGCCGAAAATAAATGAATTTTGCAGTTGTTCTTTGAGGAGGCAGAATTGGGGTTGCTTTTGTTTGCGTTTACCGAAACAACCAGACATCAACTGACAGAGAGATAAAGAGACGGCGGCACATAATTTGGGGGGTTCAGTCAGCCTTCAGATTGGCTAGAAGAACTAATGCTTCACGAACATCTGTGTCGAAGGTTACCGAGCTAATGAGGCCTTTGCAAACAAAAGCTTTTTGCTCTCCCATCTAACAACTGAAAGCGCCGCCTGTCAAACTATTGAGCTAATAGACGTTGAGTGTTGTCAAAGTGTCAGGCGTTCCTCAAATCAAACTAACAATAATGGTTCTTTTATTCTGTTTTTGCACTTAATCCAGAAATATTTCAAACACAACATAACCAGCGGTGTCAGTGTTCTCTACTAGTTGATGTCCTTTGATTAGTCGCTGAGGCAAACACTTCTCCCCAGCATCCTCTTCTTCCGTCTAGGACCTGGTGAAGTCGAGGATCATTTGTCGGTTGAAGCAGGGCGCAAGGTCCCATTTATCTGAGCTGGCATTATGAAAAATCTCATTTGCATCTCCCCTGTCAGGACGGATGTTTCATTACAGCGTACCTGTCCAGTGATTAAGCATTAATAAGCCCACAATTAAGAAAGTTTCGGTCTGAATTCCCTCAACGTGTTTGATGTAGCAGGTAGTGACATTTGCGGTCGGGGTTAGAATTCCTCTCGCTCTCTCCATTATTTCTCCTGGTGCTGGAGGTGGTCCAAATAAAATGAAACCCAAGGGGAGTTTTTGTGGAGGAATACAAATGTTCTCGCCGCTGCTTTCAAACTTAAACTGCAATCACATGGATCTTTCAGGGATTTACACGGTGAAAATTGTAATGAGATTCAGTCCTGGGCCAAGTCTCTCTATGTGGATGGGAATTTCACCATAGCCCACTAGAGGCGGTCTAGTTCTCCTTTCAGGCAAGGTTGGTACCAATTGGTGCAGTGGCTGTTATGACTTTTTAATACACAAGGCTGCGTGTAGCCTCGGTAACTAGTTTGGCAGGAAAGGATGGATGAGATGTATATGTAGTTGGGGGGCCCGATGAACTTTTTTGTGAAGTTATGGTTGTCATGGGGATTAATATACATAGCAAAATTGTTTTGGGGTATACTTGTTATTGAGCCCATGGAACTGTGGTTGCTTTAAAGTAAGTCTGCTGCTGTGGTGCAGCCTTCGACGTCAGCCTCCGGCAGGAAGAAGTGGGGGCCCTTCTTTGGTCTCAGCTAACAGCAGCAGCAGCAGCTCTTTTCCTGGCCTCGACAACCGCTAATGTGCTTTTGCTCGTACAAGGTCACATTGTCCCAGAATGACAGAACTGGCCCCGAACGCAGATCTCAGTCCAAGCGTCTGTCCCTCCTCAGAACACGTTCCAATGCCTGTCCGCTGCAATCAGTGTTCCAGGCGGGTCGTCCGTTTGTTGCTGAAACTTGTAACACACAATTTGACCTATCAGCATCGCCATCAGCAACATGAGATCTGTGAATGTATTTGGCTCGGCTTTTAATGGCATTGGCACGGGGGGCCGTGGAACATCTGGCCTTCCCCCGGCAGAGGTTGGGTCATGTTGATTGTTGATAGGTTTTATTGGTTTTGAACACACACACACCGCCTGACCCTGCCCGCCATCAGTCACGCTGTCTCTGTCTTTCTCTCCTTTGTACTCGCTTGATCACTCACTAACACACACACACACACACACACACACAGTAACCCCCCCCCCACAGTGAGCCCAGTCAGGGTGGTATGGTTTCTCTCTCAGCGGGGCCATCCTGCTGCTCCTGATGTGAACTGATGAGGCCTGTCAGCGCTTAGCGCACCATGCTAATCTCATCCCACTGCTTGTGGATGGGCGCCTCAGTGTCTGTGCAAGCTCAGCCGCTGGCCCCGGCCCTAATTTTATGAACTCACATAGCTATGCATCTCACCTAATGGCATTAGTGTCAAATGGTTTGATAAAGACTGGTGGCCTCCTACGTGATTAGCTCTAACCATGACTCCCTCTGCCACCGCACACACACTCAAAAACACACAGACCCTACCCCACACGGCGAGATGTAATGAATGTAATAATGCTCGTGTGAAAGGACAGGAAGACTGAAATGACCTGGTGAAGAGGAAGAGAGAGAGAGAGGAAGATACCTTGAGAGGTAGCTGCAGTAAAATGCCATATTTTAGGGCTTTGACCTTCATAGTTACTGGCTTTTCCAGCAATAAAGTTGTTATTAATATGCTACAACCACATTGTCACTGTCTGCTTATTGGTAGTTTACAATATTTAAATTGTATTCATTTCCTAAAAAAATACATCTGGAATATGTAGTATTCATTTAGCCAATTCAGCTCTGCACAATTATTCCACAGTGATGAAGTCAGTGTTTGTGTAGCTCGTGTCTTGTCAGTTCGCTCAGTTTAAAGGTCGGTATGAAGTGAAACATCCTCAAAACAAGATGAAGACATCAGGGTGCAGAGAGGCCTGTACTACATCGTGTTTGCCCTTGGAGTTTCTGCTGTTGAAGGTTGTTTCTGTGTGACTTTGTTTTCTTAGTCTTGGTGCTTCTCCCTGACAAACTATTTCACGACTTGTTCACCGGCCAAAAAGCATAAAATGCATCACTTCTTTTGACAGTTTTTTTCCACGCAGCAGATGAGTGAATATCTGTAGAGTCGAGTTGGAAAACTTGTGTTCATGTACAAACGCACAGATTTTGATTTGATCTCCTCATTGATTTTTAAACATGGTGTTCTTATATTACGTTACGTTGTATCATCCCAATTCTCAGCCATTGCGAAATTGTGCACACTTGCGGGATTGATTTTGAGACACTCCCATCTAATGTAGTTTGTACACAAACACCAGCCACGCCAGTTAGAAAACCACGACAGTCTCTTAAGACCTGCTCAAGCCTTAGTCCTCCCACTGCACACAATATATTATGACCAACAACAGGCTAATGGCTGAAAATGTATCATCCAAAGCTCTTAGCATAATTCATATTACTCAAAACCTCATGATTTGGTGATGATTTGCATTATGTTAACAACAGGCTTTTTAGAAAAAGGACGTTAATCACACAAAACATTTTATCAATATGAAGCCCAACAGAAACCTTTTATAAAGTGCTATTTGCAATCAGGTTGTGCATATGTATGATTTACATCTCTTGCCCGGGGCATTTCGAACAGTAACTCTTAAAGTTATCATGACCTGCAAGTTTAATCTTTATTATATTTGTTTATCATCAGCTATAAAGTAGACGTATTGCTACAAATGTAGGTCCCCGGGGCATTTGTGTTAAGATGTTTGAATACCAGCATTTCTCATTCGCTCTAGAAACCGGAGACACAAGACCAGACCGTCTGGAGCGGCTTCACTGAAGTCTGAGTTTGTGGACTCAGCATGTTTGTTGTAGCTTTTATGTCCAAATCACTGTTGCAGAGGTGATAGCCAATGTGAGTCTGCAAATGTATCCATTTCCCCAGAAAATCCCCCCCGGGTAATCTCCCAGTCATTGTTTCAATCTGTCTTTATTCTCCATCGAGTGCTGACGTGATACAACAGATCGAGGAGAGGGATAAACTCCCTCAAACTCCCGCAGCAGTCAGCTGGGATTCACACTGCAATGGAGTGGAGCTTATGGTATAAAAGTACAAATGCTGTGTTTTCATTTCAAAAACTTTGTTGCTTTTCTTCCCTGTTATTAATTTATATGTTGGACTGATCTGTTGAAGTTTTGCAGAAATTGGTGAGAACGTAAATGGTTAAACTTCACTGCAATGTACAGGCCTGCTCAGCACAAGTTAGGCAGAGACTAGTTGGAAGTTAAGCAGCAGCAATTCAGATACACGCCTGTTATGCAGAAGTTATTAACAAGGTAAGTGCTGCCCTGCCGTCAATAGGCTATTACATATAAATGAGGTCTGTATGTTAAGTCAATGGTATCAGTTAATTTGAGAAATGTAAAATTGGATAGGAGATATAAACTAAAGGTCCTTGGCTAGTTACTTCGTTAAGATCAAGCGTGTTAGCGGGTGATGGGTCGCCTACGTCGGGCTGAACCCTCAGCAACTGAAGTGAAGCACCAAGCCTAGACCTTCAACTATTCAATCCCTGACAACAAGGCTGTGCCTGGTGAGGCGAGTTGTTAAACCCCCTGACCCCCTCTATGCTATAATTTCCATGTAAAAGAATGTAGGCCTAATTACAAAGGTATGTAATTCCTCTATATTTTGAGCCTAATTATGCCACCATAACTTGGTAGGACTATATAAAATGAATGACCAGCTAATTATCAATTGGGAAAGAGATGATACAATTACTTGGTTGTAATTTCCAACATATTTCAAGGAAGTTACTTGCTAATTATCATCAACTTACCAGGAAACAACGGACCTGGGAATAAAGCGTTTGTGCTACCTCGTCATCAATTAACTTTGTATTATTTTCCTGGAAATGTATTAAAAAATGACCAGCTATTTATTACCTGCTTATTGTGAAATAGCGGAATATAATTATTAACTAATGTTGGGGTTATTTTCTTAGCATGAAATTTGCAGACCTGTAAAATGAAGCGCTACCAAGATTGTTTTTTTTAACTGTGAGTCATGCAAAGCTACTCTAGTGGAGTCCCAATATAAAAATATAGAGCTGGAAATGAGCATAATAGGTCCCCTTTAATAACAGAGGGTGCGTGTGCTCACCTGTTAGTGAGCAATTTAGCCCTTTTAAGATAATTACTTCCTCATAATCAAGCCTGTAATACACAAGAAGGCTATTATCCGCTTAAGTGCTCTGAAATAAAAGAAAGAAAACTATTTTGGATATTTTTGTGTTTGTACAGTACATGAAAAGTGCTTGATTCTTGTTAAATACTGCAACAAGTGTTTGATTCGTCGCAGTGCAACCTCTTAGCATAAAGTCAGCCTTTTGTACTGTGGCCAATTCACTGTGTCAGTAGGTGCTGCTTTGATACCAAGCCTGCCTCTCCTAAGGATTGATTTTATGGATCACTAACCAGGCTTCAGCTCCAGACATCCAAAGAGTTCCCATGCTCGTGTTCGCTTTTCATAAATTGGCAGTGTTCTTAGTTTAGCAATCCTTTTGTGGAGTGGTAGGAGGATTGGGGGGGGAGGGGGGGGGGGGTTTCCACATCACATGAAAGCTTATTTAACTCCAGAAGAAGCAGAAAGAGTGACACAATTCATTGAATTCCATTAAAAGTGATTTGAACATTTGAAGGTTTCACAGACACATGTTTCGCCCTATTTACACTCTTTCCTCCCACACACTCTTCACACAGCTTAGCTAAGACTGCCTCTCCTCCAACTCTTCCACACCCCCCCCCCCCCCCACCACCACCACCAGTCTCCCTTTCTGTGTCTCTCAATCCCTCTCGCAGGGTCACTGACTTCCATTAGTTCCACCGCAACAAAATTAAGTATAACTTTTTTCCACACGTTTATAGCATTTGTGTCCACCTCACAGTGACGCGTGGAAAGCCTGAAAGAGAGTCGGTTAATCACTTGAACAGTTTCCTGGTGCGCTCACTCAAACACTCAAACCCTGTACATTTATGTGAGTGTTCATCAGCAGCGTTGCAATTTAAAAAGACACACACACAAACTCTCCACCGGTCTGAACCCTGTTTTACATGTTTTTAACCATTTTCTGTTTCTTTTATTTTATTTACTATTATTACTCATGAAATGCAAGTACGTTTTGTGAGCAGGATGTGATGGATAGTGGGGGTTGGGGGGGCGGTGTTCACTTGCATGTTTTATTGTGATACTGACTATGAGAATAAAAAAAATAAGATTAAAAAAAAAAAGAGTTCTCCACTGGTCCACTAGTCCGCCCTTGCTGGGACGCAGCAGTGATCCTCCACAGATTATCTCTTGTCCACATTGATGCCGGCACTCCAAAGCCAGTACCTTACTCTACATGATTGTGACTGGAAGTGTGTGTGTGTGTGTGTGTGTGTGTGTGTGTGTGTGTGTGTGTGTGTGTGTGTGTGTGGTGTGTGTGTGATTTCTAAAATTGCCGGGTATCCTCGACCTTCCTTTCCCCTGTTATCTCTCCCCTTGTTTCTCTCCTCTGTCACTCCCCCCTGCTAGTTTTTCAGCCTTTCCCTTCTGTTACTGTCACCCGAGTTCACTCTGGCTGTGTGCTGCATTTTACATGACTTTCTAAAGGGGGTTTTCCTCACCAGGCTCATCTTGGTCTCCTCTCAATGTTAGATTGTAGTTTAGTTGTTTTTTTTATTTCGTCTCCACCGCCCTCACGTGGAGGCGCGGAGGGAGACAGAAGGTGCAAATCCAGATGGCCAATAAATTCTGAGCCAGTCGGCGAGGAAACGCCTGTTACTGTTTGTTCTTTCTGAGGGTGGTGTGCCTGCCGAAAAAACACAACTTCAGGAAAATCAAGCCTGTCATTTGGTAGGGCACTTGAGCAGGTGATGAGATCTTCCAACAAGTGTACGTCCTGCTGTCCCCTGGTACTCGCTGCACTCATTATCCCCACTTATCTACATCTACAGATCACGCTTTGAACATTAATTGCGTTGACAACCCAGGTTCAAACTGGTTTTGCCTAACTTCCGCTCACGCATAAGGTGAAGCATAAAACATCAGGATAGATGCTCTAAGACTGTTGGAGAGCACATGCTCCACTCATCCGGCACCGCTGCAAACCTGACAAATCTCCCACATGAGGGTTACCTGCCCCATCTCGCTTTGCACTTCAAAGATGGCACGTCTGCCTTTTATTTTCTCCTTTCTCGTTCCTCCTGGCCTCGCTTTACACGCTTAATTGTACTCAGAGCTTTGATGGTGGGTGGGAAGAGAGTGCGCGCCGTGTTGAAGAGAAGAGGAATTGAGCATTGGCACTAATTAGATGGGGGGGGGGGGGGGTTCTGCTTCTCAACACTACAGGCAGTATTGTCAAAAGTGAACTGTTGGCGGTGAGGTTGGGGTCGGAAAGTTGAAGGCACAAAACCCAGGCTAGTTCAAAGTTGTAGGCTGGCGGGAATAACACCTCGGGGGTGAGTTGGTTCACACAGGGCAAAAGAGCATACAGAGGGTGAGAGGTCCATGTCTACTAGCCCTGGGCACAAGGATGTTGTTATAAGCGATACGAGCAATCGTTGCCAATCCTCAGGGTGCATGCCTTAAGGCAGCAGAGCATGACGTAGAATCTGTTGAAACAGGTATGTGCCTGACATTGAAATGAACTTTGATGGGAAACACTGAGAGGAAAAAAAAACAAAAAACAGAGAAAGCGCCATGAGTTAGCCAAAAAAGATGAAAATAGAAATGTAAGACTTTTTTGTGCCTGAGTTATGATTGTCAGCCTGTGGCAGCAGGCCTAAACCACTTTGAAACTCCCATTTAAAGTGCCGTCAACCACTCTAATGGGCAGAGATGTCAAACAGCTTTTGTCGTGAGTACCCCCCCCCCCCCCCCTTGCAACACCACCTGCATGTGTCAGGCTGTGCGCTGCTTTCCTATGCTGCTTATGATTGTGTTGCTTTCAGTCTGTGAAATAATATCAAGTGCCTCTGGAGTGTAGGACCGGTCTTGACAGGAAACAGAAATCTCTTCCGTACCCCCCATACCCCCCCTTTCTTCAAAGGCAGAGACACACAGCAAGGGCTGTCCGCAATGCCAGGTTGGTTAACAGTAGGGATGAGAAAGAAATGGAAAGTGAGAGGGTGGGAAGAGAAGGAGAGGCCAACGAGACGGCCAGTGGTGACAGAAACAGAAGTTGTGCGGGACAGAGAGAGCGAGAGAGGGGGAGAAAAGTGGGGCTGGTAATGACGCAAAAAGAGATTGGACACAAACAGAGATTGGAGGCTCTGGGAGATGGAGCGAAATAGCAGCCGTTGAAATAAGAGGGAGTAAGAGACAAATGAGACACAGAGACGCAAGATGAGAAAAGAGAGTGGGAAAAATTGTCACAGGCACTGATGGAGTAAAAGAGATTAGAAGAGGAGAGATTTGAAGATAATGTGTGGCAGGGAGAATGATGGATGCCAGAAATAAGAGGCGGGTAGAGTATATAAGACAGTGATGGAGAGTGAAGACATTTTGGCAGATAACAGTCGGTGGCCTACTTACATCTGACATTTGAAGAAAATAGAGAGAGAGGCTCCTAAGAACACTTAAGAATATAAAGAAAGGAAAATGAGACCAAGACAAGGTGGATTCATCAGTGATGGGCCTTATTTATAATTATTGTTTCATTTAATATTTATACCAATGATGGGGATATAATATTACGATGTATAGTTACGTTCATATGCCTGTGGCCTCTTTCCCAAGAGTGGGTGACATGATAGAAATGACTCATTTATCTCCATCTGTAAAGGCACATAAGCTAAACGGTGTTGCTGAAGTTACTACTTTTAATTGTGTGTACATTTATTTTTTAAACCACATGAGTTGCTTGCCGGTGTTTACAGACAGTCTACAATGCAAATAGCATGTTGTTAAATACCAGTTTGAGATTTAAAGTGGACATAATTGATATTTTTTTAGAATGATGTATCAAGTGACAATGTCAAAGGGTAAATGGTAGTGATGAATCTCGAAAATCAGTTATTGCAGGTTTAAGCTTTATATCCATTCTGGCATCGTATTTTTTTGTATTTATAACCTGGATAACTTATACTGTCTATACTAACTACCTATATTTACCTATAAAGCCTTCAGATTGTGCTATTTCCTGGTGCTATTTACCTCATTTAGAATGATATCACTGTCTAATACCTCAAACAGAGGTCAAGAAGCTACAATACGTCATCATAAATAAAGCTCCTTTGTGTCTGAGAATGTCGTGAAACAGCGGCGATGTTAAACTCTCTTAGGAGTCGTCCTGAAAGTCAGCGTAGGAAGCTGATGATACATATTTGCATAACATATTTATGGGCCCATTATGGAAGCCCATAAATATCTCAAGTCCTGCTCTGAGGTAGGAGCGTTTCTAGTCCTAGGATCACATTCAGAGAGATTCTGAGACGCTTGATAAATGCGGGCCCTGATATGTTTATGAAGCACAATATAAGGTGACAAGAACATGCTATATAGGCTGCACCCTCCCTTTAGCATTCAGTTTCATGACCCATTTCCCTGACAAAATGATTTAAATATTCCACAAATATTTCGTGCTTGGAACTACCATATTCATAGTTTCTTTGGTGAAGCAAAGTTTATTTTTTGTTTACACGAACAGATAGAAGCAGCAGACTTAAAGCACACACAATGGGCTGCTTTTGAAAGGGGTTTATAGATCTGAAGTCCAAAGTTTCAAAGTTTAGGAGCCACAACCTCCTGTCATTTTAAACCCAGAGTGAGGAACTACCAAGAAGCCTTGATCAGAAGACATCAGTGATCCCACAGATTTTTTTTATCAAGTTTGGTTTGATAGGAGACCTTTTAGAGGACCTGGTGCTTGGCCGCGGCATTTTGGACCACTTGAAAGCAATCCAGAGATGCCTTGCTTGGCCAAGAGGAAAGAGTTTTACAGCGGCCTAGAGAGGATGAAATGTGTGAATAATCGTCTCCATCTCATCACCCCAGGTTTAGCAATGTTCCTCAGCTGTAAAGGCACAGGAAGAAATCAAACACCTCACATGCCGGTGAGGAGTTAATGTCTGGTCAAAAGAAGCCTGACTCACAGGATGTAGGCTGTCGGGATAAGTCTGCCATCTTTTCCTCCCCCTCCGCTATCTGCGTGTTACTGTTTTGCAAGGGCTCCGCCGCTGCATCCTGGGCTTAGCGCTGCCCAAGACATGTGTGATTGGTGTAAAGAACGTTATTTCCCCTATCCCTGAATGATAATGGTTGAGCCAGACCTTTCTCCGGAGTGTGGAGATATGCTATGTTGCGAGACTAGATCAAGACCTTCATTTCTGCGGGTGGATCAAACACATGATGAGGTGGGAATGTGATTCATATTTCTCAGTATTCCACTCAATGTGTTTCTTCCCAACTGCATTTACCTTGGCTAATCACACACCGCACGCTAATTGCATATGCCACTGTGTTCTGCAATCACTGCAGCTATTCAGCTATGGATTGACGTTGAATGCAACATCTGCACCAGTGCTGCTACTGTGGAACAATACTTCATTTTTAGTTTTGTCTGTATTGTAATGTGTCGTCATATGACTAGGTTGAATGATGCTAAGGCGGATGATATTATATATTTTTCTTATTGCCAACAAATCTCATGAAAAAACAACAACAATGTGATAGTCTCTCTATCAATGCTTTACGACTTCCCTACCTTGTCTGTGGCACCGAACTTACACCCAGCCCAGTTTCTACTGAAGATGTTAATCTTGAGAACAGCTCACAGATATATGGTCCCATCCCCTGAGAGCAGTTACCATCGGTTTCCTTTAACTGTGAAGAAACCATAACCAAGTCGTTTTTGTTACCTAAACTTCGAAAGTACAGCCGGTGTGCCGTTGTCTTGCTGATAAGGGTGCAGAACTCCACTCCTTTGGGTTGTTTTGACCTTAAAACAAAGTAGCCAGTGTTGTTTCTGGGTGCAGTTGCATTGCTTCCATCTTTCAATACAATGCACCAACACCAAAGCAGGACCTCAATAATAGATTTAGCATAGAATAGCATTTGAGGGCAACCAAAGGACGTGGGTTATGGTTCTTTTTGAGGTGGAAATAATGTTGCAAATTCCGTGCAAATCTTAAGCATGGCTTCCAAGTGAGATCAAGAAGGTGTGTTACAGATCTGCCTTAACACCTCTTGGATCAATCAGGCATGTAGTTAGACACCCTTGATCAGGCAACTGATCACATAGTTGCTGACAAGAGTTCTCTTTAGGGTAATAGTGGAGCAGCCAAGCCCCTATTAGTGTCCATCAACTGCTGTGCTAAATGCCAGACTGACAGTGTAACTGTTTGGAAATACCACAGGCTGGGATGCCAAAGGGAGAGGAGAGATCGACGCCCTGCTGGTTGCATCTCCTCTGCCAGTCTGTGTCTGAAGCCAAGCTGAGCTGCTGCCCCAAGCCAAAGGTGTAATAGCGTCTGCAATCAAGAATACAGTATCATTCCAAAAACAGCAGGCAGCAGAGCCAGAAAAGATTTGATGGAAAATCAACCAAGTTGCCCAGTGAAATCATGTAGTCCCTCTGAACTAAATGAATTCCTTCTTGTGTGCAGTACAGAAGTTGTTCTTTTAACTACTCCATGGTAAGCAAACTACAGCTATTTCATGATGGCCCTTATGGAGGTCTTGGACCCGATCCAAAACAGACCCGTGGAAAACCTCGGTCTCAGTTCCTCAAAAATAAAGCCCAAAAGAAAACCTTTTTGGGGCTTAAGTTGAAATACAAAAGCCGTGAGATGCAACTCGTACCCATGAATATGCGGAAAGAAATGCGAGTATCAAATTCACACTTAAACAGATCTCTCTCTCATGTCAGGGACCTGTATTGGAAACCACGCCTGCTTCGACTCTTCCTGGGCTCGGGTAATTCAAATAAATGAACATCTTCCTCTATTTTCCAGAAATGACTCAGCAGAGGAATTATTCTGCAGCAACAGAGAAAAGAGGGGGCCCACCAATCAAACGCAGCACTTTAAACCTCTGGGGAAAATAAAACTTTGCATTTCCTGATATCGATAAACAGCTTTATTGTTCTCAGTATTTGCACAGCTAGATTACTTCAGCTCCGGTTGTTTTGCATTGGGACATGGAGGTTAAAGAACATTTATAGAATAAAAATCACAATGAGGTCCCTCCATAGCAAAGATTCAGTAAGACAGTGGCGGGCTTGTTGACTTTTTTTTCCACTCGATCTGACCTCTGCCCTTCAGTACACTCTGGGCTTTGGGGATCTGTCAAAACGTTATTGCTGGTTGCAACCCAACGCCGTCCATGTTGGTGGAAGTAGGGTTGGTTACCATGGCAATCACATTCTCTCTTTCCCACAAACAGAAATGGACCGACAGCACCGAAGATGCAGAGAGGGAGAGAGGGATGAGTAGCTCTCAGCGGGGCACATTAAAACAGAGAGCAACACAGATGGATTTAGGCCTCCAGGGTTAGGCTTGGCTCACTGCGAGTGTATAAAGAAATATATAGCCTCCTGTAAAGACAGAATATATTACAAAAAAGGCCAGTGCCTTGTTTATGAGCCATGCTGATGAAGTCTTTGTAGCTCTGGGCAGTGCTTCTCCTCCCCTGTCCTACATAGTAGACACATGCCATAGTCATTACGGGTTGCATATTTACACATGCATTTTAGTGAAATATAAATATGCCGTTGGTAAAACCAAGGTGGCACTGCAGAGTAAAAGATAAAGCCTGGTGCTCTGGTTTAGGGTATAATTTAGACTGCTGACACATCGTTGTGTGTCATGAGTCCCTGTTTCATAATTACGACCATACATATATATATATATATATATATATATATATATATATATATATATATATATATATATATATATAGAGAGAGAGAGAGAGAGTTATTGTCTATATTTATATGTATATAAAAGGGAGGAAATAATGAGAAAAAATAAAGTAGGCTAGTATGATGGCGCACACACATATACAGTATACATATACATTTATATATATGCACACCAGTACATACCTTTACATATGCACAAAGAAAACATAACATATTAATATATATAGTATATTCCACCATCTCCAATAACTATGACTAAAGTTTTTCTTTCTGTTTCTAAAATACTGTTTACATTTGACCTCCAGCTGCTGAATGAAGGTGGTTTTAACCAGTTCCTCATTATCTGTTTCATATAATTAAAAGTAAAAGTATCTTTATTTTGATCTTGATCTTAATTTTGGCGTGATAAAGAATCCTGTGTATGTTTTCCATGAGTTCTCCCTCCAGTACCTGGCATTAGTTGTTTTATGTGTTGCTTTATACGTGTCTTCCTCTTTTAACTGTCCACCTGTTTCTAAGTTCCACTTGTTTCTGATTGTATCTTGTGTTTTAATATTATCCTCTGATACTTTATGTATTTTGGAGAGGGTATTCTTGGTGTCCATATTATAGTTGTTTATCGTAAATCTTGTTAAGGGGTGCTGCTCTCGGTTGCCTTCTCTTCTTTGAAAACTCTTTCTAAGTTGTAAATATTTATACAAATTTGACTGGGACAAATAAAATCTATTTGATATGGCAGCGAAGGAATTAACGTCATTCTTAATTGATATTTGTGAATATATTTGCAGTCCTTTTGATGACCAAAATGTTAACACTTTATCCTTTTTGTTCGGTTTAAATTGAGGGTCCCACGCAATTAAGTAATCCGTTGTTTAATGTTTTTTACAAATTAGTTTCTAGTTATATAGAGTGTTATTGTCTTGCCCTTTCAAGTATGCATCATCAGTTTCTTATTTATAAAGGGTAATGTGTTTATTGAAATTTCTTATCATGTACCACTTTTAATTCAATTAATGTTTTAAGTTTGACCCTCGTCCTTTTGTTATTGCAGATCAAACTAGTCATCAATCCATTCCATCTTTTAAAACCTTGTGGAGGAATTGAAATTGATTCCTCCACGATTTCTTAGAATCAACAAACATGTCAGTCGCACATTAAACCAAAACTGCTGCTGGTCTATTCTACATCTTTTACTTATTTTGTCATCCTTAACTCAGCAGCTTCACAAGCAGCTCATATGCAATCCTCTATGAATTATGTATTATTGAGCAGCGAGTATCAGGGTTCATTTCAGTCAACGGCTTCTTAACTCTTTCGTCTGAACTGTACAAAGTTGCTTTTTATTTGTGCGTGCGGGTGCAAGCTGCAGCCACTCAGTCACACTAAGTGCAGCAGTGGCTGGGCCCTGACAAGGAAAAAAGGGGGGGGGGGGGGTGGCGGGAATAAATACACTCACACACCAGTATGACCGCCATTGCACCAGTCGAACTGTAATCACTGTTCGCTCTGGCATATCATGTGGAACCTGTTAGTGTCCATAATTGGGCCGGCTCGTGTTACAATGCTTGATGACAAAACTGATTCTGCTCGCCTCTACCCCCGCCGTTTCATTCCTCATATCTGCTTGTTTCTGTGATCTATCAGCACGAGAGCGAGCTCACTAAAAGACCCACTCCTCTCCAGCAACAGAGCATGTTGTGACCTTCACTCACAGGGAAAGGAATATCTCTCGGACCAAATTGTCAGGAAGGACGTAGGCAGCTTTTGACTGGCTTTTTTCTTCGACAAGCGTCCCATTATAGTCTACATGTGTGCCACAGTCATTAGTTAAGGAAATCCGTGGTGAGTTTCTTATTCTGCAAGCTGTGAGGGACTTTGCTGGGTGCAGCCACAAGTAATTAAAAGAAGCGCCTGTTTGGCAGGATAGCTAATTAAATTAGCGTTTGCCGTGTGTGCGAGTATGTGTGTGTGTGTGTGTGTGTGTGTGTGTGAGGGTGCTTTGAGCTCCGTGGGTGCACAAATGGGTGGGGGTGGGGGAGCTTTTTGAAGTGAATGTGTGTGTGGATGCATGTATTTTTATTTCCTTTTAATTGAGAGCCGGCTCACTGAATCTGCACGATCAATGATGGGTTTGAGTTTGTCCTTAAACGATCATCACAGCCAATCTATATGTTCCAACACAAGCTCAGACATGTGACCTCTCGACCGCTCGGCCACCCTCTGAAGGGCTGAGGATGTGAGCGCCGCGGAGTAAGCAGTGTTTCCTGTTTACTCCTCCCGGAAGCCTGATTGTATGTGTTTGGGAAGAAGAAATTGACTGAGTGTAAATTGAGTGTGAGAAAAAGAGGGGTGATGTGTGTCCGCTCATGCACTCCAGCAGCCCACATGCCTCTCTCGGCGTGCCACCCCGTGTGTTCGTATATGTGGCAGAGAATTTGTCACCCGTAGTGTGAAGGGACGGCTGCCATCTGATAATAAACAGAGGGACTTGCTGAGCATGACTTGACTGAGCACTTGATTTCGTTCTGTGACGGAGGACAGCTTCAAATTACCGCAGTCTCCTCACTGCCTGCGAGTGCCTGCAGGAGTGTGCACGGTATCGGGGGCCTCACACCCTCCTGGAATGGGCGGCTGGTCTTTCTTCAAACTGCGAGCTGCGTAACGGCTAAACATCGACAGAGCCTTACAAGCAGGAGTGCCAGAAAGCCACAATTCTTACCTCAGCAGGCTTCTTACGTGTTACTGTCTTGCTACTTACTTGTGGTAAGGAAGAAGTAATTCATACACGTTTGGCCATGTAGTGTCACTATAGTCGGCTTAAACGCTTGGTTAGCAGCCATGTCTGATGTCCTGTTTCAGGTCTTAATGTACTGAAGTGAACAAGACTGTAATGGGCCATGAAGGAAACTATAAACCTTTGGTGAAAATCCAGCAAGTGGAACTGGCTTATCTTTGCAGTCGCACTGCACTCTACTGAATCAACTAGTTACTCCTTTAAAAATCAATATAATACAAAAACAATGCTGTGATATCAAAAAAAAAACAACTTCAGATGTGTCACAGAAGCACTGTTCTTGGATTTCTCGGTGTTGTTGGCTCACTCCCACTCTCCTGGCACCGGCTTTTTAACCAGTTTAAGAGGACTGAGACACGAGATGTCGTGGATTCTTGTCACGTTTTCAGCTGTTCCACTGTGAAATGTTGCCGTCGCTGTCCGCCGTCACAAACCACACTTTGCTTCCCCTGCTTTGACTCTCTCAGCCTGCGTGTGGAACAATAAGCGCTGATCCGTGCTCATGACTCGTAAGCACCCTCTTCCCTTACCCTCCCTCACCCATCTGCGCTCTGATGCCGGGATGCGACACCGTGTGTTGTCTGAGACACTGAGGCCAGTCAGTGGCCGAGCCTGCCAGAGTGGAGAATGTTGAGCGGCTGACCACCACTGGCCCCCACCATGTACCAGCATGTAACAACTGCAGCCTCTGGTGGTTTCTGGTCTCACAGGCAGAGCTTGATGTTAACATTATGGCTCAGTAGCAACAATGAGGCTGATTCAGAGCAACAGACCAGTCTGGATGTCCACGATGAAACCAATGCTGCTTCTTAGTGTGTGTTTGGTGCAGAATGTAACTCCCTGTGTTTCATCATCTCAATTTGAATCCCACAAAGTCCACAATGTGTAATTTACCAAGAATAACAACAAAGCAGGTACCTTCTTTTATAGACCCAGTACACCTACAATATTGAGCATGTTTCTGTCTACAACCATAACTTCGTAATGACTTCAGCCTCTAACACTGAGAACATGAGATAACGTCTCCATAGTTTGTTCTCGGCATCAGACAGACAGAAAAAAAAACTTCTGTGGAGTCTTAGTGGAAATACAGCTAGACTGTCATACCATTCAGCTCCTCTCCATGGCCTGAGCCACCGCTGCCATTACGAGAGTCTCTTTTCAAACTCACTCAGAAAGCAAACTATAGAAGAACGGGTTTATCCTGTTTCAAATCGGGCGGATCATATTTCTTATCGTTTACACACTTGTTCAGCCATTATACATAATAACTCTTCTTTCTATCATTTGGGTCCATACAGCCTGCTACGCAAAGCAAATGCAAGCTCTACCTGGTTTGTGCGGTCCTTGGCTGCGGCACTGGCACAGTGCTTCCAGGTCTCTTGTTGAGAGCCACTATGGGATTTCTCCCCGCAAGCAAAGGCCAGGCAGGAGGTGTTGGCAGGGGAAGGAAGTGTTTTTCCCCAGTGGATTGCGATCCATCAACTCCCTTTACATAGCTGAGAGGCTGCTGGCTGGCCGGCCCTCAGTCTACAGCCAGTCCCTCGTCAGCCATCCCTAAGCCATAACACACACTCATAAACCAACACTGGAGGAAACAGGACCGCCTTCAGATGGGAACCGCGGCACTCTCATGCACTTGTGCACATGCAAACACAAACACAGTCATTGTAATCTGGGCGAATTAATTAAACATGCAGACAAAATGCAGACTGCGCACTTCTGCGCATTGGCACGTGCCCATGCACATTAGAGACTTGACAGGGGGGGCGGAGGAAAGATGGCAAAAGGTCCTTAAAGGAGTTAGTACAACCACCTCTAATGTTCCATAATCAGATAATATCCTAGCCTTGAGGAAGTTACTCCTGGAGATGCTATCAGCATTCGCTTGGGGAGTAGTCAACAAACTATCTTATCTACCTTCCCACAGACTTCATGATTGCTAGTTTTAGTGATTGGATATCTGTTGCCGAGAGGGATTTTTTATTTTTTTTTTCCATGAACACTCGGGTGCTCTTTTCCGCTCAGAGGAGCTACTAATTTATGTATTCATTCCTTTTTGTCTCTACTACAAAGGCAGAACATGTCCCAGTTCTTTATATATTTCCCTCAGCTGTTGGATCTTGAGCCTACTTGCCAGGCAAGACCGTGTAACTCGCGCAAACTGATCCCGCCCATACCCTCAACATGCCTCAGATGTTGTTGGGGTTTTTTTTTTTGTCAGTGTCCAGTCACTATGTGAGCCCTTCAGTACATTCCTTTCAGTCTGAGTTTCTTTTTTCTTTTTTTTTTCTTTTGGCCACACTATTTGAACACACTCTCAGACTTTGTTCTGAGTAACTTCTGGCCGAGTGAGGGGGTTACTCGGGCACTTTGGTGACCTTCCTACTGAAATGAAATGTTGACTGTTTGACTTTCTACCAGAGCGTGCCGTTTGGAAGCACTGCAGTACTGAATTTCTCTGACATGGACAAGAGTGCATGGCAGACCCCAAAAAGCAGCCATAATCTTGTTGGACTTTTGACTGTGAAAAGGTGGCTCCTGAAAGCTCTGAAATACCAACTTCACACGAGCAAAACAATGCAGTAATGTGGCAGAAAATCCGCTCTGACGGGGGCGTTTGAAGCCCTAAAATTATTCCAATATTTGTGGATTGAGGTTATCCACATTCAGTGTAGTTGCTGGTGCGTAGCCATGAATTAGCTTGCCAAATAAAGCCTTCTGTTCAGGGCTTGTTGGTGTGAATTGCTGTTGGTCTGGGCTTTAATTTTTGAGTCAGAGACACGTAGGAATGTTTTGAGTTGGTGAGTTTTGAGGGCATTTTAAGTTTAGCAGTGCTTAGAAAAACTCAAATTTACTCCTATTAGCTCCTTCATTTAGACACTATAACTTTTATGTAAGGGTAGATTATTAGTGGTAATTGTTGTTTTAGTAGCTATTGATGGCTTTATTTGTGTAATCAGCGATAATAGGCTATTGACACCGAGCACTTAGTGTTAACAGCCAGGATATACTTTAACTGTTGTTTTGTTTTTTTGTCTAACAAAAAAGTTTTTGTGAAACTAGTTCAATACTTTTGCTGCAACAACTGGACAGTGTTCATTCTCTGTACCCTTTCCTTTAACGTCAACTCCTGTCAAGCCTCAAAGACACATTTCATCTATAGGAATACAGCTTTTCGGATCACTTTCACCAGGCTGACAACATTGCTCAAGATTAATTCAGTGTTGAGGATCAGGCCAACTACAGCTGATGGCATAGAAGCCTGTTGCAAGGATGGTCGTTGGATCAAACGCTGAGGCCAGACAGGAACGTCCTCTGTATGCAACTGCATAAATGAATGTGAGAAAGGTCTGGGCTGGGGTCCTCAGAGCTACAGGGGACCCTGCACTGTGGTCTTTATTAACACACACACACACACACACGTCGCCGGCCGTTTCTTTTCACGCGCGAGCGACAGCCTTCGCCGGCTGGTTTGAATGCTTGACTAAGCCGCTGCTGGAAATCCACCCCAGGTGGGACCCTGCGGTGGTGGGCAAGTGTTTGTTGCCTGTTGGCCTGTAACTTTATAATGTCACAGGCGTTTGCTGTTGCAGTTGTGCCACATTAAAACTTCAGTTCTGCAACAATATAATATAAAGATACTGTGCGTGTTGGTGATGCAGAAAATTAAAATAGCTACTGCCAGGTAGCTGCATGCTTGGGTGCCTAATAAAATTGCTAGTAAAAACATGCAGTTCACGTTTTGTATAAAAAAGATGTTTGTTTATGGGTTTTATGACCGGACAGTAGCAGCTTCTTACTGTGGTACATATATATATGCAAGTAAAGACTTCTCATGGAAGATAACAAGGAGAGGCAAAAGCTGAAATTACACAATCATCCACTTCCAATTATCCACTTAGAGCGCCTAAATTGCTCTTTACATGTTTTGTTAACACCAATCAACTGACAATGTTGGAAAATGCTCATTCGTGCTGACGTCTCCCGTGCACCTGTTGCAAATGAACGGTGGAAGGGCTGAGCCGCCATTCGCTCATTTGAGAGAGAGACCCGTTGGCTGTGTTTGTATCAGCTCCATCTATAAACAGGGCCACTTAGTCAGTCAGCGTGCTGGGCCCAGACACTTTGTCCCTCAGGCTGAAGTCACCACTAACCCTCTTTAAATCACCACTAAGACATTCTGTTGACTTGCTTGTTTACTTTGCTTGGCACTGGCAACACTACACAGTGTTAACAGCCTGCTGTCTCAACTCCTCGTCCATCTCCGTGTCGATCTAACTCCCCGTCTCTCTGGTCTGCATGGCACCGACGGAAACATTAGCAACAATAACCCACCGCGGACAGCGTGAAGGCAGCTGAAGAATGCTTGTTATTGTGAGTCTTTAGGAAGCCACAATGCAGCTCACAAGATTTTCAACTTTCCATGAACCCTTCTATATCCATACGAAAGTTCTGTTGTATTAAATTACACACAATTACATTTGTACAATTACAGTTAGGCCCAGAAATATTTGGACAGTGACACAATCTTCATGATTTGGGCTCTGCAAATGAAACAACTAAGAAGCAATTGAAGTGCAGACTTTCAGGTTTAATTCAAGGGCTTGAACAAAAATATCCTATGAAACATTTAGGAATTGTAACCATTTTTATACAAAGTCTCCTCATTTCAGGGGCTCAAAAGTAATTGGACAAATTAACATTACCATAAGTAAAATGTCCATTTTTAATACTTTGTTGAGAATCCTTTGCAGGCAATGACTGCCTGAAGTCTGGAACCCATGGACATCACCAAACGCTGGGTTTCCTCCTTTGTGATGCTTTGCCAGGCCTTTACTGCAGCTGTCTTCAGTCGTTGCTTGTTTGTGGGTCTTTCTGCCTTAACCTCCTAAGACCTGGCATCCACATGCGTGGACATCACATTTTGGGTTATACCATAATACTTAATTCTGCTTATATGGAAATTCAAAATTGTCCCCGAATGCGGAACCACATCATGTCGACAGATGATGCTTAATTTTTATACTTATCAGGTCCCAATAAGCCCAAATAGCAAAGAGAAATTAAGATAGAGCTTGGGTCTTAGGAGGTTAAGTTTTGTCTTGAGCAAGTGAAATGCATCGATGCTCGATCGGGTTGAGATCTGGTGATTGACTCGGCCATTACAGAATATTCCACTTCTTTGCCTTAAAAAACTCCTGGGTTGCTTTCGCAGTATGTTTTGGGTCATCGTCCATCTGTACTGTGAAGCACCGTCCAATCAACTTTGCTGCATTTGGCTGAATCTGAGCAGAAAGTACATCCCTATACGCTTCAGAATTCATCCGGCTGCTTCTGTCTTCTGTCACATCATCAATAAACACTAGTGACCCAGTGCCATTGGAAGCCATGCATGCCCACGCCATCACACTGCCTCCACCATGTTTTACAGAAGATGTGGTGTGCTTTGGATCATGAGCTGTTCCAATTCTTCTCCATACTTTCTTCTTCCCATCATTCTGGCACAGGTTGATCTTAGTCTCATCTGTCCAAAGAATGCTGTTCCAGAACTGGGCTGGCTTCTTCAGATATTTTTTGGCAAAGTCTAATCTGGCCTTTCTACTTTTGAGGCTGATTAATGGTTTGCACCTTGTGGTGAACCCTCTGTATTTACTCTCATTAAGTCTTCCCTTTATGGTAGACTTAGATACTGATACACCTACTTCCTGGAGAGTGTTCTTCACTTGGGTGGATGTTGTGAAGGGGTTTTTCTTCACCACGGAAAGGATCCTGCGATCATCCACCACCGTTGTCTTCTGTGGACATCCAGGCCTTTTTGAGTTCTCAAGCTCACCAGTGCCCTCTTTTTTTCTCAGAATGTACCAAACTGTTGATTTGGCCACTCCTAACATTTCTGCCATCTCTCTGATGGATGGTCTGTTTCACTTCCATTGAGAGCTCCTTTGACCTCATGTTGTGGGTTCATAGCAACAGCTTCCAAATGCAAATGCCACACCTGGAATCAACTCCAGACCTTTTAACTGCTTAATTGATGACAGGTTAACGAGGGACGAGCCCATGCAGCCTTCTGAGTCAATTGTCCAATTACTTTTGGTCCCTTGAAAAAGAGGCGGCTACATATTAAAGAGCTGTAATTCCCAAACCCTTCCTCCAATTTGGATGTGAATACTCTCAAATTACAGCTGAGAGTCTGCACTTTAAACCCATATTGATTATATAACTGTATCCTGAATATGTTTTCGCAAACAGCTAAAATAACAAAACTTGTGTCACTGTCCAAATATTTCTGGGCCTAACTGTATGTCTTGTATTCAGGCAGTTTTTATTGGGAACCGTTTTCAACTGAAGACAAAGAACTGTGGAAAGCCTTCAGATGTAGGTCTCTGGGTTATCCTCAGTTTTAAACATGAACAAATTCCACCAGTCAAAGCAAAAACACAACTCTGCTTCCTCATTGCACATATAGTATCACTGTATTGTTACACATACAGTAAACTAGCCACCAAGGTTGCAAAGATTCCCACGCAATTGACTTGAATTAGGCTCCAAATAACCCTTCATCTGTACTGTGGGGGTGTTAGAGACCAAGCAGTATAAGCAGGGACACAAGGATAAGTTTATTTAAAATCAACTAGAAAAACAAAGTTGCAAATGTTTAAAACACATAAGCAAAGAAAGGAGGTACTGGACGAACTTGGCCTAACAAATGGCACAAAAAGAGGGGTATATGTACCCATAGGCTAGCCTACACAAACACAAGAGGGGGGGGGGGGGGGGGGGGGCATAACTCCATACAATTAAAAAGACCCAAAATAAACCCAGCAACCAATAATGACAAAGTACAAACCTACAACAGTAAACCCAGAGAGAAACTGGCAGACTATATTAACACATTTCAAACCACTTGAAACTTTATCTGTAAGTAAGTATTCAATCAATGGCACTATCAGTTAACCAGTAATTATCCATATCGATGAGGAATTTGACACTATAATAACAGAATAATGGCTTCACATTATCAGGCTTTTTTTTTGTTAAAAGAAGAAATGACCTTACATAAGAGGCCAGTGTACTGCAGGTGCTACATTTGAATTAACCATATAAAAAAAAAAACAATATACTCTTTGCTCCAAAAGTGGGTAATTGCTTTGGCAGCACAGTAAGACATGTCTAACAATTTACCAGTTTGGGGTTTATTCAGTTCGTAACAATGGGATCCTTTAAATACGGAGAAGTGAAATCAACAATAGATTTGTTATTTGGCCCACAGATTAATTCTATCAGAGGATGAGAGACAGAATTACTACATGTGGAATATAACTGGCTTCTAGAGGATACAAACCACGGTCCAACAGTCCTTTTGATGTGTTGTTTTGTTTTCAGTGTATTTCAAGGGAAGTGATTAATAAATTGTACACTGAGTTGTTGAAAGCTGCCCAAGGCGTCATCAGCAGAAGAACTGATCCGACTGCTGTGAAACAAATTCTGGCGGTGGGGGGGGCGGGTGGGAAGATTGTTATCTATTGAAGTGGTGTTTAACTGCGTCAGAGATCAGCGTCTTTGATGGCGAAAAATCAAATCATTTATTTTTCTAACAGAGAAATGTCTCGGAGGTGCGGGCTTTTTAAAAAGACCGGGAAGTCCGAGTCTTCCAGTCTTACGTGTACAATGCAGTAGATGACCCGACAAAAGCCTTTTGAAATGTTCAAAACTCAGACTCTTTTGTTCCCAACTGATGTTCGAGCTTCATCTTTGAATCCCCCCACAAGCAGCATCCTTAATTCCGGTCGTGTTCATCATTTTCTACGTAACGCCAACACAAAGGGCAATTTTATGACTGCTTATAGAATTTGATGAGCCATTTCATTGGGTGCCTTTAAAGAGGAGTTCCACCTCACAATTTCATCTCTGTTATCTCACACCCGGATAGCAAGATTGTTTCCTGCTCTAAGATAATATCCTCATTGGATATAATTACTATTGCAATAAAAAAAAAAGCTATTCGTCTAGCATCTTATACCATCAGCATTGCTTCAAATAATTCAAACTTCTTAATGTTTTTGTACATGTGGTTGCCTTTACATATTTGCTTGACAAGTGTGTATTAAAAGTACAAAATACCTGCTGTAACAGCCACCAGTTTGTAGCACAGAAACTGTGGGGTAGCTGGAATATTTGGTTCATTATGAGCGGGATAATTAGTGGCCTGTCTGACGTGTGACGCGTGGGAGGTTTATGTTGCCGTTTTATTGTGCAATCCAATGCATTAGTGTCATTTAACCAGATGCCGACTTCTTGGACTTTAATAATGGGATCAGAGACGGGAACACACTGCAGACATAGTCGTTCGGATATCTCATTAAATATAAACTGGGCATCATACTGGAATACAGACATGACAACACAACAAACCTTGAACACCTCATGTGACCCCTCCTTTGTTTGCTTGCAGTGTCACTTGTTACACTGTCATTAAATGGGAACACTGAAAACGAGCACCTATTTTAAATCCAGCTCTTTTTTTTGTAATCACAGATTTGATCACAAACCAGACACCTTCGTTGTGTGTGTAATGAAGTCAGAACTACAGCAAGACAAACCAACTTGATACATTTCCGACAAGAAATTCAGATTTCAATTGCTGCTACACTGCTGTAATTAAGAGTTATAACAGTGTGCTCACTCATTTTCATTTTCAACTGTTTGTTGCACTTCTGCCTTTTTGGAGGTGAAACGTGGGAGTGATGTCAAGTCCACATATTTTGGCAGTTCCTTTGTTTGTTGAGCAGCAAATTGACTTCCAAGCGCCGATTTTAAGAGAGGTTGTTTTGGAATAATCAATAATAGATATTTTGTTCTTTGGAGTGCTGACATTTTGTTACCATATGTGGGTTTTGCAGGTTGGCACCCTGCTGAACCCGGGGCTCTCCACTCTCCTGCTCAGCCGCGGTAACCTTGTCCACAACAACACATCTTCCAGCTGTTCAGTAGCTGGCAACAAAAACAACACGAGTAAATCAATCAAACTGGTGGTCCTGATGTGGCTGACTGCCTTGGAATTAAAAAACACACCAGCAAAAATTGCTAAAATGAACATGATTGGCACAGTTGGCAGAGTTCCTGGGACTAACTACTGCACAACAACAACAAACACTGTGGCCTAATAACTCCAGCTTAAATCACCCACATAAATCACCTCATTGTGTTAAATCAAAGATGATGAACACCATAACTTCGGTTTGATGAGGGTGAGCTTGGAAGAGTCTCATGGAGAACATACTGCATTACTAGCATTTGCACAGGTTGGAGGAAGTTATTTCTGAGAGCTGTGATTAATACATTTACTGAGATTCCGCCATTTATTCATTTATTCGTGACATAAAACGAAGCCGCATCTTCTTGACATCCCCCTGCTTACAGTACATTCAAGTCTGCATGTGATTTTCATGGAGACAACGCCAGGTCGTTTTGTAATGATACATGAAAAAGAATCAGAAAAACAAACGCTGGGACAGATCAGCAGCCATGGGACTTGTCCTTGTGACGCAGAAAGCCAAGTTCTGAGTGGGAAAACAATTGTATTTATGTCTCCAGTGGTTACCAAAGCTTTCCTCTGGTTTCTAGTTATGCGGCACTGCGCAATTAAATGTGTCTGAAGTCTGAAATACACGTTTAATCGACCACATTATGAATGTGCAGGGCTGGAGTGTATTCCCAGACGGTTTGAATAAGTCTCTTCACAAATGTGGGTGTTCTATATTGTTGTTTTTTTTCCCTTTGAGTTAGTGAGAAAGAATCATGTATTGTCTTTGTAGAAAGGGTGTAGATTAAGGCTAATCATCTGTTGTATCATGTGCATGCAGTTTTTAATCAGACATTCATTCAGCGTATCTGCACGCTATTCACAAAAGCGGCAGACACCGTGACCTGCACGCCCTCTCCCTCTCTACCTGTATCGCAGTAAGGATTCCATCTTTAAAAGAAGGCACAATACAAATTAAAAACCTGTGATATCACCCCTGTGAATCGAAGATGAAACAAAATGAGAGAAACTGTGCGCCGTTTGGTTCCCCCACTCTCCAGATGTTTAATACGCTGTAATGCACTGTTCCGGCTCATGGTTTCCTCTTCACTGACGAGCAGCCGAGAGCGAGTTGCATCCACAGTGGGTGACGCGCCTGTAAACATTGTCTGGTGTTATTCGGTCATTCACATTAGTTGTTGTTTTTCTTTTTTCTTTCCACATGATTTGATAATATTCAGTAGCTCTGCGCAGTTAGCTGTGTAGCTGTAGTTGTTGTTTGTACACGCTACCTGCTCTTCTGGTCACCCACTGAACATTTAACAGTTAACACTACTGTAAATCCCAGGAATTTGAAAGGCTTTGACTGGCGGCTAGCCATGTCAACTCATTTTTCAGGTATTGATTTTACATCGATCCTCTATGGGGAAACTGTCTGCACCATTAGTAAGTGGTAGGTTGTTTCATATTCTATCGGTTGCTTTTTCTATGAACATGGAATTTGGCTTGAACAGGAAAAGGTTTTGTGCCAAAAGGACTGGACTGGTTCCTCTAAACCAGTGTCTTGATAGTGCTGCTTCTGTTGCTTCTTCATTCCCAGTGTTGTGCCCAAGAATAAGTATGGTTCCGTTTTATGTATAATACACAGTCTACATTTTACTTATCCATATAATATTAACCACGACACCCCCAATAGTTTAAAGATTGCTAGATTAGCAATTATACTAATTGTCTTCAAGTTGACACCTTCTTCTTCTTCTTCTTCACCATAAAAACAGCAGATTTAAAGCGTCTATAATCAGTATTTTTATAATGTATCAAATGACAATGTGACAGTGTGACAGGAGTGAGGAAGGGGTCAGCGAGTACAGAGAGCTATCACCCGTATCTGCAGCTCCCCTCAGCTTTATGGAGCTTTACAGCGAGTTTCAGTTCAGTTTCAGAGAGTTTTTTTAGCTGTCGGGCCCTGAACTGTTTAGGTTCACTCTCATAGCTCTCATGGCATAGTTTTATTTTGGGGGGGGGGGTGTTTGCCACAACAGGCCACAAAAAAAACAACACACTGTACACTACCACAACTTAACAGGTGATGATATGTCAATGTTGTGTTCACAACTTGTTTGCGCTGCCCCCAAATGGCCAAAAGAAAAAAAAAAAGTTATTGCAGGTTTAAAATTGAAATCACTGTGGCGGAAATCCTTTGAAAGAAGAAACCAGTGACAATACAATATCACAAGAAGGCTGTTTATCAGCATGCTGAACATACTTTACACCATCTCTCTGCTGTGGAAGCTGTCACTCTGCTGCGCCAGTGAATGGGTTGTAAATGAAAATGTGAGGCAGTCAAACTGCTGGGACCCCAAAAAGCTTGTGCTGGCCCTGGGTAAATGCATTATGCTATAAGAGGATTTGGCAGAGAATACAATTTGAATGTTTTGTTTCCCTCCTTCTCTCAGGCCTTTAGCTGCAACTTTATTATCTGTGGGAATTCCGCTCTCACCGACAGTTGGCCTGATTTTGTATGTTATATCAACAAGTGCCTCAGTTGATTGAATCTGTAACCGCGCAGAGAGAGAGAGAGAGGAGAGTGTTTACCAGCTTGATTCAATGATACAGAATACAACCACCACTTTGGATGGAAATGTTTCTGCTTCTGCTTCTTTTCTTTTTTTTAGGTCTTGTCCTCTTCCTTAGAGGGTGATATTCAAGTGCCACTTTATAAACACTGTTGATTATGCTAAGTCTCAACTTCACAGATAAATGAGAAATTGCCCCCAACAAATTCCATTAACTGCAGCAAAACAGGCCAACCAGAGTGCAAGTGCTGGGGTGGGTTCAAAACCAAAAGAGTGGTTAGTGGTTATTAAAAGTTCCCTCCAGCAACAGAGTCATGTAATCATTTTTAGTTAACTTCTCTTCCATTAATGATGGTCATTAAGGAAGTCCTGGTAGATTATTGGATGGGCCTACTTCCAGTGGAACCCCACAGGTCGCCATTATGGCCAACACTCAAGGAAAACGAATGTAACAGACAGGTGTCATCCACAGCATGAGTTTCCATCTCTTGCATTATGGTGATTCTTTTCCACGCAGAGCTGCTTTCAATAAAAGCTGCGGAGTCATCACGTCTACACTGCTTAAACCCCCATCAACGATCATGTTGCACTATGCAGATTGGGGCAGACAGCCAGTTGAACCAGGCCTTGTGATGCAGTAAATGAGGGCATCAAGCTCTGTTAGGCAGCAGCATTCACAGGTGGAGCCGAGGCAGAAAATCTACTAATGGAATTACAGTCTTTTCCTTTGCAGTTTGCCGTTATAATTTGCACCCTGCCGATAATTGCTCCCAAGCAGGTATTTCTTCATCTTACTTGGACTGGGAAACAAGAGTTAATAGGTTTCCGCCTTCAGGCCCCGAAGCCATCTTCCAGGCTGAGTCTTAAAACCTTTATATCAGAATCGCTGCTGGGTGTGTGTGTGTGTGTGTGTGTGTGTGTGTGTGTGTGTGTGTGTGTCGAAAATGTGTGCAGTCAACACTGCCTGCAAACTTGTTGTAAGCTGCTCGGACTGTCCTTGCCAAATTGTCTGGACCCCTCAGTATAAGCGGCATGCAAATGCGGAAGGGAGAGCAAATGAGGCTTAACTGGAGCACTCCAATTTTGAAGGCCTCCAAATTCGCCCGTTTTTCAGCCACCTCGGGGGGATAAGGGAAAAAGCAGGCAGGGGGAGTGGAAAATCTTTAGAAAAAGGTGTGAGAGTACAGACGCGGACTAATGGCTTGAGGTCCTGTCTGTAATGAAATCATCTGTTGACTTTTATTTTTTTATCCTCGCAGCTATTCAAACAGACGGCTAAGAAAATAACAGTGTTGCTCAATTAAATCAAGTTTCTACTTCATATATGCAAACAGGCTGCTGCATACATAATATTGTACAGTGTGTAGATAGATATATACATACATGTAAATTGAATATTATATTCTCGCCATGCAAAACATGAGGAGTTTGTGCAGCCTTATTTCCTCATCCTTCCTCTGTCTGTAGTGCCGACATACGAAAGGATGTACACAAGGAGACGTGTGTGTCCCAATTAGAGAAGTACACTTTAATACAATCTGACCCTTGGAGAGCTGGTATTCCCATTATCCAGAGGCAAGAGTGCGTTGCAAAATATTTCCCGATTTATTTCTACAACTGTTAGTGCAGCAACGAGGGCGCCCTAATAAATGGTGATGTCGAGGCGAGCTCACCTTGACTGTTTTTCTGAGAATGATACTGAAAAGAAAAAAAAAATCACTTATTCTGCAAGATTTTTTTGCCTTGCATTTTTTTTTTTTTTTTTTAGCTTCCCCTCATCAGCACTACTTTTCTTAACTGAGCATATTAAAAATGGATTTTCCTCCTTTCAAGTTGAGATTCTTTGTGCTCCCCATCCACACACACACACACACACACACACAGACAACTTACAGCTTCTGATGAACTTCCTGCTTGAATGAGCGCAATAGGTTTGAAAGTGAAATGGGACTTCATATCAAAGCTTGGGGAAAAAAACGGTGCTTTGATTTTTCACCCGCTCTTTTTTTTTTTTTTTTCGTACAGGGGATGTCATTGACTGCTCTTTTTCAAAGCAGCTTTATTTCATGCATTTTCATCAAGTGCTACTCTCAGCCGTTGCCTCAAAACTATTTGAAATCGCAGCCTGTCACTCATCTGGATTTTGCACGTACTGTAACACCACGGCATGCTCAAGAGATAATAATCATTTCGGATCATTTTCAAGCTTTCTCGCTACGCCTGATATCTGCGTCTAGCAGGATCGATTAGTCTCTAGCCCAGTGTCCTTCTGTGTTTCTTACTATTTGTCTGTGTTCTACAGTTCTTTGTGTTTCTCTCCCCCTCAGGTCAGTTCCTCTGGGTGAACAGCTCAGCCTTTGGAGGGCCCTGGGTGCTGAGTCCATGGCTGTGGGGGGGCCAGGGCCCATGTAGCCTGGACATGGCTGTGTTCCTCCACCCTAAGCAAAGTGGCCAATACACCATATGGCTCATAGAGCGAGACAAACCACCGCTCGCCCTCTTCTCCACTGACACCCTGCCACGCATCACAGGGTAAGCACTTGTTTCATACGTGTATGGTGCATGAGAAGCCTGAATGAGAACCTGCACGGCTAACGAACCATGAAGTAGATGTCCCTGTCCACCCACGCCTGATGGTCACAACTATCCACCTGTCACTTCTCCCTTAGAACCAACTTTGTTCGCAGGATCTCTAAGCATCACGCTCAGGTTCACCGAGCCGGAATCGCGCATTCGTGCCAGCCAAGAGCGTTATCGCGAATGTTCTGTTCCCAGACCTGTGTAAATATGTTCCATTAGAGGCAGAGATAGAAAACATCCGGCAGAATCAAAGGATGGCACCCTCGTTGAAAGCCTTTTCATGTGGAGATGGTGTAAGGCGGAGAGAGAGAGCTGGCTGGGTAAGAAGGAAGAAATACAGATGGGTGACAAATTAAAGGGAAAAAAACAACATGAAGTGTGTTAGTATGCGGCCAGGCCGCCAAGAGCTTCAGTGCTGCTTGTGGAGCTCTGTTGGAGGGGTGAACACAAGATATTCCCTCATTTATCTACATTATCAGGCCTGTCTTACACGTTGGTCCAAAAATCTTCCATAGGTGTGAAACTGGGTTGAGATCAGGTGACTGTAAAGGCCATAGCATTTTATTCGCATCCTTTTCCTGCTCACCAAACCATTCGATGGAAGCATCTGCATTTGATATGTTTCTCCACTTTGCCCCCCCCCCCCCCCCACCCCCGTCTGTAGGTTGTTTTAAGCCATTATTGCATTCACATAACCTTCCTGTGTGACTAATCCTTCATTAACACCGGGTCCGTGTGCTGCTCTCATTGTGGCTTTTTCCGTTGGAGGCTTTGCGTCCCACACCGAGAGCAACAGGGCGGCAGAGGCCAGGACAATGCTCGGTTGAAGAGTTCCTCCTCTAAAATCCTCAACATGTGTGGTGGTGTGCATGTGTGGCCGGCCTTTATTAGCATAGCTGTACTTCTTTTAGTGTAGGAAGTCAGGATACGGAGCGCCTCTCGTAGCGCTGCTGCCGCTGCTGTGGACATGTTTCATGCTGCTTGTGTGTGTGTAATCTCTTGAGGGCATTGGAATCATATGAATGTCATGCTTTATTCATCTCTGCTGTCTCTGTGTGGGAGTGAATGCGCGCTAACGTGTGTGTGTTTATGCAAACGCTCACGCTGGTGTGTCTCTTGAGGGCGCGTGGCAGGGACGCGCTCATTACACGTGTGACGGATTAGGCCGCGCGTTTGCGTGCTCTCATTTGTAGTCGGAGGCTGCCATCCACCCACACCATCTCTGCCGTTTGGAGACCTGCTCAGCCGAACCCCACCCCACCCCACCCCACCCCACGTTTCTGCTCCGACAGGAGGACGCACGTGTCATGAAAAGAGTGGGCGAAAACAAAAAGCAACAAGAGCCTCCTCTGGAAGAGTCAGTCGGTTTACTAATTGCCAGCCCGAGCCCTCGCCTTTGAATTTTAATCCTGTGTTTTGACATGTTTGCACCAATTCTGCAGTCAGGACAGGGTTAGCCAGGAGAGAGACAAAACGTCCTCGTGCACAGTGATCAATAGAAGGCAGATTGAAGGTAGATTAACACATATCAGGCTTCATTTCATTCATCTTTTAGTTAAACCTACATGTATTAAAATGACTCACAGCAGCCATGTCCAAAAAATATACAAGTATTTTTCCCACTGGAGTAGAAATAACTAGGCGCTGTTTTGAAGCTGCCCACACAATCTTGCAGTAGTTAACCCTTCATTCTCTCTGTTGATTCTTCTTAGCAGTGAAGATACTCACAGGATTCAAAATGAATCAGGGATGACACAGTACATACTGCTGCTCCTGGAACTTCAACAGCTCTGTTTTTGTTCCTTTACCACATTTTAACCTCGGATTAGCTCTAAAACAAGCGTCCGAGCTCAACTGAAGCCATCAGCCGCTGCTTTGAAATCCCTGAAAGCTGCCCCCCCACCCCCCCGACCCGCTGGCTGCATTGCGTTAATGTTGCGTCACATCTGATGGAATTGTCCAAGTACAAAAACAAATCTTTGAGAGTCAATTCTTGATGGCTAATGCTTCGTCCTCTGCAAGTGCTTTGAAAGTAATAGCAAAAGAAAGAAAAATGACCTAAAAATATTCTCGTTACCAAACCTGTGCTGGATACTTGTGAATTTAAACACTACAGCTCTGCTCTTCTTTCCAAAACCAGAGCATCAAACTTTAACAAGCAGTCTGAGGAAGAATGCCACATTGACAGAATGCCAAATGGTGTTGCAACATGGAGCTCAGGTTAGGTCCATGAAACATATTAATCATTTATCGTTTCAGCCGTGCTTTTAACGGAACAAGTCAAACTGGTTTACCCAAGTGACGTTAGTAAACCATACCCCCAAATGTTGCTGCTTAAAGTTCATGTGAAGTTAGGAGAATCTGTGTTCTCACCACCGTGCAGGTAGAGTTTTAAGGTTAGGTTTTTTATTACCCCCCGCCGCCGCCTCAGATTTCATCATACTGCGTGTAACTACGCCTGAGGGAAGCATATTTAGGACCTCTGAAGCACAGGCAGCGAAGGGCTTGACTCATCAAACAGTGTCAGCTCTCACAGCACAATGTCAGCATCACCGCTGAAACAGAGGCTGGAGAGAGTCGGGGGGGGGGGGGGATATGTATTCATAGTGTGATGTCTTCATGTGTATATCTCTACATCAATCCCAGTACATGCATGTTGTGATATCTCTCATTTTATGTACCGTGACCGTCTCTGGCAGGAGGTAAATTATGGGAGCAGCCTTGTTTTGTGAGCGAGGCAGTCGCAGGTGATGCATGACACCACTGCTACACCTCATCACGGGACTCTGTCTCGCCCTACTTTATGTGCTCACATGATATTACCTCACTCCCCATCCATTACAGGCCTATCCACATGCACATACAGGGTAACGCGCAGTACATACTGTATATTGTAATGCTCATGCCTTCATTTATCTTACATTACTGCTGTATGCGCCAAATGGCCTCAATTGCAAGGCGCATTAATATAATGCTCAGTGCAACGAGCGCAGGTATCAGAGCCAACCAGCGTGACCAAATGCACTCGTGCGCTAGTGTGGAAAGTGTTGGGTGTCATTTAACGCAGGGCATTAGAGCTGCTTCATCTTCAAACTGATCCATAGCTTGTGTAATGCGGGGGAAGGAAGCATCAAAGGAGGCAAAGTGTTCATGCTGAGTTTTTTGTAGGGACATTATGGCAAGTGATATATAATGTGATATTAGGCGCACTGCTCATTCTCTTCTACATAAGCCTGCACATTAAAGCAGCGCAGCCGGAGTGTGTGAGAAAAAGGAACGAATCTCCGGAACAACGCTAAAGCTTCAAAAGAAATAAAGTGAACATGATTTTGCTGAATATTACAGCATGCAGTATAAAATCGATCTAGTCTTGACTTAAAAAAAAAAACCCACACAAAATAAGGCTTAACTGCAGACTCAATCAGCATGTACATGGACAATTAGAGGATTTCACTGCAACTTGTCATGGTCATGATGAAAGTTGTCCCACACGGTGGAGACAAAAAGCACCGTGCCGTTTTTTATTTCCAATTGAAGCAGCTGTAATCCCTGTAAGTAAAAGAGGGATTATTCTCGTCACTAACTTAATTATTCAATTTACAGTCCCACAAATGAAATTTAAAAAAAAAAGCAGCCTCAACACTGACATCACATGTGTATTCGCAGCAGATACACTTAGCGAGCTGAATAATTGCCAACAGCTGCATTACTCAGCTTCTAAAGGAAAATGAAGAAATCAATGTGAACTGTGTATTGGGCAGGTTAGAGTGAAGAAAGATGCTTTTAACTCTCACTAGTCGCTTGTCCAAGACCCATTTGTTGTAATATGATAAACACATGGTCGTGACATATACATCAACATATACTGTACTGTATCCTATGGGCGCAAAGCAGGTGAGTTTCATCGTTTGATGATTCAATTACAAATGTCTCTAAAGTCGCATTGTGATGCTGTTGTTATAAAAATAACCACAATGTCATATAACAGCTCTTCTCTGAAGTACGCTCAGGATGCGTCTGTTAATGGTAGCAGTAGGCAGAGGGGGCAGAGGCCCTTCATTTTGAGTTGAAATAGGCTTTTGAAGCAATACGAATCACCTCGGTGAAGAATACATTGTTTTCTACTGTCTATTTTTCGCCCACATAGCTTCAAAACAAATCAATTTTTTAAAAAAAATTAGGCATCATCTTTGCTGTTAACTCACTGAAGCTGTACACTTCCCTTTTTAACATTCTACCGTAATCATACCACAGGTGTCACTATTTCCTTCTGACACCGCACAGTGAAAATTCTCCATGAAACAGGAGTAACAGCTCACCCACCCAGCGGAGGGTCTCTCACAGCCATGTTTTGTGGGCCCTTCGATGAGTGAAGCTAAACTGGAGTAAGAGAGATGGGTCACCTCGGGGGCCCTCTCGTTGGCAAGGCTGTGCATTCATCCCTGGCAGGCCTGTACTGCACAACTCCTCCGCCGAGTGCTCGCCGGAGCTGACCTCCAGCTCTCGGACAGTGGCGCTTTCGCTGAGGACGTTCCTCGGCAAAAGCTTCGCAGGCTTTATTCTTCTGTAACTTCAAAAAGTGGATGGTTGATTTCACTGTATCAGACGGCATCCACAGTCGTCCATTCGACCTGCACGCAGGGAGCTGGCTGGTGGAAGTTGAGAAGCCTAAAAATTTGATTTGGGATCTGCTGGTCTTTGATATTAATGTTTGTCGTTTTGTTTTTCTAGACTGGTTTACATAATCAAACTGCAATCTATATTACACTGATCTCATTCATAGGCAAGGCTGTCCAACATTGACCATTTGATTAAAAGGACACCACACCCTTCCACTCAATCCCTTGTTGTTTTAGTTGTCTGCTCAATTAAGTTCAATTACTCACAATGGTCAGTGTTTTCATTGTGATACATTTTTCTTCAAGCGTGCACCCATTACTAATTCGTGTTTAGTCATGTGACCTGTGATAAATAGAGCCATGAACACTAAGGCAAAGCAAAGAGGGGTGGTTGTGCATTGTGGGTGACTGCTCTGTGTGGCTAAGAGGGAATCTGAGGGGATACATTTCCATTTCTTGACATACTCTCTGTCTCTGTCTTTGTCTGGCTCCCTCACTAGCCTCCTTTGCTATGTCGCTGTTTCAAATGGAAATGAGACTCCTTATAGCGCCGGGGCCGCCGCTGCTTCACCACTGTTCTCGCTGCCTTTTCCACAGAAAGCAGGCAGCGCCGTTATTTTCATCTGCGAATACATTCTCCCTCTCTAAGCCTGCCATTTTTCTGCACATTAGTCAACGCTCCATGATAAAAAATAAGTTGACACAGGAAAGAGAACACAAAATGTGACACAAATGAAAGGGGTCACTCCTGGCTTCTACGGGTGACAGGTGCAGGAGGCAAGGCAAGTAGAAGGCAAACCATGTGGGTATGAAAATAAAAGAAAAATTACACATTCATTTAAATGTACATTCAAATCTTATGATCTTATATACTGCATATAATTACACTGCATATCCTCTGATACACACACACACACACATTTTTCTCTGTCACAACAACATATTATTACGCTGCCCCCGTAGTGTAGTGTTTTGGTGGCAGCTCCCGGTGGGACTTCAGAAATGAAACATTTGAGCCCCATATAGGCACCAGCCGCCCATCCACAGATGAGTTATATCTTGTCATCCTCAGCTTGCATACTCCACAATCCTCCCATGCACACTCTCTTTATCTTTCTCCTCTTCTTCTCCACAGACAGGTTACATAAGGTACCATGGTTTTTAGTCCCCACCCCCCGTTCATAGGCCGTCTGCCTCATCTGAGAATCGCTAATCATGTTTCCCCAAAGTTGCATTGTACATTCCTGACAGCTGAAGTTTTGCACAGGAGCAGAGGAAGGTGATTTTTTTTCGGAGGGAAGCAACAGTGGCCTAGTTTTTATGACAAGACTGAGTTTCAGTTTTTACCAATGACAAAAAAAAAAAAAGCACCAGGAGATTTCAAGCCCAGACATTAAAAGCTTAGCACCTAAGTCACAAAAGGCTTTTGCTGTGATGCACGTTTTGCATCAGAGCAAATGCTGAAACGGAGACAGTGTTTCTTCTTCCTGTTTGCCCTCATCTCCCTCGCGGCTAGTCTTGCGACGAGCATGTCTCGCAGGTGTACGGTGGGTATGCATCATGAAAAAGTGGCAGTTTCTCAGACGGAAAAAACATGTCAAGTTTAACCATATTTAATAATGTAGAAATTAAAGATCAAAAAATCATTCATTTTGAGGCATTGCTGAAATTATTGTAAACAAAGCCACTGCCAAAGAATCTATGAACTTCACATTGGGTGCATTTCATTGGAAGTGTGCTGCCTAGCTTGATAGCACAAAGGTCGAAATGATTTTAACTAAGACAGGAAGAGGACGCTGTTCTTCCAGTGCATTTACCTCATCAATGATCTGATTTGTATTACAGTGATACCTCTGCCACATTTCTCTGTAAAGGGCCAAAGATGGTAAAGAATGCAGCGTGACAGTAATGTCCCACCTTTTAAGGGGTCTTATTTAAACAAAACACCAGGACAAGAGTATCCATGAAGTTTTTATTCCCAAGTTGATATGTAGAATGATTTCATTGGAGATCCTCTCGTGTCTTTTTATGTGTTTTCCCATCCCACAGCAGGGTAGTTGTTAGGTTTTTATAGCTTTATGTAGCAAACTGGAGTTTGGCTACGTCAAACAGCATTTATTACCCTCTATAAAAAAACAATACAGGCCAGAGATAGGCAGTTTCACAATAAATATACATGCCAATGCACACAATTTCACAACTTTTGCAGACGTGGTCCTGACTACTCATTGCAAAAAATGCAAATCTCCTCTTATTTGACTCTTTGCTGTCAAAGAAAATTGATTAAATCTTTTCACAAAAACTGTATTAAGATGTAACAGTACAGTGTGTCTTTCTTTGTTTGATATCGACACTTAAGTTTACTTTAAGATCTCCTTTCATCTTTTTTGTTAGAAGGCCAGTATTTTTAGTCCTGAACCAAAGCTTCAGTAACAGATAATAATTCCATATCTTGGAGAAAAGCCAATCTCATTCTGGGCATCGCGGAGAGTGTAATGTGTGTCCTATGGTCCAGTCAAATAAAATCTAATGGTGAAAATCAAACTTTTAAATATAATTTCTCTCAATTAAGCAAAGCATTGGAAAAAATATACAAACCTGATGGTGGCGCTGGAGGGGAAAATCTGGGGATCACCAAAGTCATTAGGAACATGAATGTGTGTATGAATTATAATCCAATGGTTACCTAGACACTTCACAGTAAACAAAAATGTCAACATCATGGTGGCACAAGAGGAAAAGTCAGGGCATCACCAAAGTCATTAGGATTCATCCTCTGGGGATCAGAATGTCTATACAAAATTCCATGACGATCCATCCAATAGTTAGTGATATATTTCAGTCTGGACTAAAGCGCTGAACCGAATGACCGACGTTGCCGTCTCCAGAGCCACGCCGCCAGTGTGGCTTAAAACAATTGGTTGGTTTCTTGTGGAAGGAAATAGTTTATGTTTTAGTTTATATGTGTATTGTTGAGCAGCCCTGACAAACAGAGGTGAAACAGAGGATAAATCTGACAGAGGCCATATTTTAGTAACTACCTAACAAATTGCCCTGTAGCCTGCGGGCTGGAGACGTGAGAGTTTTTTATCAATATTCTAGCATCGTATGTAAATGTAACATTTTGACATCCTTCTGACAGCATTCCAAAGGCGTTTTGCGTTTGAAATATTGAATAGTTTATCTGTAGCTTCTAGGCATGAAGTGGCACTCCACTGGAAATACAAGGCTCAATACGAGTGTTGCAGTTATGTCACAAATCTTCTTGCAGCCAACATGGGTGTCATCACGCAGGTCAGATGAAACTGGGCGTTCGTCCAAATGCAAAATGTCAAAAACGCAAATGCAAAAACATACTATCTGAGTTGTTGGATTTGTTTCCAAAGTTACTTTACATAGAGTATTAAACTGTACTGTGTGAAAGACTTTGGCGTGCTTGTTGGCTAATATTTGGCCAACCATCACTGATACGACCTATCTGAATACAAAATTGCTGACATGCATCTGTGAGGCGACGCTCCCTTTCTTTCGGATTACAGAGCAGAAACCATCATCTGTTCTCGTGATGCAACTTTAGGTCCAGTTTAAGTGTCCCAGACAATTCGCAGATCTGAGGCCAGACGCCTGTATTAGGGCCAATTTAAGCCATAGCTCTGTAAGTAGCTCAATAAGTCTGACCAGGTCCGAAAGGCAGCGTGACCCAGTCTGTGAGCCCTTTCAGACACCCAGACATTTTGAAATATGTCTGGCTTTCTCATCACATAATCTGCAGCTGTCCTTAGATAGGCTTTGTGGAGATAAATGATCCAATATTTCTCAGATGATTAAAACAGTATATAGAAATATTAATTGGACTTTGCGCATTAAAGTTGACCTGATGGTCCCTCTAGAATTCTGTCTTCGCTGTTTGGTTTTCCTTGACGGCACAAATGCATGCAGACAAAAATATTGCCTCAAGCTACTTCTTCTCTTCTTTCTCAACCCCCATTTGGCACAATCCAGTGAAAAATATAGTCTTTGTTTTATTTGTGTTTTTGTGGGAGAGCGATGCGTCACGATCACAGCCCAATTTGTGGGAAGACTGTGACCCGTCTGTGCCCTGTTTAGTGTGCACTCCATAACTATGCCAAGAAACTACTGGCAAGATAGTCAGTTCATTGTGAGTTGTATGGCAGTCTTAATATTCTGACAGTCATGTTGTTTGTTTGCTGAGAATTGACTTGAGTTTGATCCGTCATGTCAGCAGGACATGCCATGGTTCAGTCACCACGCTCACTGGGTGTCTGTGGCTGCTGGACGTAACTTGTGAAAGCCGACAGGTGAAGATCTTAAGCTTCTCTCTTTGTTCTTAGTTAATTAGCGGACTAATTTGTCAGTCTAGACTGTCTGCTGGAGAAAGACTGTGACAGTTTAAATCAACTGATCAGATAGTCGAAGAATGATGAACTAAGAATTGATTTAGCTGAGGATAGTCAATTTTACAATTGTTTATTTATTTGCTGATGACAGACATTTACTCATTCGATCATTCATTCATTATGTACACAACATGAAGTGCATACAAAGGAAAGACAATCAACTGAGATAAATCACGATGTGTTGCACAGCACAGCTGTGAAGACCAGCCTTCATTTCCACATGCAGCAACGTGAAACACACTGGTTTTGGCTGGCAGCCAGAGAACAGATGTCCTGTGCAACAGCCTGAACACCAGTAAGCCACCTTTAGCCTGAGAGCCCACATGTTCATACAGTGATGGGCTGAATGAAAAAGAACTCCTCTCATTGTCTTCTCCCTAGGTGCCTTCAAAATTGGTAACTCTGCTTCAGGGTGTAGGGTTGGGTAGAGGACAGGGGGTGCAGCAGGTTGATCATCCAGGCTTTTGTCTTGCAATACAGAAAAAAAAGAGGCTGTTTCTGCAGCTGTCCGCCGGGAGTCTGATCCCCAGGATTGCTGGACTATTCCAGATGTATAATCACCTCCAATCAGGCCATCCTCCGGTCAGCAATACCATCTGGTAGAGTGGCACTTTGGTTATTGAGGTGTCTCAGAGGGGCTGCTACAGGGGAGATGAGAGGTCGCTTTTCCAAAACCTTGAAAACCTGCAATTGCAGGATGGGACCGGGGGCCCAAGACAAAGAGGGTTTGCAGGACAATCAGGTCATCCACCCAATCTAACTGCAGTAATGTACCTATAATAATGGTGTGCATAGTGTCGGTGTTGATTTAAATTGTATATGGCACAAATAATAAATAAATAAATGTAAATGTAAAGAAATAGCTTTCACTTTAATTATACCCCCCCACCTTGGCTTGGTATGCACAATCTCTAGCAAGGAAAGAGTCTGTGTATGTGATTTCCATGGAAACCTTCCACCCAAAGAAGTTAATGTTTTCGGGTAAACTTGGGTCTACTTGTTGTTGATCTCCCGTGACCAAACTAAATGCACAGCTGTCACCACTCACAGTTTATGGACATTTCCATTGATACTGTATTCTCACATCAACTCATATCTGGAAGAGAAACAGATGGTCGTTATGGCCCCCTCTTTCCTGGAGGGTTGCTTCCCCACAAGTAGTTGCCACTTGAGCCGCACTCACACATATGTTCATTATCTCCAGGCACTCAATTGCTCCTCCACTACATGGCCTCTGGCTCGTCTCCGGCAGCTGCAAAAGCAAATGTGCATTTAATGATTTTCGCTTTCAGACTCCCATATCAACCAAAAGAAATCAATGTACATGAGTTAAGCTTAATAACGTCTTGCAAAAGGCCTGTGAATTTTTAAAATGGAAAGTGAGCATTTTTTGAGGCGACTATGGTAAGAACTGCAAGGATCTGCGAGTGTAGTGTGTCATTGTGGAGGCTGTTGAGGGGCCTTTAGGTGAGTGTGCAGAGTCTGCTGGTGTTGCAGCAGTGGCTTGCTGAACAAGGCGCTGAACTGGCAGGTCAGGTAGCTGTTGTTGCTCTCCGAGGTACTGCACCTCTGCTGCTGCTGAGTCGTGAGGGGTCCTGAGGTTCATGCTTGGCCCTTGCCAAGATGATGAAGGAAACGGAGCCCACATTCTGAACTCTAATTCTCCACTCAGACCTCATTGTATAAAAGAACTACTCAACAAACTAAACAGCTCCAAAATAGCTCCTCCAAAACATCCTCATTCTGGCTAAAGTCCCAAAGGCATCATGCAGCCAGAACGCCTGTAGCTCGCTTTATAAAATGGAGCAACCAACAACCTCATCATCTTTAGTTAATAAAATAAAGTACCACTTAAAACATTTGAGAAATCTGTTTTATTAGTATTCCTTTTGTCTTTTTTCTTCCTTGATTATAGGCCTTATGTGGTCGTTTCTCCCCTTGAATAAGCCTAGTCATTTTAATTAAGTAAGCTGTTGTATTGTGTGGATATATTTGACTGTACAGGACACATTCATAGAGTCAAACAGCCCCTTTGTAATTTCTCTAAGGCCTCGGCTAAATAATTTCCAGTGGGGAAACCCTGCTGACCACAGACAAAAGGTGAATGCCCCACAAATTGCAGTTTAATTGCAGCATTGGTGAATGTTGTTAATTGAATTAATTTAAGTATTTCCATTTCAGCATCCAAGTACAGTGGTCATCATCATTTGTAATTTCCCTTCTTCTCGTCTATGGTATGTAGGATGTCAAAAAGTTCAAAAGAAAAAAACATTGCCGCAACTCCTTCATAAAAGAACAGACAACGGTTCCACCTGCTGGTATGCATTAAGATGCTGAAGATTCTGGTTTTCACTGTGAGTTTCATCCTTGATGAAACTAATTCTGTACTTCTGCAAATCTGTGCACACATGCTCAGTTTCCCTCCAACTGACTTTGAACACAGTGAAGGGATCAAAGAGCGATCTAATCTGATATTCCAGTATCTGAGGTTATTATAGTAGATGCAAGCGAGATAGACACCAGCCATCCGTACGCTGTATGAGGATGTCATTCATTTCAGCGCCAGATCAGATCTGTACAAATGGATCAAAGTAATCAGTGTCAACTAATTATTCTTTGAGCGTGAAGTAGTTCTTTTTTTTTCCCAGCGTGTTGATGAAACGTCCCAGTTTTTAGTGTGTAAATGGATCGGCAATGTCTCTAACACAAAGAGAATAGATATCATTTGGTTACAACGTTCATTGACAGTCAAACTCATTCATTATACATGACGTTATGGGACGACGGCAGAAGGGATGTGGGGTGGTACTGTAAATATATCTTTCCTTATTCTCGTGTAAAGCTTTAAAAATTACCTTTGATATCAGATGTCAGAAATTGTCGAAACGTTTGAATTTAACATGGAAGTGAATGGCATTTGGTTTGAGGTGCTCAGTGCATTGAAACAAATCTTCTACAAGGGTCGCCCTGGTAACGTACCATCAGGGAGGGGCCTGACCTTTGCTGCATGTCTTCCCTAAGCACCAACCTCAGGGGTCTGAAAAGTGAAGCCAATGCAGAAGTGCCTTAAACCTGCATTCTTTCTAATGGCCAGCAGGGGGCGACACCACTGGTTACACAAATCGCTGATTGTATAGAAGTCTATGAGAAAATGACCCTTCTTCTTGATTTATTGATTTATTAGCCCAGTAAACATTTTCGTCATGAGTTTATGGTCTCAATCGCTAGTTCCAAGTCTTCTTCAACACAGCATGATGTTTTTTACATTTAGGAAATCATTGTAACATTTAGAGTAAAATAGACGATAAAGCAGGGTTTGCATTGGGGTGGGGCTACCTTGTGATTGACAAGTCACTACTACGGCGACCTGTCAATCAGGATAGAAGTGCTCTGTTGCACTAAAAGACACTCTCTGGGTTTTTCCAAGTAAGTACATTTACAAGCTAACTTTGTTAGCAGCTACTTCGTATGGCGCGGCCAGAAGCCAGGTGCAGTCAGGTTGCCGGTGCAGGTAGGTGTGCATATTGTTTTCGGGTTCTCAGATCCCCATGGTCACTTCTGGCTCCAAAAAAACAAGATGGCGACGGCCAAAATGCCAATCTCTCTCTCCCACCTTTCCCGTCTCTCTCTAGCTATCACCATCATCATACAGCAGAAATGCCAAAAATAAAAAATAATCTAACAAAAAGATACGATGTCAAGTTACTCTAGAGACCTCGCTATGGATAGTTTTCATCAAGACCTATGATAGTAGAAAATAGTTCTCATGCACTTGTCGAGACAAGCAGTGGGAGCTTTTCAGCTGAAAATGATGCCACCAACAAGAGAGCATGTTTCTCTTAGGGGTTTCTCGTTGCCTCTCAAGCCATGTAGACAAAATGACACACTGTACAAATATACAAGAGGAGATTGTGGCAGGGGCATAAACTCGAGGAGTACATCCTGCTTAAATATTGCACAGGCACCAAATCTGGAATGGGACTTGCGATTATGAAACATGGTTTCAGAGCTTCTGGTGTTCATGAAATCAAAGCAAAGTTCAGACAACTCATCCTCGCAGAGGCTTTGCGACTTTAATGAGCTTTCTCCCTGAAGCCCAAATAAACCAGCAGTCAGTCTTCTTTATTAGCTATTATTGTCTATAATGCACACGTTTATACTGCAGGCCGTATGAAGAATGTAGAGAAACACCTTGCTGGTTTGTCCTCATGTCTCCATCCATTATCTATAATGAATGCAAACACATTATTATTATCATTATTGTTGTTATTATTATTATTATTATTATTATTATTATTATTATTATTATTATTATTATTATTATTATTATTATGTGTTTCTGTGGTGTATCACTTTAAATTGCTTTATTTTTTTTTGTAAACCACCAGGGTCAGGAATAAAACAGGGGTATGCAATTCCTGCTAGCATCTAACTTCCAATAAATAATCCCCTTAACAGTAGATAATGAATCCATGTTTAATTAGAAACAGTAATAAATACAAACTAACATAGAAGTTGGTTTCACTTAAACACATCCTGCTTTGTTTTCCTTTTCTTAACATGAAGCATAAGTGTGAGGTTGTTGGTTTCTGTTTCCACATGCCCTCAGGATGTTTATTATACAGCATACTGTAGAGGCCTGGCATAGGGAATTAGGGTGGATAGTCTTGTAGTTTGTTGGCTTTGTGGTTTGGCAGGCTGTTTGTTTACTTCCAGGCTCTCACATGGCCGCTTTGCCTCTATAAGACAGATGTGACCTTTTTTTATTTTTTCCTAAGGAGCCCAGTTGTTTATGCAAAAGAAACCAGGTATGTGATAATAATACCAGTTTAGCAGTTCTACCATGTCACTGTGATAGGCTGCTAAAACATCTGCCCACACACTAATGTAATTGCTTGCCTTGACGCTCGGGCTACAAGCAAACCAACATGGCCATTACTAGTGAAAACATTACGTATTTGTATTGGTCTCTCAGATGTATGGATACAGCTGTGGAATAAACATTCAAGTATTACCACGGGCACTTTTCTACAAAGTATTTTCTATCGTTTCTACAGCTATTTTAATGAGTACTTGAAATCAGCAATTGGAGAGAAGGCCCTGATACATAACAGCCCCTCAGTAATTAATAGTGCATAAAAATATCCAGCTGCTCATCAGTGCTCCATTACAAGAATTAGCCTCAATCAGTGCTGAGTACTCTGCAGCTTCTCTTTGACATGATAGCACGTGTTTGACTATACCTGAAAGCAGCAGAAACCGCATTTTAAGTTTTGGAGCGATGCATGCTGTGTCGCTGTGGCACATTTTGGGGCCCAGGGCTGATAACGGAGCACAGGCACGACCAGAAGAAACTAGATTTCGTTTCAGAGAGAAACCAGATGGAAGGAAGGAAAGAATGAAGTGATGCAATTGGGTGACATGCTGCAGAGCTTTGATGGTTCTTCTTCTCTAGAGCTGCCGGAATATGATGTGGCTCGCAGGTTCATAATGATCTATGTATACAGTGCATGTCATTGCGTGGGCAGCTAACACGGGCATTGTTATAATGACTGCAGCAATTAATGAACGCTGCGTGAATGAAGTGTGTCTTATGGATTACTATGGCAACTGTCCCAGGACTGGACGGCAACAGATCTGGACCACTGTCACACACACTTTTCCCGTGTAGAATTCAGGGTGCAGAGTCGTCAACTCGGGTCTGTGACAGCTAATAATGTTAATGGTAATAATAATAGCCGATCTACATAACAGAATAACCCCGCATGACAGTAAAGTACTGTCTGCTAGAAACTCTGTCAAAGCTGATAGGAAAAGTATTGCAGCAGTTTCTGCAGATGAAAAATTATACTGCAGATTCTGTACAACAACTGCCTCCATCTGGGAGAAAGCACATTTTATTATTCAAAGAAGCACATCAGATAACAGCATAAACAGGAGAGAGAGCGGCTTAAAAATCAGAGTATTGTGAGAGTGCCGGAGCAGACGCAATCACACAAAAGCCGGCTGACACCGTGCTTCAGAGCGGGAGTGCAGTGCGCTCCGCTGTCCCGGTAGCATTCATCAAAATGACGACCTTACCTTGTTAGCAGAAATGCTTCAGATCAAACACGGCTGCCAAAAAGTCCAAATCTGATCAGGCTCTGTAATTACTGTAATTTACTGTACAAAATATTCTGCCGTTCAGTGACAGTCGTCTCCAATTCAGTTAGTGTTCTTACCGAGAACAGTACGAGTCAGTCTGACTGTTAAATAATGGCTTAAATGGTGAAAAGCTTGATATCGTGCTTTCATAAAATATTTATGGAAATATCCAAGACACATAATCATTCTGACAAAGAAAAGTGGTTGGGGGGGGGGGGGGGAGAAAATGCTGTATTCTGCCTCCAGACATTTACATACTATATTTTCTGTCATGTTACTTCCTGTATAGTCATGAAGAAGAAGTTTAGTAAAGTTACTAAGATAAATGATAAATGATTAAATATTACCAGCGCTTTGGCAACCGAAAGTCAACGCTTGGTTTCATGTTTGGTAGCCACTTTTAACAAATGACAGTCAGACCTTGTCTCCTCCTTAAATTGCAAGGAAGAGGAAGACAGAAGAAGAGAAGACAAGGGGGTGGGGGGGGGGGGGGGTTCGGACAGGACCATGGAGTGTGTTTCAGGCCCTCTGTCTCACCCCCGTCCTTCTGTGCGATACCCACTTTGAGTGTGTTCCAGTGACTAAACAAGACCCTCAGCTTACATTCAGTTCAGTTCTTTTTTTTCCTTCTGCGCTGACAATAAAGAACTTTCTGCCTCGCTGTCATTTTCCAATAATTACGGCAGCTTTCCAGAGCCAAGTGCTACATTATCGTGTCACCCTTCAGCCCGGGGTTCATAGGAACCATTAAAGTTTCAGAGCGAAGAAAGATCATTCCACTTTTGTGTTCCTTTTGATGTCGATTGCGCAGTAAAACCAAACTGTCACATGAATGATGCTCCCAGACAGATGACGAAAGCGAGGACTTCAAGGCCATCTAATGTCTGAGTTGGCCACGAATACCAACGAGAGCGTCTGCTGATACGTTGCCACAAAGCAAAGAAGAATCCAGCTCCCGTTAGTTTCTCTGGTTTCCGTCAACAACCACGGTTTCCATCAACCCAACGAGTAAGCAGCTGTGATGTGTGTATGTTTGGGCGAAGAAACATCTTGTGAAATGGGTTGTATTATTTTTTTTATTATTCTATCATTTACTGTACACCAGAGTGAACATTTTTGCAGGAAATACAAGTCTTTTTGAGGGTTATGGACTGAAAAGGTCTTGGTTGGACGACCTGTCAGGTCTTTCAGATTTTTATTTTACTGTTTTCTTTTGATGAACCCAGTGGCTTTTCTTTTTCTGTTTCCAATGTAATCATCAGGCAGTGATAACAAGAGAGAGGTTCACAGCGGTTCAAGGAAAAACCATGCCGCTCCTTATTCCCATGTGGCCCTGACATATAAGCCTCCTCACCCTCCCTGCTGCATGGGGTCCTCAGTATCCTGTTGCCTTCTTCACCACGATTATGTACCCCCACTATGCACACTTGCAGACCTCCCCCCCTGTATTCATGTTAACCCTCCATCGCCTGTCAGCCCCAGGGGCCTGTTTTAGCGAAGATGAAAGCATGGCAACTCCTTTGATAGCACAATTTATTACATGAATTCCCCCTGATAACTACAGAGAAAGGTGCGGAGGAAAACAAGAATGCATTCACCTTGTTAAATCTGAACATATATCACCCACTGCCAATGCTGAACTCAATTTTCTTTCTGTTTGTGCACCGGCCCGCTGTTAGCTGATAACTTCTCCTAGGAAACAGCTGGTTTCACTTGCTCTGTCAAACCAGATGAAATACAATAACGGAGTAGGTGTAGAAAATAATTTATGAAGAGAGAACGCATGATGCGAGGAGACACGTTCCGATGAAATGAATCTTTTACAGCGTGTTTTGTGCTTGTGAAAGTGGTGGAAGCCAAGTATGAGACTGCAGTTCTTGTAGTTTATGCTGTATTATGTTGGATTTAAGAAGAGCTTGTTTACAACCTGGGCCTCATTGTTATGGACTATTTGACAGCCAAGTTGTCAGCACTGATCACATCACTATACTTTAGTTTTAGAGGCATTACGGCACATAAAACAAGTAACATTTCACCAAAAATGAAGCAAAAGCGAAAGTAAATATTGAAATGAAAACATGTATTCAGGCTCATTTACAATACAAGGAGTTCAGTGGGCTTTGAGGCAAAGTTGGTGTGAAAAAGCAAACCTGGAGAAACTAGGTTTCATCATGAATTCGCCTGCTCTCCTCCTGCAAATACCTTAGTCACACTGGTGTTTACTTTTGGCTGTTGGATGCATACTAGCTTTAAAAGGACTGGTCTCAAAACACAGTGTGCCTCGGGCTCGCAGGATCAATCCTTAAGAAGCAGCTTGAACCCAAGCAAATACTTTCTATTTTGTTTTTGACAAATCTTGGTCGGGGGATGGTGCAAACTTCAGAGCAAGCTTTTCCTTCGTTCCATCTGGCAGACGGGAATAAACATGGTGGGATAACTAGCTTTGTCCGCAATCACAGGATCTGAAACAAGATTACGTTGATTTGAGGCAGCGGGAGTCTAAATATCAGTGCAAGGTGCTGCCTTGCACAAGATAAATGGACCTTTCTGCAGCCTCAGACACATAATGACTCCCGAAGTAAATACTGGTTTTTGTCAGAGTTGTCTTTGTGGCGACCTCAATTAGATTACCGGCATGTGTAATTCCTCTGACGGAGACGTTTCAAGAGACGGGGAAACCTCATCATGTGCAATTTGCGCGCACACACCTGCCACCTTTTTCATCATTAGGAGCCGACAGGTCCGGTCAGCCAAAAGCCTCGGCCGACCAGATCCCGGCAAGGGGAATCTGAATCTTCCTCTCCTCATTCATTACTCGAGCCCAGAGAGCTTTCACTGTTCATTTGTGTCGCCCCGAGAGTCTGGACATTCCTTTGGGATCGCAAATGATGCACCATTCACTCACCTGTTTCGGCCATATTTCTCATTCACCACACCGGTGGCCTGCCGTCTCGGAGTCCTCTCGGCGGAGTCCTCACACATTGACCTCGTTCGAGGCAGCGCCGCTCCTCGCACCTTTTTGACCATTGTTCCCCAGTCAAGGCTGGTGAAAGGGAGTCCAGTGTTGTGTGAAATGGCAGAGGACCTGTCTCCCCCAACTGTTAAAACCTTAGCAACAGCTGCACCTCAATGAACATCATTTTTTTTTTTTTCTCTTTCCCTGGTGATCCTTTCATTCTACAGAGCCACAGGAGGCCACACACCCACACACACCACACACCCACACACACACACACACCCCGCTTTTTCTACCCACTGTGTTCACTCCTGGTGTTTTCTCCCTCCTCCCACCCGCTTTGTCGTTGCTTTGTTTACTCACACAGTGCTTCGGCGAAGCAGATGCACCTGTCCTCTGAGCAATTATTTGGCAACTGGATGTCTCCCTTGGCGGGATGTCTTTGTAAGTCATCAAATGTTCTTTTGAAGCTTGCTCAGTATTCAGGCAGCGAGGCATGCCTGGGACCATCAGAGGTGAAGCTGTTTCAAGCATCGGTCTCATTCAAAAGGTCAAGCTGCCACAAGCACTTTTGCTGGTTAACTATCTTGAAACAGAAAAAAAAAAAAAACAGTTCATGCTGCACAGTCTCTTCGTTGTCAGGCAGCAGATGGAAGCCTTTGCTGCTGGAGTTTTTATTGTTTAATGAGTGGATTCTTTACCGCTGCATTCTAACTAATCGCGTGACGTGACATATTTAGTTGTAGTATCAATAGCCGCATCTATCTATCCAAGTTTCCCACTGATTGCTCGTGATGCGTCCTACATTTCTCCTCAGGAGAAGCGTTCATTCATTAAATACATTTGTGGTTTTTACACACACTCATATTGTTATCCTTCATACAAATGGATATGGTTATAGGCCTAGCATTGGCCATCAGCAAATTTCTCAATATGCCTCGAGGCCGCAAATCAGAGTCGAGTAGGAATAAAAAGCCCATTTGCACAGCATATAAAATCTGATACAGCTGACATGAGCAGAACGTAAAACATTCTCGTGGTGAATTGGGAATTTAACAGTGGGTTCTTTTTATTGTTTATTTCATATCAATTACAAATCGTTTAGCCACTAGTTTTACGGTCCAGATTTAAGCGCTGTTCAGTCACAGTGAGTTGAAAGTAAGCCAGGCAGCTTTCCCCAACCACAGAGTCAGGATTCAAAGAATTAAAAAGGACATTTATGAAACAGGCAACCAAACTCTTGAAATGAAATGTTATTCTTAATGACTTAAGAAACAACTATGTTTACGTCACAAAGATCATCATGTGCTTTCTCTGCCGTATATTTACTATACAGGAAGTGCAGGGCAACTTCTGATAAATCTGCTTTAATACGGGCTGGTTGTCTTCTTGATGACGCAGTTGGTTCACAAAGAGGCAAGAGGACAAAGAGGCCCTGTTACAGTCGGTGCAACATCTTGAGAGGCAGACTATGTCTATGTGCGCACCGTCAGTGAATAGAAATGCCGTTTCCAGGTTTTATGAACTGAAATCTCCTCCCCGTCAGGTCAGCCGTGAGTCAGCGTGGTCATTATCATGGATGTATTCAATAAGACAACGCTGAGGGAATTTTCAATGCATTGACAAGTACATGACCTCTGGCAATCTGCGCTACTTGTTTCAACATTGTTCTCAGAGCTCTGAATGTGACTCACACAACTTTCGCTGCATATTGTAAATGGTGTGTGAGGACGAGCGGGCCTTTGATGTCATCCATTATTAACATCCTCCTGCTGTATTCCCTCACTCAAGACTCACAGGGACTGGTTTGTGCATCGGTGCATGGCTGTGCGGGTCCCTGTGTGAAAGGATTACTTGAGTCCGTAAACAGCGTTGGCTGCTCTCGCTCGCGCATTTTTACTCCAGTCTGAAGTTGCTCCGATTTCTCGCGCGGCGGTTGAGATGTTCAGCATGCGGTGCGCGCATCAGCTGTAAGTCAGGTAAATTATACAGAGGGCGGGCTAGGTTGTCGTGAGAAATTTAGAAGTACTCCACTATACAAGATTTACAGGCATCAAATATGTGTTGTTTCTCTTGCTTGTAATATGAATCATATGAGTCGGAGAATCCTATACGCGGGCTTCATCTGGGCCCACCTGGAGAACCACTTTCTCAGCTGGACTCACTCAGCTGATTCAACCCTTCAATCAAGATTTCTGCTCAGTGAAATCTAATTTCAGTTATCAACACACAGTTACTGAATTTTATCTTTCTTCTGACATGTGTGAAAGTGTTCAACATTAGTAAGTTAACATGAGCGCTACACAGCTGCATGTTGCACCCGTTCACCACAGGCTCTCACCATGACAAGCCCTGAGATATTGAAATTAAGCTAAAACAGCACGCCTGGTTCCCAATTCATTTTAAAGTGAACAGACCCGACTGAGCTTAACTATTAGACCCAGCGCTCAATAATTCATTACTTCCATTTTTTTTTTTTTGCACTCAGAGAAAGAGGAATAATTGGGAAAAAAAAACAATCCCCATTGTACTACTGCTTTTATTAGCTGTCTGCTGTTATTAAAGCCTCAATGTGTTGGATTAACAAGTGGAAAATGTCTGGCTTTGGTGCCTCCTAGTAGCAGTAAACATGTATTCCATCAGAAAAATGTATTGATGCTTTAATCACATAAACCGTCCACACACAGAGGCTTCAAAAGCAACAGCTGTCCACGCCGACATATCATTGGTTCATCCGCTGTGTTGAGTGGGCGAAACACATGGAACACTTCAGAATTATCAGAATTATGCTGTTGCATCTGACAACATCTGTTGGTAATTTTAATTTCTCATATACTCAGCCCAACAAAACAGTGATGGAGAAATGTACCACACACCAGCTCCAAAAACACAAGTGAGCTAAATAGCTCCTTGCTGAGTTCAGGCAGTATTCTAGGCGCTTAATCACTCTTCACCTCCTGAAGGAACTGTACGTACACCATTTAAAATAACCTGATGTTTCTTTGCCATTGTACAAGTGCAGAGCAATCATCACACCTTTTTTTTTTAGTTGCGGTGCGTCCCCCTGTAACTGGAGCATAATAATAAAGTCAACAAGCACATTTTCAGCAGTATGTAAATAAATAAATAAAAAAACTTGCTTGCCAAAGCAACAAACATTGCCATTTCGATGTGTTTTAATGAGGAGGTCTGGTTGTTTGTATACACATTCACCTGCAAGGGGTCACAGTAACAGGATGAGGTCATAAGGCGGGTAAGAAAAATAAAAACTTGGGCACATTTTTTGTTTGTTTGTTTGTTTATTTTTATTTTTTTTCCTGCCTTTCGGTCTGCTGCTCTGGAAAATAGCTGTGCTGTATCTATACCGTGATTCAACAGGCGCACTGCAGGCAATTTATTTTCTGTAAATCAGCTTTGAAGAGCTGTGTGTGCCCCAAAGAGGTGAGGGTCAGATGTTGGTCCTGAACGTTGAAAACCTTTTTCAAAACCTTTGGGCCGGTACACAATCACAACACTGTGTTTACTGAAGCAGTCAGTGTCCCCCAGGAGCCTTGGAATATATAAGAACCACTCCGAGTTATTCAAAATCAGTACTTTTTACCGGTGCACTGTATTTACCAGTTAAAGCTCTGGTCTGTACTCTGCGTTGTCTTTAGGTGAATTGTATACTCCCGTATTTAAAATGAGTGCATATAAAGGTAGAGTAGGTGGCCGTAGTCCTCATTTAGAGCAACGATAGTAAAGACCCCACTGGTGCTGCCACATCTTTGAACTGAACTGCTGTTGAGCATGAGTTCTATATACTATATATATATATATATATATATATATATATTCTAAATTCCCCTTTCCCACCCTGAAGCATGTTTTCTGTTTTTCAAATAAAGTTTTACCACGATGAAACTTTACTCCATCACTACATTTGTGCAGGAAACCTTCTGCACAGCTTTCGGCAGTTTTCTAAGCAATTCTTCATGTAAATGACAAAGACCACTTGAAGTGTAGGAGAGAACTTAACTCTTGTGGCTAGAATTAACAGAGTTAGATGGTCAAGTGTGTAGGTATCACGGAAATGTCACACAGCAGCCTGTAAAAACTCAAACATGGTCATGCAACAGAAAAACACACGTTGGAATGGTACAGTTTCTTACATTCCTGTGTTTTACTGTTTTATTCAAAAGACTGGATTTAATAGACCTGCCAATCACAGCACAGCAGAGTGGCACCATACAAATGTGATGTGAAGCCTCCGCACTTTCTTCTTCTTTCTTCTGTAAGTCCTCAAAAGGAAATAGCACCTCCAAAGGTCGGCTACGTACAAATGACTTACTTACTCGTCAAACAGTTGGTTCGAGCTAAGATCCCGTCTCTGACCGGGCAGACAGCCAATCATAGTTTAGGATAATGGGGTAGCACCTGGGGTGACCATACAGATTTCAGGCCACTCCCTGGACCCTGAGCATATATAGACCTTTACCAAGGCCTTAGGCAAGGCCACAGCAGCATCAATTCATTCATGAGCAGCTGGGTATTATTGCGGTCCGTGGAAATCATATCTGCTTTGATTTCTCATTGATATGCACACACTGTTTAAATCCTAGGAATTGATGTATTATTTCTGTTCAAAATGAGCGTTCAGAGTCTAATACTGTTCCCACTCAGACTTAGCTACGTAGCTATTTGTCTTTGATTTAGACAGTCAGCTTCTCCGATCAATAATGCAGCAACCAAACTCAGAAAACAGCACGCTGGCTTTGTGCAACATCCTGTTCGTCAGGGTGTCATTATGTAGCCGGGCTCGTGGAATCTCGTCTTCCTGCATAGATTGACTAGATAATTGGAGGTGTTAGAGACACTGTAAATACCATTGTGCTATTCAAAAAAAAAAACACATCAGCATATTTAGCACATTATCTGCTCACTTTGACATTCTTTTTTTCATCAATATTCACATCTAATAGCCTGTGCCTGTGTCCACAGTGCCATTATCCACTATTTTAATGGCTTATGAGGAAATAAGCCTTGCTGAATTATTTGTAATCTCTGCATTAAGCATGGGCTTCTCTCAGAGAACAAAATAAATAGTTATCTGCCGTTGACTGTGCTTGCAGACCTTTACATTTCTGTAGGGGTTTCGGTGAGTGACGGTGAGTCGACGGCTCGCATGTCAGTCGCTCTTCAGGGGAGTGAAAGGCGGCAGGGCAGGCCGCGTGATTGATTGCAGCGCTGATGTAACTTGGACTGGATTACACCGCTGCAGCTGTACAGCAGCACAGAATTCTGGGTATTTAATGGAGAGAAAGACAATGAAGATAGTGGAGCAAAGGAAAGGTGGAGAGAGGGACAGAGGAGATGTTTGGGAGCCATACAGAGCGATAGAAAGAATGAGGAGAGAAGCTGATGGTCAGTGATTGGTCCAGGCTGACCGCTCGGCCGTGACGGGCTCTGAGCAGCTGATCTGGCGCATTGATGAGGAACCTGTGTGAGAGGCAGAAGCGAGCAAGAGTTTCAAGAGTGATACGGCAGGGTAAATGTTGATGGCAGGAGAGTAGCACGAACCCTGAATTCACCCCTAAGAACCCTCTAGAGCGTCTGGTTGGTTTGTATGACTTGTAATAGAAGTCATGTGTATCACAAACAGCAAGTTGCAGGACGCCCTTGGGGGAAAAACCACAGTTGTGTTTACGGTGTCCATCTTAATGCTGTGTGAAGGCACCGTGCGCTCTTAAAAGCCTCTCTTCGCACCCTCATGAAACCGCGCGCAATAATAATTTCACATCGGAGAGAGCGTCTTTCATGAAACGCCCAAGATTGTGCGCGAAAGAGAGAGCTCTGAAACAGATTTTAATATGTACAGTTTCACTCGATATTAAGCCAGGACCGTTTGGTTGGATGCCAGACAGCGGAATGACACCACAGCCACGATCAGAGTGTGTTCCCTGCCGCCACTGATAAACTAATACCTGAGATCTGTTGTGGCCTGATTGAAAAAGACGAATTGTTTTTGCCTCTGGGCATCGTTCCTTTTGTTAACAATAACTGCGTGGAGTCAAATCCGAGTATAATCTTGTGATGCTGAAAGAGAAGTGGGCTCCTCAACATAAATGAGATGAAGAATTTATGGCGGGTGGTAGGCCCCTCTGGATGACCTTGCGGCCTGGTGCTCTGCCAAAAACAACAAACGGGCTCCATTAGCAGTCTGAATGAAGGCGTATGCTGAAACCCATTAGTCTGATGGGTCCATAAATATATGGTATAAATGTGACAAATTATTGCCTTACTTTTCAGGTCGTTTGAAGTGCCATTATCGTGGTGTTTTTAATGTGACATACATATTACATGTTTAGAATGTTTTAAAAGACGCCGCTTCAGAGGTGGTGGGTGTCATGTGAAAGAGTAAAACAGTAAAACTTTCAGCCATTTAAAGACAGTCACGCTCTGCAAGCCATCTGCAGGTTAATGTACACTATAAAATTATATTGATGATTCTCAAGAACATGGCAATGTCGTATCACTAGAACCAACTTTTTGCTGCTACTTAGCTGCTGATATTCCTATTCAATTCAAGCACTGTACGTTTTGTTTTTATTCAATTAACTAACAAGGAAATAACGCTTCAGGTACTGAAAAAGGTCCAATAATCATCTGCGAACACAATATAAATGGAAACAGATGGTGTTCTGGTAATAGTTTCATGTTGAATCAACACATACAGTATATCCAGCTTCCAAACACTGCATCTATAAAAGACAAATACAGTATGTGCAGTATACCGTGCTGGTGCGCACCCTAACTGGGAAACCTCTTGATTCAAACGAACGCCCTTCATCAAGATCCACATTCAGACTGAAAGGACTAGAGGTAACAAATCCTAAAAGCTTCCCTCCTTAAGAAAGTGTTTTTCAAAGCTTCCACCCCTCTTAGTGTATTTTAATTAAGACACTGGATCATTGGACTAAATGAAGTGTTAAGCAACGTAATGGGAGTTATTCTGTAACACTGTTTCTGTGCTCAACGCTTCTTGGTTTTAGCTCACGAAATGTTTCACCAGCGTATGCTTTGCCTCATGGGCATGAGACGATCCTTTTGATTTTTTAGCTTTTGCAAAGATGTTTGAACTATTGTCTCTTTTGTAGTTTGTATTGCATCGAGCACCACGTTCCAGAATCTTTTACCCTTTTTTTTCTTTTTTGCTGTTTGGAAAGTGCTTAATGTCTCAGGGCAGCATATTTTTATATTTCTGGGCAGAACGCTTTGTCAAACAGCACAAAGCCGCCCAGTGACAGATGATGAATTCATTATAGTGATCATTTTTTTGGGTGCATGGGTCATTGAAAGAAAGGAGATTATAAAAAGTGACAGTCATTTTTAAAAAGAACACAGTCTGCTAACATTAAATCAGGTTGTTGAAATGCACGTCCAAATGTGCCACCTGTTGAACATTTTCAAAATGCCGTGCCTACATTAACAGAAGAGTCAGCAGCGGGCTCATGAGGATCATATGGCCGAGGGTCCCACCTCCCTCGATGTGAAGTGGCAGGCTGGAGATATCCATGAGAGCTTCGGGGAGCAGAAGAAATACTGTAACTGCAGCCTTGTCACTACACATCAAAAGCATGAGTCAGCACTGGTTTCTCAGAGATCATTTGTGCAAGGAGCCCTCTCCCTTTGATGGTAAGTGACAAGCCAAAAAAAGAATTCCACAGGAGCTGCAGAGTAAACAACTGCAGCCCTGTCACTAGCTCCCAAAAGCAGCGCTAACTAAAGCTCTGTGGGCTCTGCACCTGGACTTTATCATTTCAGAAACCTCGCAAGGCGGGAGCTGCTGCTGGTGCGTGGAGTTCATTATGTGCCCCTGCAGTGCTGTTTGTCATTAGGTTTCCAACAATTAAGCTGTAACTGAAACATCCTTTCACACACCAAAGCATGGAAGACAAGCATCAGCAATGAGATAAAGTTGCAGTGAGAATGTTTAATGTGTTGACGGCTCTTTACTGAATGTTTTTGAATCGGATGTCCCCCAAGTGTTTTTTTCACATGCAACAGCACATGCGACGTTACATCAGATGATGGGTCCACTGCTTGCCCGAGCGTTGATAAAGCGAGGCGATCTTTTAATTGTAATGGCTAATGGGCCAGCCTTGAAGAGACACTTGTGCTGAGTCGATATTGAAGTTGGCGTGCGAGAGGCTTTCTGTTGATCCAGGCCAAAGAGGGGCTTAGCTGCAGTCTTGACATGGTTCAGTGCCTTTCCATGTGTCTGCCGGACTCAGGTTAATTGATACGTTCTGTCTTTGAGGAAATACATTTGCGCAGATTTTTTTCTTTTTTTCTTCTTTTAATCACGAGCAAATAGTCTACATCCCCAATCTGAATATTTATAGTGAGCGAAAGGGTTTTCCATTAAATCAATGTCTGCCATGATTTGTATGACATTCAGATTTCTTTTTTAGCCATTGGCTCGTTACCTCGGTGCAACTATGCAACGAGATGGAAACCATCTCTGCGGTCATGTGCTCAGTCTGTGAGTATTTCATCCCTCCGGCCTGTAATCTGTTTTGCCTCCACTGTGCTACATTTCACCTCAATGATGTCAGGCACGTTTATGGTCCGCCATCACTCTTAAGAACAATAGGATCAAGGGGTCAGCCTGAGCCCTTCTCTCAGCGAGACCATGCAATGTCACTCTCGAGATGGGTGGAGGCCCTTCCCCCCCCCCCCCCCCCCCCCTCCCATGCTTATTGGCTGAAATATCTGCTCGCCGTGCCACTTTTGACATGTAATCTACTGCAGGCAGCAGCGGCAGCAGAGAGGGGAGCTGATGATAAATCTTCTCTGGGAGAGAGCATGTTTTATGGGCATCACGTCCTTCCCGCTAAACTATGCTTGAGTGTTCCCTCGGCACTGGGGTTGAATGTAAAACAGCCCAGCATGGGGAGCAGCCCCTGAGGAGAGCCATGTGTTATCTGGTGCCCACCAAGTTATTTAACCATGAAGTCTATTGAGCTGCAGCTTGTGCCAGGACCTCAGCCAAAGACAGTTCTGAATACCATGACAAGAAAGAGACGTGGTTCTTTATTGACATGATATTTGATTATATGGAGTATTTGTTCTATAAAAGTGGTTCATACTTTTAAGAAATATGTTGGACTCCCTGTGTGTCATTAAAGGGACCCTCCGGTGACATAGTATTGCATTTCCATAATGTTTGGAGACTCGGACTCGGAAGAAAGATTTATAAAAGAAAGGTTTTTGTTACATTGTACAACTATGTGAACCAAATACAGACATATAGATACCAAGTATGCATATGATGAATGTGACTCATTCCTGCTTTTTTGTGCCAGGATGTACTTTTTGAAACAGAAGTGGGTAGACGAATCAGAAAGGGTGAAAAAGTTTGAGGAAGTGCCCAACAAACACAATTTCAGCACCTGAAAGAAGTAATTAAAACTTTGCGGGATCCGTTTTGCACTCAGCAGGAAGGTTAGACCACTATCTCTCCTGTGCATTTTAATAATGGAGACATTTCAGCAACCAGCTCCGGCTTCTTTTCTTTCTTGCATTAGCAATTCTTTTGCCAACATCACCTCCTAGATCTACACAAGTCTGTCTCAAAAAGAGTGAGGTATTTCAAAAGGGGGGGGGGGGGGGGGGGGTGATGAATTGGCCTTTCTTTTTTGGAGAGGAAATGTTTTTAAACCTTTAAAGCCACAGAAGAGGTTTATATTTCTCATCATTAAATTCCACGCAGTCATCACAAATCATGTGCACGCGTGTATGCAGACACACACTTCGCACGCTTTAATGATGAAAAAAAGACAACAAGGTCTGCATTTTGGCCTTTCTGAGATGCAGGGGTTAAACTTAGATTCCCTTCAGTCTTGCAAAGAGACTAGGCAAATTAGAGAGACAGAAAACTGCGAAGCCATTGTTTGTAATGACAAAGGCTACGGCAAAGTAGAGTTGTTATTTGTTTCATCTTCCTCCTAGTTACATAAAGTTTTCATGGAAAAGTCTTCTCGCTGCCTATTTACAACAAGGTTTTTCTTTTTTACCGCGCTGCACGTCAGTCACCCTGGCCCAGTTTCATTGCATTTGAATGACAGAGGTTTCATTCTGTTTGAATGAAAGAGGCGCAGGCACACAGGCTGATTTGATGGAACACAGCAGAGGTGGCGTTCATGATTGCTATTTACAGGAGTGTTTATGTCAGACGTGCAAAAAAAAAAAAAAGTGATCCAGCATGTTTTAACTGCTCTTCTGCAGCTCTCTGCCAGATCTCTCTGAGAAATTAGCACCGTCACTGCTTACAGGTATGGCAGCAAGCACACATTGCCTTTTGCTCGCTCATCCTCTCAACTGCAATTACCGTTATAACGATGACTTTGTGCATTTTACAAACTTTATGTCACTTAATTTCTTCAAGGACTGGTAGAACTGTTTCACCCCTTACTTTAGAAAATCAATTGCTTTCTCTATCCCCTCACCTCTGTGATGGAAATGAGGCTGAGCAATGTTGTTGTGGAACTCCACTCGGCACATACCAAAACACGTCCATGGGACTGAACAATCCCACTGAAGTCAGTAATTAAATTTGTTTTACCACACAGAACCTTCTGGAGGAAGGTAATGAAATAAAAAAAAAAATCCCCAGTCTGTTTATTCCACACAGTTGGCTTCAGAATTGAAAAAAAAAAAAACTATACATACAATGAACAACACATGTAATGAGCTTGCTTTGAGAAAATCCGTAATGCACCCTATTTCATTCAAATCTTCTGTGTTTTTCCTTCGTTTTAAATCTACTATGGTAGAAACATGATTCCCAAGTGTCATTATTTGGGTAGGAATTCTTTCCAGACAATACTTTTGCAGAGTGAAATTAATGGAACTGCATGCTGTACTGCCAGTTTTGTACTCCTGTAGCTTCTCCCAAGTTGAAACCAGTGTGCATAGAAGTGCGTGTTCTCAAAAACTAAATACGTGGCGCATTTTTTTTTTTTTTAAATGAATTCACATTTCTGGAGCCCTGTCAACACATTTTCTGTGTGCAGTGATGTGCACCAACAGTTTTAATTTGGGAGATAAAGATGCACAGAATAATCATATGTGCAGTTACAACTAACTTTGCTGCTGAATAATAGATAATAATATATCGTGTTTGTCTGAATAATTATTTTGTTTGGTTATCTGGAAGTGATTTGATAAATTAGATTTTTGGGCTGTGCCTGCGTGCACACAAAAATGTGACAACCATCTCACCGAGCAGAATGTTGACTTTGGATCGTTCGGCAAAAACCTGCATTACATTCATTGGCAATGTCTATAATTGACGGGTACAGCTCGGTTAAGAAGGCTACTAAAACATTGTCAAGCCAACGTTGACTTTTGGCAGAAACGGAACAAATACCGTGGAATCCTTTGTATGCCAACTGACCACCCATACCCTTACTTTTTGCTGTAGGCAACAACTTTAGTAGACTGGGCTACTGTTTGAGCAATTCAAGGCAAAAAGTTTAAGATGTCAGGGACACACTCCTTCCGTGCCTATGCTGCTGCCTCACTGCTCAGTCTGCATACTTTGAGATAATATATCTTAAAGTTAATCATCTGACCTGATGGTGACAAATGTCATCAAGATCATCAAGATCAAACATCTGTCAAGATCCAAAGTTTTGCGCTTAGCAGCTTCTACACCATGATTGCAATGTGTGTTTATAGCACAGTTTTGTTAATATGGCCTTTTTAGTGAGACGAAACGAAGATAAGATAAGAATTGTAATTCCTATGTGACTCCATTCTCCACCACCTTTATTGGTCATTGCTCCAGCCAGCATCCAGCTACAGGTTCTGGGTTCTTAGTTTCCCTGGGGTGGAGTTTGGTGACACTGTGCTGAGCTTTACTGTATGCTGCGAGGAGCAACAAGGCCGGAGCGAATATAATGTCTGAAATATACTTCAGGCTCCATGTTTTGGGGGAAATGTGTTGCAAAGAGGGAGAGGACTCATGCAGTTGTTGTATGCGTCATCAGGCAGCAGCCCCTAGTTGCACAAAATTGAATCATGGTACCCACATGAGGTGAGCATAATTAGGCACTGTTGTGGTAATATGCAGCGCATCCCTCAAATTAGAGGCTATAATTGGAACAAACATACTGCTCCTGGTGCCTCCAGATTGGCTGCAGAGATTTAATCAACCAAAAGATTGGGCCTTATCCATTCTACGAGACAGTTTGGATGACAGTAGAATAACCCATGACACAAGATGTAACTCAGTACAGACGCTGTTTACGAGCATTATTGGCTGGGCCACATAAAGGCACTTTGTAATGTGCATGTAAACTGTCGAACGGTTGCCGAATTTTGAAATAGACAGACATTTCATACATTAATGATTCATGGGATTTTGAAGCAGCGGATGTGTATTTACTTCTGCCAACTAGAGAAGTCCAAATAGCATAGACTTAAAATGTAATCTGTGTAGGCAGTGGTGCAAGCACATTTTTGGACACTAAAATTGCACCGCGCTGTCCGAATTAAATAGACGCTCTCTGTCATGGCAAGCTCGAACGCTCACAGGCTGGAGTGCGTTGCTTCACTGGCTCATTTTACTTTGTGCAGCACAAAATTTGAGCTCTAAATTACTGTTATTTATTAACAACTGCAAAATAGTTGAGTGCTGGGAGTCCGCCTTTACTACTCACTGTGATTAATGTTTTTGTATTTCTTTTTTTTTTTTATACGAAATGCATAAAGTGGTGGAACTGTTCGGCCATTATCTGATGAAAAATGTAAACATTAATAGGGTTTTGTGCAGAAAATATACAGAAGTTAAACTCACAGGAGCAAGGAGAGATTTGACCAGGCATTTGTTCTGCATGATTGCAGCTTGTGGGACAAACAATCCAAGGCTCCAACACTCATAAATACCATTTTGTCTCCTTCTTAGATATGTTTCTTGCTTTTGTTGCTTTGAAATCTTTTTTCAACACATTTTTTAATGGATGCCAATTATCTTGAAGGGTGATTTTTCTTTTCTTTTTTTACCTAAATGTAACTAGAGATTCTTACTAAACAGCAAAAGTCTGACGCTCTCTGTAGATGAAGATGGTGTGGTGCCAGTAGCAAGGTGACAGGGTTAGAAGGGTTGCATAGACATTCTGACAAACCAGAAAGCATTGCTGTTGCATGAACTCATACAACAATATATAGCAATAACAACAATAGCACTGAAAACATGTTCTTCATCTGTGCATAACAGCTTCAAAACAGCTACACAGATCCTAAATGTTGAATTGATTTGTCAGCTTTCATGACACGTCCATGTCGTACATCCTCCATGCTGTCACCATCACTTTGCAGCCTATTACCAACGTCTCACCCAACCACCAACTTCCGGGTCTGAAAAGTGAAACCATTATGTGCCTTAAACCTGCATTCTTTCTAACGGCCAGCAGGGGGGCGATTTCACTGATCGCAAAAAGAAGTCTCAATCACTAGTTTCAAGTCTTCTTCATTACAGCATTTTGTAAATTATGGTCCCATTTAGAGTAAAATAGGCGATAAAGCCGGGTATGCTTTAGGACGTGGCTGCCGTGAGGATAGAGGACATTCTTCTTCCAAGAGCAGTCGGACGTCCACATCACGTAAACTTCATTCAGTAATGGAAGAAATGAACTGAGAAATTAAGTTTTTTCATGCCATGTCACACAATGTGGAAACGTTCAAACAAACACATTACCTTAAGCTAAGGTCGTAGCCTCTTTGAAGCACACTAAGATGTTTATGCCTTTCGGATGAAGCATGAGGTCTTTTTACTTTTGTTGTGGATGAAACTAGAAGTCAACTCAGGCTACTCTATGTTACATGAAAGAAATACATCATTTTTTTAACCCTTGAGGATTCACTAGTACTCTACTACTGCTAATATTAAGTTTAGCCAGCTTTCCTCACTAAAAGCAAGTCATATCGCATTCACATTGATTTCTGCTTTCCAAGCTCTCGGCCAAATACTCATTCCCTTGTGCTTCCTATTTAAACATGGAAAACATTCCTTTTACACAACCCCGGGCCTATGGTCTTCAAGTAAATATCACTTACAGATTCCCTTTTAATGCACAGTTAAACATTTGAAGTGAAGCAGAAGACTTTTATCCTCAGTATAAAGAACACAAGAACATACTGTGCATAGAAAAGCAGTGCAGTTACCACCGTATAGCTGAAAGCGTTCAGCCTTTCCCTTTGTCTTCTTTCTAATTAAATGCGTTAAGATATTTTATACACAGTCAGTATATGACCTGAATTCTGGTTAATACATTTAATGGAGACTAACATCAACAGACATACTGAATTTGTGAAGATTTGGGGGTCACCTGGCCCATCCCATCTGTTTTTTCATTTGACAGCAATAAAGAAAGTGTTTAATCTTTGCTATTTTTCTAGCAAATTAGAAGATCATTTAACCTCCCCAGCCCTCTAAAAAGAAAATGTTTTTGTCGAGCCACTGACCTCCAGTAACTTTGAATTACAAGTTTTGAGGGGCCTCGATCTAGGCTTAGCGTTCTCTTGGTCTTTACTGTGTCTTGGTCTTGTCCCACATGGGTCTTTGTTTTCCTCAGTGTCAGCTTGCAACACTGCTAACATCAGGCCCTTGTGGCTGCAAGCATCTTAGCATTGATCTTCAGGGCTCTACAGGGTGATTAGAGGCCTGTTGGGCCTCCACGGCTCGTCTACATCAAGAAGAGAAGACAATTCAAACACTGCTGAAGTGTCTACTTTCCTGACTTCCTTCCCTGCAAAGAAATATTTCTCAAAAAGTTGTCAGTAGAATGTTGAAAGCTTTGCTGAGCCGCCTCTTGTTTTGTTATTGAGACATCATGCATGTGTGTCTGTGAGCTCCGAGCTCTAAAAGCAGTATTTTTATGTCACAAAGTGAACATGTTTTAATCATCAAGTGCTGTCACTCGACTGGGGCAATTTCCTGTGGCTCTGGAGAAGTATGAGGTTGCAAAGTAATTGAATTGGGGTCATAATTAAAAAGTGCAAGGACCCATGTGATCCCCCCCCCCCCCCCACCCCACCCCGCCTTTCATCTTTGTAATAGCATGGTAGTTTTCGTCTGAGGCAAAGCTTTCATCACCGAAATTAGTAATGTATAGTGGTCTCCCATGCTTTATGTGCCACGTAAGGTAGAGCAGAAGCCTTATTAAATTGGACATGCAGTTTAATTTGACGCTGACAGGAAGAAAACACAGATGAGTTGAGGATCAGAGCTGGCTCGGAGGATGGGCAGCAGAAACTACATTAATAGCAGGTTTGATAGATGGTATATCAGAGTAATGTGGAGACTTACTATACCCAAGTTATATTTGAACAAAATGGCACTCTCTATTTCTTGTGTGAAGAGGAGTTAGGGCGAGCTTCTGTTTCCATTCCTCTATGCAAGCACGTTTAACGTGTTTCCATGGTTCCTTGAAGCCCCCAGCCCTGAAATCTCCCACCTCACAACTGCAACTGATATTTCAATCAGCACAATATCATTAGACGGCACTGCAACTGTAGAGTCGTAACCTCTGAATTATTCAGAACAGTGGCGGCGCAGGGGGATAACACAGACTCAAAGAGTCAACGGGAGAGACTGAGCATGACAGAGTGTGAAGCAATACAACAGATTGCGGCATAGATAATGGAGGAAACCATAGGAAATGAAATTAGATGACAAAGGGGAAAAAGACAGCGACAGTAAGCAGCCACGGTGATGAACAGCACTAGAAACGGCTGGGATGGCTGTCGACGCGCTGTGCTTCTCCATCATACATGATGATTGTAGTGGAGACAGGGTTGTTTGTCGCATGTGTTATCTGAGCTCTGTGGTTTTGTCCGATGCGTGCACTGCACTGGCTGTTTGCGAGCTGGTGATGTGTGACTATGCCAACGCTGCACTCAGTGTAAGTCGCTGTGACTAACAGCGCCAGCAGAGGTGGAAAATGTTGAGTCATCTGGGCCGCTGCTTTCAACTGTAAGTAAAGTGTGTTTTTTTTGTCGTCACTTTTTACCCCCCTGTGGTTTGTCACCACTCATTATTCAAGCCAATTACTGCAATCTACTGTATTTTTCTATTCAACCACCATAGCTGTGGCATCGTCCACGCTTCATGTCTCATGTTGTCCCCGCGGGTTCCAGCAACTGACCGTCAATCATGTGATCTGGGTTTTTGTCATTTTGGGTGTCTCATAATGAGAAACAGTGGAATCATTCAAGGCCGCCGTGATGCCCTTGTCATGATGGAGCCACGTGGTTCCCCCTGTGCTGGGCGTCACGTCTGTCTTTTGTAAAGTTTTTTTTAAATTGTACGTCAGCGCGCCCTCCCTGGCGTACTGTCCTGAGTGTGGACTCTTTGGGGAAAAAGTGAACCTCCTTGGGTTGACAGCCAGTCGCTCAGATAAGCCTATCGAGCAATAGAGTTGTCAGTATGGCCCCCCCATGTGAGACACTGAAAGGACTGTTTTAGAGAACTTAGGGTTAGCTATCCTGTAACCCCTGTTCTCTGATAACATGAGTGGGGTGTCACACCAGAAGCACCCACTTTGCATACCATGAGGAAGAGGTGGGCTTATCTTCAATGATGAGTGACACTGCCTTCCCTTTTTTTTTTTATGAGGGGCTCTGCCTTGACGGTCGGCTGCATAATGATACAGAGGCCTCTACTGACACACGTTATCAGAGAACAGGGGTTACAGGATAAATAACTTCATGTTATCTCTTTGAGATGAAAAAACAATAAAGCTCGGGAAACTGACCCAAGCCGGCCAATCACAGAGCTAGATAGAGAGAGAGAGCCACAGACACCCACGACCCAAATATGGACACATGTAAAACAATGTGACATCTAAATCAACCTTGGCGTGTGTGAACTCAAAATGTACCAAAGCAAAGTTAGTGAGAGGGGGATGCATTCATAAGATCTGTTGAATTTATAGCTGCACCACACACACACACACACACACACACACACACACACACACACAGGCTTGTCCGAAGCCAGCTGGCAGGTCTAATGCAGAATCAGACAGAGTGTGACATTTGTTTTTTTTGGGGGGGGGGGGGGGGGGGGGGGGGGGGTTTGTATCAGTGTTGGCGGCCCACACATCGATGGGCCAACGTTAAAACTCCCTCCTCCAGATGGCCAGACTGCCCCTGGTTCTTGAGGTTCCTCTGTCTTAGTGGCAGGATTAAATGCTGCCTCTTTTTTTTTCTCTAAACCTCTTTTAAGTCGCTAACTGAAGCCCGCAAACAGCGAGTGATGTCAGCGGTGCAGACGGAGAGTCAACTGAAGCGACCAGCCAATCAGCAGTGAAAAATGAGATTCAGGATCCTGTTCCACTAGCTTTTTTTTTTTTGGACTCTTCCGCTCCACTGCCCCTCCTCTTCATAACACTGAAATCATTACAGTTCTGATTAATTTCCTGGGACCCCATGTGCACTATTATGTCTGTGTGGTCACTGATGCACAGCCTTTTTTGTCATTATTTATATTGGAAAGAAAACACCTTCTTACAAAAAAGTTACTGGGGTTTTTTTTAATGGTATGGGCTCATTTCATTTAACTCCCAAAGTTGTGTCAGTGCTTCATCTGAACCCCCTACCCGTTGTAATATGCTCCAACAGTTAATACATAATGGCATGTCCAACGGTAGACGCCAAAGACCTCATCTCATTACAGGACTTTGTCAAGCAATGAGCAGGGGATCTGAAACTCAAGACATTAGCAAAATCTCCTCGCAAAAACCAAAAAAATGGGGGTTTTATTGTAGACCTGTCAGTCTTTTGATGCATTGCCATTATCTACATCCAATACTAAGACATCTAAGTTATCGGTTTCCATCAGTCTTGGCATAGCCTTCGCCTTTCTTAATTTCTCGAATAAATTCTTTCATAGCTTCTGATCTGAGCCAATGTAATATCGGTTTGACCTCTGATCTTTTGCAGTGGAATTTTATTCAGTTTTGATTTCAGACTCGGATTGAAGTTTTCAATGTCATGACATGCTGCGAGAGGATGCTTTCACCCCGTTGCTACGTAACACGCCAGACACTTTGTGTGAGGTGTCTCAGAAATGCAGATGAAAATATGCAATCGGTAATGTTGTGTTCTTTCTGCACTGTGCAGGTCTTACTTCCGTCAATAGTAATATTATTAATAATAGTGACATGGGAAAGGGTGCTCGGTGCTTTGTCTCAGTGCTCTCCTCACTCTCGGGCCTGTATACACGTTTTACTGTCCTACATCAATGAGTCACAGTAGATTGCATGTGACACCGATCAACAGAATATAGACCGTTTATGGTCTGGTGAAAACAGATCTCTACAAAGTGATCTAAATACAAAACACTTGTTTTATACACTAAATACTTATAGGTATTCACCCCCTCCAAGTCAGTATTTTGTAGATGCACCTTTGGCAGCAGTTACAGTCTTGCGTCTGTGTCAATATCAGCTTTTTGCACATCTGGACACTGCACTTTTCCCCCATTTTTCTTTTTTTGTTCAGCTAGGCTCTGTGTAAACAGACAGGAGTTAGGGTGATCGGTACCTTGCCACCAGTGAGCGTGTCTGTGCTGCGGTCGCCAGCTTTATGGCGGATAACCGGGTCAGTTCACTCAGCAGGTTCGCATAGTTTGGTTGGCGAGTCGGCAACAGACCTGGCGTACGAAAGGCAAGTGAATGAAATCCAGATCATTATACAGCCCATGTGCAAAACATGCGTTGTTATCAACAACAACAACAGTAACACACTTAGCATTAGGCCTGTCGGTAAATACATACAGTATGTGCCTCCAGTGAAGATGAGCTCAAATAGCCATCTGCTGGAACTACGTGTCTTCCCGAGTTGATATATAGGAGGGGACGTGTTGCCCCATCACCGCTGGTGATTACCCTCCTCGTCTGGGTTCATGCTGAACTTGGCTTTGCAGTCTCTGTGTGTATAGTTTCAGGGCATGTGCAATTGCCACACTGACATGAATCCCTGTTGGACTTGCACCGTGTGTTTTTCTGGGGGTTTTTCCACCGGTGTTTGTTTATTTGGTTGGGGTTGCTTTCATCCTCTGTAATTTGCTCATGGCAGATTGTTCATTTTTCAGTCACCGAATAATTTTCTCAGCACAGAAATGCAAGATAGCTGCTAATGCTCGCCTTGAGTGCATTCCAAAGTTTTAGTCACCAAAATCGTGTAAAAGCCTCACGATTACTGTCGGCCAAACCACTCTTCCCCAGTTTGCAGTGTTCACAAACTGCCATAATGAAATTGTTTTGTTATTCATTGTCTGGGAGGCAAATGTGTGATGAGACCAGACGATGTAGTTTTCTGTGAATGTGGTGTATAGTGGTTCTTCCGAAGTTTGGGCCGGTGGGAGGAAAATATCTCTGAAGCTTATTTAATCCACTTTGGCTGAACAAACACTGAATTCTGCCAACAACAAAAAAAACACGTCCCCGATACAAGTCAACCCTGCATCCCCAGCTTACCTCACCCACCCTATCACTCCAGCTGCATTGTGGCGTACAACAGATAGCATTCAAATGTGTCCTGTTTAGTTTGGGGAAGTGGCACTCATTCAGCCGGGCCACGTCAGGCCGTTCAATCTAATCTGCGCGTCTCTTGACATATTGGCTTACGCCTGTTGTGCACTGTGCCACTTGACAGTAAAAATCAATGTGGCTTAAGTAGAGATCCTGATCCAGCAGCAATCACGTCAGCGCCCCCACCCACCCTCCTAACTCCTTAACCCCTGCTGCCTCTATGCGGACCTAGTCGTTCACTACGTCGTTTTCAATCAATTTCATCTTTCGCCCATGAAAAAGCCCACTTCGATTTAAAACAGCCGGCATGATCGAAACCTATGGCGAAGTCTCTTAGGGGGTAAAAATTCCATTACCATGTAAAGCAGTTTCCATTTCTATCCTCCCCGCCTTTAAGTTATACTGCAGATGCATTCAACAGGTTACTTGGACTCTGGGCAAAACTGAAAACCTTTTCCATCTCACGCACTTAAATGGAGTTAAATGGCTTTGTTTGTTTTGTTGATGCCATACTCATGATAGGTTATGTATTTTGGGCCATTTGGAAGAGACAAGGAGACAGATTCTGTACTTCCTTCAGCTATGTGACCCAAAACAGATTCAAGAACATGTCTATTAGCAATTTGATCGTTTTTTGGCACAGTCACACAGCCACATCTCAAACTGATTGGCTTTGGCATTTCACAAATTTGTTTTGTTTTTTTAATAATTGCTGACAGAAAGTCACACTTGCAGTTCTGTCTCACCATGTTTAATATCTTTGTGGTATCATCTATAGCTTTTATGGAGCGTGAATCCCCAAGAAGATGTGAAACTTAATCAAATTACAGGTGAATTTAAGAGGCACGATGTCAGCTGTGGAATCAACAGGAATAAGCAATTTAACCAAAACACAACCTAAACTGCGGTAGCCTTTGGCCATCTGTTGCCTGCAGTGCTGACTGCAGGTACTGGCTCCACTCCACGGTGTGCTTTATGTGCCACAGTGCCCCCTCAAGGCCGAATTTAGCTTAAATCTTCTGTTTCCATTTCTTTTTTCTTCATAATATCCATCTTCTGATTCAATTTGCCGTCAGTAATTGTTAACCGGGCAGTGACGGAAAAACTAACCAACTCAGAAAACATGTGATAGAAATCACTGAAGCGGGGCCAGTGAACACACAATGAACACGCTTATGTGACGTCCTCAGCGTCGTCTTCCAGCTCCACGTCGGTTTTTCACATAAACACAACATTTATTTTGGAAGGGGGTGACTTTATTAAATGAAATGCCTCGCACCTTCGCACCTCCAAAGGTGTTTTGAACTATTTTGGCTAATGAGACTCCGGCTCCTGCTGACAGCGCCCCACCCTAAATAGTCGCAACAAAGCTAACAGAAAAGTCAAGAAGATGTCAGTCAAACTGTCTGTACATGCCCACACGGACCTGAAAAGAGGGTTAGTCGGCCAAAATAAGTGAAATCGCCAGCGTTGGTGTACCACCGGTGTGCAGAGCCTTTAAAATGAAACTCAGGTGATGTGTTGAACATTTACTCTAAAGCCTCAAATGCATTTTCTACTAAAATTGCTAAATTAAAAAGACAAAGACCCAGTTCCTGTCTTAAGCTCACATGCCTCTTCACCATTTTGGTGGTAACACCCCCAGCACTGGAAAACAAGTTCACAAGGCAAAACCGTCGCCGCTGGTCTAACGCGATCAATGCTTTTTAAATGTTTTCATTTTTGCCAACCTACAAATCATTTCATAGATGTTTTTATACATCTCGTCTCTCATATTATTTTTACTTTAACACAATTCCGTTCCTCCCCTAGCCATAAACAAAGCATCATTCATACCTTAACTCTAACCCGAGGATGCGAGGAAAAGAAAGCTTGCAAGATGTCAAAAAACACACACATGAGCACATACATAGGGGCAGTTCTAATATAAGTCATCCAGTCTCCTCCAGCTTCGCCCAGTGTGTCCAACCTGGCGTTAGGGAAACATTACCACTTTGAAAAGAATGTGCAACACACTTCTTCACGTATTGTTTGCCCTGATGGATGGAGACTCACAACTAATGCAAACCAGAACCCACAAGACAAATAAGCCTTGATGTGGTTAGGACAGAAGCATCCTACATCCTCACTAACAAACACACACACACACACACACACACACACCAAATGAAAAGAGCTACATTAGCCAGAGCAGAGCACTAGGGGAGCATAAATGAATAGCATTATGAAATGAGAATTGTCAATTGGCAGCAAAGATTAGTTGGCCTGAGCTGTTTTGTTTTTATTTTTCCATGGTGGAAAAAAACAAAAACATCCTCATCATGGGAGAGGCTTTTCGGCAAAACAGCAGTCTGAACAAAGGTCAGGTGATTTTAAATAACCAACAGGCCATCAGGACACAAAGGACCATAATGAGAATTATTAGCATCCGCATTCGGATTAGTCATGTATACCTAATTCCCACATGAGGAGTCTTTATCATTCATTTCATTTTAATTATTTATATTTAGGAGCACTGTGCCGTGCGCGGTATACCACTAATTAGGTTTAAGCGTTTGAGTGATGTGCTCTGGCAGCTCTGCTCTGATCCGCTGCTCAGTTAATCAGCCCTGCGAGCGCCGGCGCGGACGAAGTGTGATAAGACATGAAAATAATCCAGCAGTCTTGAGCACAATTGTACACTGTGAGGAGATAGAGATCAGGGCTACGTTGATCGCTTAAGATTGGACGACGCACAGCTCTGTCCATTTCATTACCAGTGCATTGAGCATAATGAAGTTCCTTTGTTTACGCTTTTGCTCCTCTCAAATGATGGATTTTGCTGATTCCTTGTGTGTTGCGCGTTTAAATATAGAGCACTTTCAGCCCCCGTTTATCTAGGTTGAGGAGTACGTGGTGTGGCGGTGCATATGCTTATGCACAAGGAGGCAAACATTCCTGTGCAATTACAGTCTCATCATCATCACGCTGAGCACTCATTCAACAGGAAGGCCGTTTCTAAATGTGGCCCTCAGCCGAGCCGGCGGTGAATCCAGCGACACCATATGTACATGACTCAGTCGGCAAATCATTTCAAGGTTATCAAGGAGACAGTGGCAGCCCTCATCTAGGGCTTCATTTCCTTTCTATTATGGGATATGGCAGGGAGCAGGTCCCGCGCCGACAAGCCGCTCTCTAACGGTGTGCTGTGGTGCTGTGACATCACTTCACACTCTGAGCAGTGTCTGGCCAGAGAGAGGGGGGGGGGGGGGGGGGGCATGGAGGGTTTAGTGAAAAGGGTTAGCTGGAAAGAGGTGAGAGCGGTGAAAGGAGGGAGGACAGAGGAAAGGCAACGTGAAAAATAAAAAGAAGATGGGAAGCCGGCAAAGGTAGTAATGCAAAGCCTGTTGAGTCAGAGCACAGACATTGGGGAAATCAGAAAAGCTCAGAGCCTGTTTGTGTAGTGCGGGCTTGTGTGTGTGTGTGTGTGTGTGTGTGTGTGTGTGGTGTGTGCGTGTGTGTGCATTTATGTTTGCTGTACTCTTACTAGCGCAATTCTACCCAAACAAAGCACAAAATAAACCCCAAAATAAACAGGGCCGCCGACACTTTCCTAATTCCCAGCACACTTGTCATGATGTAAAGGCAGAGAGACCTGCAGAGATCTGTGAGAACAACATCATCACCGACGGTGGGCGGCTGGTGAAAACCTTTAAACATTTGTGAAGTTGTTCCAATTCGGTGGTCTTAATATGTCACTTCTGGGAGAGGAAGAAATGTGTGTATCTTGTCAGGGGAGGGAGCTCTTTTGGATATTGAACGCAAAAATGAATACAGTGTCTCTGACTCCTACATTCCTATTGTGATGAATGTTTCCAGTTTATACAGGCGAGGTTCAGTTTTCAGTACATTCTGGATTTACAGCACGGCCACAGAAAGTCTTCTGGCTGGTAAAATCACCTGATTGGGTGATTGTTATTTGTCAGAACATTTCAAATTCTAAACACAATGTGAACCACTCAGAGGATGATACTCCACTACATCCTCCGGTGTTTACAACAAATACATCTTAGTTAAGCTTATTGAAAATGTCTCAAAACTCATCTCAATAAGAAGAAATAACGAGATGTACGTGCCAGTAAAAGGACAGTAAAGTATAAGAAAAAAAAAAAATAAAACATCCTTATGGCATTTTTAGATTTTCGGCCACTAGGGGGCAGAAACTACAAAACGAGCTCAGACACACAGCCCTAGTTTTGCATTAAAATGTTGTTGTTAACATGTTAGCAAACAATTGTCAGACAGAAACATTATCACAGACTGGTGTCATGTTTTTGCCCACCTCATGAATTTAAGTCCAATATTCACTCTTCTTTTAATACCAGTTTTGTCTCCACGAACTCCTAAGAAACCAAATGGGATCTAGCTGCCTGATGTTCAGCTTCCCACTATACCCAGTTTAGGTACTAACTTTGTCTATCTTTATCTTGCATTGGTGCTGGGCAGTGGGTTTATCTGAAAACATCTGCAAGAAGCAGGATTATTTAGAGCAGTGAGACTGAAACCATGCAGTCAAGGTAAAAGCAAAACAATGAGTTCATTAGAGGCTAGAAACCTATGTGCAGATGCAGAGTACTCTATTATTTATCCGTGGGTTTGTTGCTGTGATCAAATCTTTTTACATTACACATTGTCATTTTGATTCAATGTGAACTTTTTTTTAGTCCTTTTCCTGATTTTACGCCAAATAACATGGGTAAAAAAACATCGGCTAAGCCCGCTCCACCAATAAAAACCTTGACATGTGCCAATTGTTTTGTCGACTCAGTTGTGCAGAATGTTTTATACTGTGGAAATATGTTTTTTGTTATTCACAGTTCAATACATTTATAGTAATTTAAGTAACGATGGTATAGTAAGAAGACAGCGTCTGTTGAGCGGGAGCATCGTGATGTAGGACTGGGACCTCAAACTGCCAAAATTGTTCTATTTTACATCTGAGCTGAGCATCTGAACGTCTGTGCAAACTGGACTGGTTCAGGGAAAAAAGTGGTGCAAAAACATGATGATGATGATGATGATGATGATGCCAAAAAGTGGCAAGTCTAAAATGACAAAACAAAGTTCTTTTGCGGTGTGCAATGATGCATGTGTTACTGTGATGATGCTTGCATTCAAGCACAAAGTCTGTTATTGAGTGTGTGTGTGTGTGTGTGTGTGTGTGTGTGTGTGTGTGTGTGTGTGTGTGTGTGTGTGTGCAAGGTATGGCATTCACAAATTGACTTTCTCATTAGGGAAGTAGGTATTTACAGTGCATTCATTATACGTGGTGTCATGACTTGTATGTATAAATGAAGGGATGGGCAAGAGAGACGGGGGAGGGGAGAGGGGGAGAGGGAGGGAGGGAGATTGTTGATGAGCTCAGAGCCAAAGACAAATCAGCACAATTTGCTTAATAAAATTAGGGACAGTTGAACTATACAAAGCCAGCCGCTGGCAGAGGGAGGACAGCATTCACTGCAGGACTGCAGCTCGCCAGCACACGAGAAGTTGACCTGACTGTGTTGTTGTCTCTCGACCACACACCTGCTGTAACAGTGGCTTACAATTGTAGTCTGACTCCACTCCTGCCGTAAGCTCTCAAGCGAGGCACCATCTCGCACCTGGCCACAGCTAAATCTCCACTAGACCCAGATAGTCTGGGGTGGGCTCAAAGGGGGGGCCATGCAACAGACAAAGGAAGACAGGGACCCTCCCAAAATGGAAGGGAATGAGGAGGCCCCCATGTCAGCTTCTGCTGAAGCCCTGGACAGTCCCTCCTCTGAGGCTTTGGGAGCTCAGGCAGAGCAGGCCAGAGCTACCTTAACCCCCGACCCCCGCAGCGGATGTGGGTTTTTCTGTCAGCCGTGGTGTCTGCTCCTTGCACTGACCCTACTCCTGCTTTCTCTCCTCGGCAGCTGGGCAGTGGTCCACCTCACCCTGGGGACCCACGGAGGATCGCCCTTTCGGGTCTCAGCCAGCTACGATCAGCGGATTCCACAGGACGACACGGCCACCATCGAGCCCCACTTCACCACCAACTGCACCATGGGTAAGTCGACGCGTCTATGGCGCCCCTGTCAGAAATCATTGTAGAGCAATGGCAAAATGGAACATTTTGTAGGAATCAGTGAACTAACCTGTTAAAAAGTGGTTTAAGTTCAATAATACTAAAAGAGAAGTGTTTTATCAAGTGATAAAATTCACTAGTTACAGCTTCAAAAATGCACAGTTGCTTGATTTTTTCTGTTTCACATCATCAGTTGAATATTGTGCCAATGTTGACTATAAAACAATCTCTACATTCACCTGCAATGACAAATATTAGTTCGGGAAAAAAGTTCAAATGTCAAGTTGTCCCAACAACTCTTTTGTTTTCTTCTCTTGTGTTTTCCCATCACAGTTTCTGTAAGATTCATGTGGACTAAATGTGTCTCACATGTCTGTAGAGTGACTGAGTTCCCAAAGCAGTTCCAAACATGTCAAACTGGAAACTGCATGGCCACATTCTGTGATTTTTAACTTCATTACGCCATGTTGTGCAATGAAATGCGTAGACTGAAATAATATCCTCCTCTGTCAACCTCGAAAGCTCCTGAAATTTGATTAATATAACTGATTCAATTTCCTCTGAGCGAGATGCGGGAGCACCGCCACCCTTGGGCATTTCAAGTGTGCATTACTGAGGAAATATGGATAAAATCCTTGTTTCCTTTCACAGACAGATGTATGGTAGGCAGAGAGTTGCAGAATGTCGTACCAGATGCTGTTTTAATGGAACATATTGTTGTACTGTACATGTATGGAAGTATCTAGATGTATTTCTAGACAAGCGTAGTTTCGTTTCAGGCTTCTGTAAAAGCTACCCGACTTGTTTACCAGACTGTGTTAAGAGTCTGCTGAACTCGCATGAAGAGGGATAAAAAAGTAAAGCATGACCAAGAGGAATGATCCACCAGTAGCTGATCTGCAGGGACTAAATGAACAATTGTCAGCAGCCTCGCATCCGTATAATGTAGCTTACATGGCTTTGTCCTTACGAACCTATTTTTCTGAAACTAGATTTGGAATAACGTATTTGTAATTGTGTTCTAGCACAGCACTGCCCTGTTTATTCACATCAACGTTGTCCATGTTGGTATTTTTACACAACACGTTTGAGCAGACATCTTCAGTAAATATGTTGATGAGACAGTTACAGTTACGTTTCATTTATAGTTACAGAACATGTGTTTTTTGTTGTTGTTGTTGGGCATATTTTCTCATGCAAACAATTGTTCACCTACTACTCAGATGGGGCAGCATTGTGCACAACATATTCAACGTGCACTCCATTTCAGTTTTCTTGTTACGCTGCAAGCCAGAAGGCATTCAAGTGGGCTTTACCTTGTATTTTTCTATAGAGCCATACGGAGCATCTTAAAATAGGTGTTCATTCCCCACGGCCTCTTTTTGAATTCAGAGAGACGCACACGGTCCAGCAAATTGAATCTCCTCAACTTTTATTGAGGCAGAGTCTCTCTTTGAAATTGCTTTTATGCTCTGTCAATATTTAGCTCCGGATGAATGACGAACGTCGTTCAACAGGAAGGTCCAGCTCCAATCCTTCAAATTCAGTTCAAATGGGATGTTTGGTCAGAGCTGCAGACCCACAGCTGGCCGACCCTGGCAACCTGATAACACATCAGCAGCACCTGACTCCCCCATTACGTTATCTGGATTTGGTTGTCAAATATGTAAATACGTGAGTCAGTGTGAAAGAGGAAGAGATGGGCACTAAAGGAGAGGGAAGCTCCCATAAATGTCACATTTCTTTCCCTAACCCTCAACACTGTATAACTTCTATGTATAATCTCCTGCTTTAACCTAGACTCGATCCTAATCATAACCTTAAAACTAAATCCTGGCCTTAACGTTGTTCCCTGAATCGTCCCCAGGGAGCAACAGAGGAAAAGCCTCTGATAAAAGAACAAAACAAAGAAAAACTTACACGCAACTCAAACTCACACACAAACAAATCAATATCCGTCCCCACTGAAGTGTTAGTGATTGTCCTGTGGTTCTTGGTCTAACTGTCTGTCCCGTCACTGTACAGACAGACGGTTGCTGTTGCTCATTCAAATCCAGGGTGGGTTCTCCAGCACAACATCCACCACAGACATCCAATTCCAAACTAAGCCCTAATCCGTCTCGGCACGTTCACCGTGCGGCCTCACCACCCCTACCCACCCACCCACCCACCCCAGCACCTGTCACAAACCTGGGCTCGAATTACATTCCTTCCTACCTGGCACAGAACATGAAGCCAGGGCGCTCGATTAAGGCTCTCACACTCGGTCCCTGGCAAAGACGGTTGTTTGCTTTATTAGTTCTAGGCCCCTGCACTCGAAGTGTGTTAATTACTGCTACTGTGTCCTCTATTGTCAGACTTTTGGGGTGGGGTTAACACAAAGCCTGATCCAAACTTGGGCATGATTAACTGTATTTCATTTGGTCCCAAAGGTCGGACGTTTTCTCCAGATTGAAGTCTGTGGACACAAAATGTTCTGTATTTCTGAGTGGGACAGTTGCATAACTGCAAACTGTTTCCTGTAGACTTTTGTAAATAAAAGATTCATTCTGAGGTTTCTCAAATCAGTGAGACAGAGAAACATTCAAATAATTAATTTAATTTCCTTGTGGTGCGTTATTGCTTGTTGTCTTTGGAGCACGTCCGTCTTGAGATACACAGTAGTAACAGTCAGAAGTCATTATATTCCCCACTTGGTGTCAGCTGATTTGAATTAATCTAAATGACGTACATAGATTTAGTCTTAATCAGCTCTCCTTGTGATCTTCTGAATCTGACAATGAAATTCAACAATGTCCATTTCCTCCCTCTTGCTTGTTTTCTTGAGCAGAAAGGCAGCGATTACTCAAGCCAGTGAAGAGGGAAGAGATATAGTCAATAAAGGATAAATAAATGGAGCAGTGTCTGACTTCTTTCCTCTATACCCATCCACTTTAATTAACTCATCAGTCACAGGGCCAACAAGCAATCCAATTTGTTGCCCCTAAAGTGACTTGTGTGGTTATATGCCTATCTCTGGAGCTCATCCTCTTGACAGGAAGTTAGAATCCTGCCTCCTGGTTGTGGCATGGCCGCACGGGGGAAGGTGAATATTCAAGACAGCAGACCCGTCAATGGCACGCTTAACCTCATACAGTTCCTCATCCTGGAAGTAAACAGAGACTTCTGTGATGACTGACGAGCTCATTACCAGATTGTGTGAATGGCAGATTTGACTTTGACTGTCTTTAGTACTGTGGCGAGGCAGAAGGTCACACTTGCCCTCACACTTGTAGCAATGTTTGTCCACTGAAGAGCGTGTTCGTGTTTGTGCTGCATGTATTACCCTGCAAACTGTCACATTTCGTCTTTCCAACTGGACATGTAGCTGAGACAAGGCAGCGGCGAACCCCGTGGGAATTTGAACCGGTGACCTTCCCTTTCCCCGGCCCATTTCCCTAACCATTCCACCTTGCTGCTGCAGGCCCTTAATGGAGCGTTACGGCGAGTCTATACTTTGCGATTAGGTACACTGCAGCGTGAGGGTGTCCCCAGGCCCATCAATCACACACGGCCCTGTGGAGGCAATGAGGGAAATGGGTTTGGAGAAAGCTGGTGGAGTGGACAGAGCGTTAGACATATGGATGGATGGGTGATGTGGTTTTGTAGAGGAAAAAAAAAAAAAAGCCATGCAGTATCATAGCGTGGTACTGAGACTCGCCTTTTAATACGCAGAACATCTCCAGCATAAGCCTTTAATTGAGTTTTCAATTTTGCTCTGACTGCACGAATGAAATAAACTCATCCCTGGAGTCTTTGTTATTGGGTAACAAGCACAGGCTGATATAAAAAATATATTCATATCCAACAAAAATAAAGCCCCCACACTGTCACAACAATGTGAGGGTGTGCTTATGAGATCAAAAGAGTGTCAAAATTGCCGAGAATTTCTTATACGGCTTGAGGGATGTCATGCGGTGACGCAGTGGCCCATAAGGATGAGCGATAGAGGAGAACTGATTTCACTGTTTCCCATCAGTCTTGTAAAGACTCATCAGCTCTGCCAGCGCTCATCAATCCGTAGATGCGCACGTGTGCAGACTGAATAATGTCAAACAGGTGTACAAAATGTTAGAAGTAGTGCGTTTATCCTTGTCGCGATTTCAAAGTGCGATTTTCCTCTGACACACAAAAACACATCCTGTAAGAAGATCATAAGATCTATGTACACTATGTGTTTTCACCGTTTACCTCCTGCAGGTATCCATACTGGATCGGCTCTTTAGTGATGTTCTACTTAGGATTTCAGTAGCAGGAGCAAACTTCCAAGTTAACTTTTACGCTGCTAATTAATATTAACGCTTGCTGTTAGAGGCCTCTGGCTTTAGACACTAAAAGCTTTCATGTTGAAGTTACACCAGGCAGCTTTCAGCCCACAGCTCCAATTGAAGGTCCTTTTTTAATTAAGTTTAATATACATATTTTTCCGTGTTTCTTTTACTTCATATTGATGTGACAAAGAAACGTTTGGAATTAGATATTCAAAAACATAGTAAGTGCATTCAGAAAACAAATCCAAAGTTTGACTAACAGAAGGGCCCACATGCACCAAAAGGAAGGCTCAAAGAAGGAACAGCTCAAACCGGTCTGCGTAACACTTGTTGAACTTGAACTTTCCATACAGAAAGTCAATAATAGAAAACTGGAAAATTGAATCCAATTTTTTTAAACTGTATATTTTGTCTCTTCTGATCAATGTATAATTAAGATTATGGAATTGTTTTTTAAATGTTCTATCTATGGACTGTTGGATGGAAAAATGGGAAAGTGAAAGTCTTAGTACTTTTATTTCTATTCATGCCTTGGGTTGATTTGATTGGCCGGTGGCGCCATCCATCCAGTCTCCTGAGAGTCATTACATAGCCAACTACTGTAGTTTTCCTCCCTACTAAATGGCTTTTGGGCATGGGTGCCATGTCATGGAAAAGACTGTGTGAGCTCATGTAAATATACAGAAATGTAGCATATAGCTGGAGAGCTATATATGTAGGCTACTTTTCCCATATTGGCTAAGACAAAAAAGCTTAATGCGCTAGGATTCCCCTAAAATCTCCTGGATTTGAAACTGTAGTATGGTGTCTGTGCTGCCTGTTGGTGGTTGGCAAACTGTTCTGTCTAATCTTAAAGCATAAAGCAGGAGCCTGCAGCTGAAGCTGACGTGTTCAGTCTTTTATGAATTCAATATTTTAGTAGAAACTATACACTGTGTTTTGCAGCTGACCACACAGGGTTGACACTGAAACTGCTCTGATGGTGGCCTCTCACTGGTGCTGAAGTGACGTTACTGCAATCACAACCTGCATTTGTTTCAGTCAGTGTGTGTGGCTACGTAATTGGATCCCTGTTGTTATTCAAAGTGTGCCTGTTCATAAGATTGAAAGACCTGCTGGATTAAGCTGGTTATTGGGTGCGGTTTTGCCCCGGGCTGGCATAAAGGTACTTTCACTGGTGGAGATTTTGTTTCCGTATCAAATGACTGGAATGCCAAAATGTTGGACATAACGTCTGTTATTTTGCTCACATCAGTGCATTGTAAAGATATTGGTTAAGAGGCCTAAAAAGAGAGAGAGCGCTGTTCCCCCTCTGCCTTTAGATGACTGCGTTTCTCCATGACACTGATCAAACGTGTGTTCAACATTTGCACATCAGATATTATTTCTACCAAAGGAATGAGTGTCCACCTTCACCAACTCCATTGTACTAGCAGTAGGTTATGCTTCACTGGCATTTGAAGAAATTCAAATAAAAGGGGGTCAAGGGGTAGGCAGAGCGCCCTGAGGAAATAAAATCAAATAGGCCTTCTGGAACAGAAAAAGTTATAAAGTCTGCTGCACAAATGTTAACATAATTACAATATAACAATTCATTAGATTCAGTGCACAAGCTACCTATCAAAGTCTGCATTCCTCAATTTGTGAAAGTGCTTTCTTTGAGTAGGTAATTTTACAACATAATTCAAGAACATCAGCAATATGCAGTAATTCTATTCTTTTTCTTTTAGACTCACACAAATCTCAATGAGAACACAAACTGTGATGTTTAAATTGTATAATATGTTTAATGAGGTTAGTATCAGAACGGATACAGATCTACTATACTGGACTGGTGCGTCACCTTCACTACACTACAATGTATTCGCCGTTATGAAACATCCCAGTCTGGAAAAATCAATTCTCTTATTGTTTGGAATCATTAGAAAGTTTGTGTTGTTTAGCTGCCTGCTATCCATTATATTCATAAATGGAAATTCAAACGCTTTGTTGAGCATCTACAAGGGCCACCACGTTCACTACAATCCATAAATGATACCATATTGCCATCTCTAGGCTGGCCATGTTTTCTTCACAACTCAATATAACCTCTTTTTTATTCATTCTTTGTTTTTGTTTTATTAACTTCAGTGTGGATTTTACTGTCTGCCTGTGGGCCTGGATTAAAATATTAGAACTAAAAAGTCATTTTTGATACAAGATACTCCCTTTTATAAGGCAATTAAGATAAAAGGAGGCACTCGGCAGTTCATCCACCTGCCAGATTTATTTGGAGGTAATTTGATGGTTATCTGTAGTGGGTTCTGTGGGTCTTCTGAAGGCTGTTGGAGGTCATACATTGTTAGCCCAAAGAGAATGCCCAATGGCAAAAAAAGTAGAAGTAGAAAAACAAAAGAACACAGCTCATCAACTAACAGAACATTCAACCTGCCAAGACAAGGCCCTATCTGACAGTACTAAGCTTCATCACATTCCACCTCTAATCTCTTGCCGTAGGCCTTTCCGCGAGCAGCATCCCCTCAACACACACCGGTTTTCTGTTGCAGGCACCTTTCCAAGGCAATCTACACAGACAGTTTCATTTTAAGATATTGAGCAAGTGTTAAATGGCTCAGGGCACCAAGTGGAGTGTTCCCAGCGTACAGACGCCAAATGGAACAGATGTCTAAATCAACCCTGACCTGGCACGGAGGAGGACATTTCTGGATGTTATGGACTTAAGCATCATTGAAGAAAAGTCAGTCATTAAGACGCAGCAATCCTAAATCTCGTTTCATTCTGTAGAGGGGACATTTGTAAGCAGAACGCTGGCATGAAATACTTATTCTGGCCGTTGAGTCACTTCTATCCATTTAATTTCAAATGACAGGCTTTACCGTGTTGTGCATTATAATAACTGTGTAGTATTTTCATCTCCTGTTGCTGAAGTCTGTTAGAGCGATATATTTCATGGACTCTGTTGGGAGCTCTAAGGAGGATTCATTAACTATTCTGTGACCTTTACTGACTTCGACCTACAACTAGCACAAACTTCAACAACATGGGCTGAATTTAGGTCCTTAGAAAAGTAGTCTCTGACACATCCCAACGCCGGCATACGTGTTTCGTTGAGTAGGTGAGGTTAACAGACATCGCATCATTCTTCTCATTGTTGTTGCGGAGGAGTAAAAATGATAGTTGTTCCCTCTGCGATGAAGAAATCACACATTAACATCCACTGTCCTTCATATTTTGTCCTTCATATTTTGAACCTTCATCATGAGTTCCTCCTGAAACTTGACTACATAGCAGTATGAAGTCAGACCACCAGCCAGCAGCGTAATGCTAAAATCTATCACGTGTAGCATTATAATTGTGTGGTAGTCATTCAGTCACAGTTTCCTAAAGCTTAGGTATCATGGCTTGATCATGGATGGCATGGCTCTAGGTATGGCAGCGTTGGTGGATCAGTCGGTCCAGAACTTTGGTCCTGACTGAAATATGGGTTGCCATGAAACTTTGTACAGACATTCCCCAGAGTCTGAATTCTAATGGTTTTGGTGATCCCCAGACTTTTCCTCTAGTGCCACCATGAGGTTCACACTTTGGAAGTGTGGATGTGGTTTTGAGTAAAATGTCTGAACAACTATTGGATGACTTGGCATGAAATTTGGTACAGCCATTCACGGCCCCCTGAGGATGAACTGTATTAACTTTGATGATCACCTGACTTTTCATCTAGCTCCACCATCAGGTCAAAAGTTCAGCTTTTCCAGTACTTTGGTTTGTGACTGAATACCTGCAAACCTAATGACATTCCCATCAGCACAGGTCATACTCGTGTGTTCAGTGCTAATTAGTGAGTGTTCAGTATGATTACAAAATGGGAAATTATGGCCTCCGCGCTGAATTAAGTCGATTTTACTTCACAGTACTTAGGTGAGTGCTTATGTAGAGACCCAGCTCTAATGTCAGTGAACCCATCATGTGGCAGTCATGTCTTTGTTTAAATGGCTCCATAGCACCTCTATAAGCCTGTAAGCCTCACCAGTATATTTTCATGCCAGAATCAGCTCTCTCCACACTCTCTGCACTGATAAGACACAAACTCACCAAACCTAAAAAAAAAACAAGCAGAGGATATACTTGCAGCAGATCTGGTTTACAGTTTAATTGTCATAAACGGGTTTTAAAGTATTGCATGTGAGAAAAAAACTGATTTGATTATTCAGATTCATTTTCATTTATTTGTAATAAAACAATGAGTACATCACATAAACAATATACCAATTCAATCCACACAAAAAAAAAAGCATCTCTGGGCTGTAGAATAGACATATAAAGGTATCATTTTCGTTTTCTATCTCTCCCAGTCTGCTCATATGTGCATCGCTGTCTCTCCAGCAGGGAGCATGACAGATAGTGATAGTGATTGGGCAGAGCTCTGACCAATCGAGCATGGCTGTGTGCAGTTAATTGAATTCATGAGCGAATACTTCTTGTCCTGTCGAGTGTCCAGTGGGAAACTCAGCCGCATCCATCTTCAGCATCCCGGCCACTGTAAATCTCCATGAATGTCTCCAGATTCTGCCTTCAGTGTGGTGGCAAGATAGTGGCGCTGCCCTTGGGCCCCTTGAGATTTTCCTCCCCTGTGACAGAGGTCAGTCCTCCATTACGGCATGTGAGATTAGAGAATACACAGCAGTGAATGCGGAAAAGGATAAATGAGTTCTAACTATCTGCTCAATTGTATGCTAGACTCAATCGAGTCAGCGAAGGTCTTTTTTTCTTTTGTATTGTCCTTTTTTGTGTGTGTGTGTAGTTTCCAGCTATTTCCATTCTGTACACGCATAGCACACCAAGCAAGCCAGGCAAATTCTTCAGACTTTTTTTTGTTTGTTGTTTCAGAGCACACAGAGGGATTCAAGGATACGACTGACATGCTTGCTCATCTGTAGGAAAACAACAGCCATATTAATTTCAGTAGGAATCTACCCTCTCCATGTGTCCAGACTTTGTTTTTGCAGCTCGACTTCAACGAGAACACGCCTGTCTGTATTCAAATCTACAAGCAATGTCCACCAAGCCATAGCAAAGGTTTTATACAAATTGCGAGGCAAAGTGCTTTGCATAACATCGTGATAACCCGCCAAGTGGGACATCTGTATCAGTGGAATCTCAGAAACGTGATATGCATGACGCGGTTATGCAAAAATGCTGAAATGTTAAGTGAATTGATTTCAGCAGAGTGTGAAAAAGGGAACCATACTTCCAACACAGTGCATTGTTCTTCTGCACACACCAAAACCACAATACCTTGGTTTGAGCCAGTAGGAAAATGGAAGGTTGTATATATGCATGATACCTCTGACCCTCTTTCCCGGACTTTAAAGCTTTTCAGCCACCAGTTGCCACCCTCCATGATGAGACTTGTCAGAGATTTGTTCTTGACAGCGCTCAAGACACGACAGTTTGGATAAAACTTTGGGCATCTCATCTGCTTTTGGGCCAAATTGTGGCTGTCAATTAGTTCCTGTTTCTCTCAGTTGTTTTGCTGTTGATCTTGTTGGTGAAGCGTTCCTCGATTTTTCATCCTGTAAGCAGATGGCACGAATGAAAGTTGAAAAATTAGGGCGACTTGGCTGGTAATGTGATGAATGGGATTTTACTGAAGAGGAAGATGAAAAACAAAACTTCAGTGAAAACACATCTTTAAAACATGCTCAACTGACACTAGAAGACGGGAGAAGAATGTATTTAACTTAAAAATGTCGTTCCTTGTGCATACGAAATTATAATTACATATAAAAATGATGTGAAAATTATTAAACTGCTGCACAACACCCACATTTAATATGAGTATATTTTAAGACATTTGGTCCATAACATTGTGCTTGCTGTATCTGTTAATGTGCCTTCATTGTGTAGAGACTTAATTGTAGGAAGTTCTGTAAATGTTACCATGTCCAAAGTATTCAGGTAGCCAAAGCCAAATTTACAGAAAAATGTATTTTTCAAACATGACTCTAACATGTCATGTAGCAGAAAGTGTATGCACTCTAATACTTCGTGACACTGTCAGGCTATAGACTAATACTAGCACGTGAAACAATCCATATACATCCTGTAGTGGGAGCCACTGTTAACAATGGCAGACAAGTGAAACCTTCCCTCTCCGCCTGCTGGATGTCACCAGTGGCAGCACCAGCTTTTACGGCCTATATTGACGGCATTTACACATTCTAATGGACCCTTGTCGGGTTACTTGCTAATTGTTCGGCAATTATCCACTGAAAGTAGCCAACAATCAATCCTGGTTACCTTCAGAGCACCGTAGGCAGAAACAACCAGACACGAGAAGAGTTTCTGTCCACGGGCCATCCCTCTAATGAACACTTGCCATTGTTGCTTTTTATACATATTTATATTTATATACACCTATTTTTTCACCCACTTGTATGAACACAATAGTTCTATGTTTATTGATGCCCTCCTTTGTTCAGCTTTGTTGTCCTTGTTTTTAGCTGTAAGTATATTTCTATCTACCTGCAAATTGTTCTGCGTGTGAGTCAAACTCCTTGTGTATGCGCACATACTTGGCCAATAAAGCTGATTCTGATTCTAAACAGTGTAGACTGTGGACTGAAGCTCTGGCTCTCTTCACTCCCTCCTGGCATTTAGACAAAAGCAACAAGGCCGAGGATTACAGTAAACAGCAGCATATCTGTCTCATTGTCTTTCCCGTTTCTTCAGCTTTGGAACAGAGGATCTGTGCCAGCGTAGACCTGCAACTCCGACTCTAAGACCCAGTGGACCTCGAAATAGATAGCCACACAGCTGACATTACTTTGGAATGAAACTCATTTTGAAACCCTGCAAAGCTGGAATACTGGATACTGTCTTATTTTGTGCAGATTCTTATCAGAAATATAACAGCGCAGTTATAAAAAGCAAACACAAGGGCGTCTGAAACTGACACCGGAGTCTGTCTTTGGTTAAGAGACTATACGTGTCAGCGTATGAAAGCTGCTTGTCTTGCAGCATTTCTTTCCTCGTGACTGAAATACGGCATCTTTGTTGATCTCGGAGTAGGTTCACTTTGTTGCTCCATGAAAGCTTTCTTTCATTGTCTTGTCTGGTGGGTTTGTTTTCTTCTCTTCCACCTGAGTATTTGTCATATACACCTGAAACAGTATTCCTTTTAAAGTTGTCAACAGTATATCAGGTACAATCGCCTGGAACTAAATGATCTAAATGAGCTCAACTCAAAAGTGAAGTGTGCATTACAGTGTTACAGTCTGTTAGTTTCTTTACCTGCGTAAGATGAAACATGTTGTGGAGGGAAAATAACTCCAGCGTTCTTCAATGCTTTCAGTTTTGTAATGTTAACAGCCGCGCAGAGAGACGGCAGTTGTTAGACGTTTAACTGTGTCCAACATATAGCTCGACCCACGTGCTTGCGTATCTATTTGTTCATTTATCAGCGGCAGCCGTGCCCTCTCCAGTCACCTCTCCAGCTCCTCGCCACTCATACATCATTCCCCTCTCAAAGCCCAACCAACCCCCTGAGCACACGGATAACAAAACTCACTTACTCCCACAGGCAATTCATCCCCCACTGACCCACTTGTTTTCACAATCTGACAAGTGTGATTTAAGAACTGCGGTGGGCCAGGAGTGCAGCGGCCATGTCTGGCTGCACTTACCTGCCCCAGGAGCTTAAAGTTCAGCAACATCGCCGCTCGATGATACTTTTTTTTTTTTTTTTTTTACTCCACTGTCATTAGACTAAGATAAATCGATGAATTTACATACCTTGCCCAAAGGTTTCGGTGTACTGGAGATAACTTTTTCTTCTTTCTTGATAAATCGTTCTGCTCGCGGTGTCAACATTATACAGAGAGAGGAAGCCACCAAGCGCAACAAATGCATAATGCATGTGTTGAGCATGACTCAGTACACATAGCAAGGCCGCATCTATACCCACACAGTTGGCCATAAACAAACAAGCCTCCGCCTCACCTCATTTGAATAAAAATGGCATATTTGCCGTCTTCTGTGCCCTTCTTGTGGTGAGATTGTAGTTCAACAAAAAAAGGAACGCTGAAAGACGACTCCTAGTGCGCTGCATTGACGAGAACGTGTATTCATTATCAAAGTCATTTACTCCAGCTAATGTGTTCTCAAATTTGAACTGGATTATTTGCTGACATGTTAATGTGGCTCTCTGCAGCTATTAAGGCCACAAATGTGGACGGTGGGAGGCCCCTGACTAATGTGTTTTTGTCCAGTGGAAAAAAATGCCACCCCCTCTTTCTAATCCACTGAGTTGACGGTGCCAGTTTCCCACTGGGCCTCAAGGTTTCTCAGCCACAGTCAGAGTGAAGCGTGCTGTGAAATCTCTGCCCTCCACTGCATTAGAACAAGAGAGTGATTTCTGAGCAACTACCATGGCAGGAGTGGCAGTAACTACTGTGCTGCCACCAGTACTTTTTAGATTGCACATTTTCAGAGCAGGTAGTGAATTTTATTACTCAGTTTACACATATTACCTTGCATCTAGTACACCCACACATTTCGCCCTGAGAAATGGCTGATCTGCATCCAACCAACACCGTAAGCATGCGGCAAAGTAAACAAATTGTATAATTTAATGCTTTGATTTATCCATAATAATAGCTCAATTGACATCAGCCATAATTACTTCTATCCCCTCATAGTGATATTGGTTGTTGTCTGGAGAGTTTACTAGCCTGGCAAGCTATCAGCATCAAGATACAGTAGTAATATTGCTTATTAATGGGGTTTGACATTTCATTTTTGTTTTGTTTACTTCCTTGTGACACGTAACACGATAAATGTTTTGTACTTTATCTTGTCCTGCCGCATGCCTGTGAGCCTGCCAAGCCCGAACATAAGTCTGAGCTTGCCTTGAGAAAAGTGGTACTGAGGGTGCGTCACACAGAAACCTCCGGAAAAAACTACAGCACATTCATTACCAACTCCATGTTAGAAAATTAGTGCAGCATTCACTGCCTATCTTGTCAGCTCGGCTAACAGCATTTGCTCTGCGCTGCCTCTCCTGTCACGGCCTCCACCGTTATCAGACTTCCGTCTCCGAGTTCGTATGACTGGAGAACAAATCTACATAATACAGATCAAGGGCAAACTCTGGTAAGCGGAGCCAGTCACTCATGATAAGAATCACTTCTCGTTTTTGTTTTTTTTTTGTTTTTATCCTTATGAGAGAGGGAGAGAAACGAGATCCACATCAGCGGACAGTTTTGTTTTGGGGTTTTTTTTCCCTTCACTGTTTTGTTCTCTTCGCTGTGATCAGCTTCTGATGATTGAGGTGGAGGTGAGCAGTCAGCTTCCACAATCTGGAGATATCACCTCTCTGATTTGCATAGATATGCAAATGTCCCGGGTTACAGTTGATTGGTGGGACCGGTGATATCAATTGGTGTCTGTAGGTGTGTCTGTGTGTGTGTGTGTGTGTGTGTGTGTGTGTGTGTGTGCTCCCTCCCCTTGTGCTACAGTATCTAGGTCATTGTTTGTGCTGCCTGTGTTCCTTGTCTGATGGATATGCACTGTATTCAAAGCCAGATGCTTATGCAGCCTGGGCCAGGTTATTTATGATGCTACAGGCAGTCTGTGGATGTCATACAGGGTTTACAGTCAGGGGTTATATTAGCCTTTGTCACTGACTTATGAAATTTCATGTAGCGACTGCATATTTTCTCTTGTTTGTAAGTTATGTTTTCCCTGAGCTACTGATTTTGTGTTCTGTGTCTTACATATGAATCTAGCAGTGATACTCAATAAGTACATAATGGGGAGCTATTTTTCCTCAGCTCCAAAAGTAGATTTTTTTTGTTGTTGTTGTTGTTATATCATTTTCTTTTGCTGCCAACATGCAAATCATTTTCTAAACTCTTGACAGCGCCGTGGAAAAATGTTTTGCAAGAGGTACTGTACCGATGACTGTGGTGGGAAACGTCTAATGTGATGACTTTTCTTTGTCTTTCTTCTTTGCTCACTTGGTCCAGTGTCCTCACCTGGCCCTAACATCACACTGGAGGGCCAGTACCACTGTCACCAAGGACTTGGGATCCCACTGGACAAACTGTGCGACTTCACTACGGACTGCCCGCTCGGCGATGACGAAGGCGACCTATGCCGTGAGTACACCGTGACACAGGAGCCCAGCTGCTGAGAGAAACGAGAGGGAAAGCTCACGTGTCGCGCTGCTGTCCCTCCTGTGCTCACTTCTGGATCACAACGGCAGAGCGAGTCGTCTTTAATGAAGCAGCTGCATCCGGCCCAGCAGAGCAACAACTGATTGTTTGCATGAGCTTCCCTGACAGAGAGACAAAGGGAAAGGCAGGAGGGGGGGGAAAAAAGGCAGCGTAGCTATGCTCGGCTAGCATTTCTCACCCTTGACATATTCCATGGCTGTTATTTCTATCTCTTTGCACATTTGTTTTCTCTTTTTCCCGAGGCCTAGGAAGAACACTAGCCAAGTATGCTGACATCTTATTCACAAGTGACTTCCCCCAGGCCCTGCTGTTTGTGTGTGTGTGTGTGTGTGTGTGTGTGTGTGTGTGCGTGTGTGTGTGTGCGTGTGTGAGAGAGAGTGCATCTTTTTTTAGTCCTACCTGCATGCATGCATATTTACATTGTCCTCACAATCTATAGACATGCAGTTCAAAACTCTTACCCCGTTACAAGCTTTTCACCCCTATTAAACTGACCAGAATTCATTTGCTCCTTCCGCTCGGTGCAGGTCGGCCTCCCATGTGGTGCTTATTAAAATGATGGCTGCTCCCTTGTGCTTATAGGTTTGCTAACTATGGGAGCTGAGAGATAAGAGGGTAACGAGAGGGTGAAAATCCTGAGCCAGGCGCAGTTTCTCTTTCTACTGCAGGAGGACTTATCAGTGCTAATTGGCCTGGGAGACTAACCCAAGGGTATAATCTCCATTTGAATGTAATAAGTGTGCGTGTGTGTGTGTGTGTGTGTCTGATTGTAAAAGCCAGAATTGGAAATTTGAGCATAAACGATAATCAGTGAGACACAAAGCCACCTTCTACAGCAAAGGATTATACATTATGAACATGTGAATATTCCTGAATCGTGTGTTATTTAGACCATAATAAGGCCGGTAATTGTATATTTGCATCAGCCACAAACAGAGCAGGGAAGGAGCAGGGTCTTGCGGGGAAAGGCCTTTTGCTGCGAGTCGACTGGGAGATGTTGAAGATGTGACGGCTCCTTTTTCCCTACATCTCCACACATCTTTCCGCTGTGTGCCCTCATAATGAGCGCACAGAGGCGTGAAGGACAGCTGTCGTTTGCTTTGAGTCGAGGCTCTCTCTCTCTGTCTATCAATCCATTCCTAAAATAGTACTAACCTTTATCCTTTTTAATTAAGGGCAAGGACCAATGATCCATAGTTCATTCATCTGTTCTCCCTGACACTCTCACACTCTCACACTCTACTTACTGTACCTTTGCTATGTATTTGTTCCACTGTCATCTCCATCACGCGTCACAATTACCCCCTGCTACCCAAATCACATAGTGTTCCCTCTCTGATACCCTATTCTCTATGATCTATCCACGAGTTATCTTCATCTGATTTGATCTATTTAAATCCTTCATAAGCTGTGCCAAGGCTCATTAACGGGGAGGGGAAAAAAAGCAGGAGAGAGCGGCAAGAGGAACAAACTTTCACTTGTGTCAATCACAAAGATTCCTGACATATAAGGAAGAAATCGAGTCCCTGCGGATCTCCCTCGCCATCCTGCCCCGGCATCATTATGCATAAACACATCCTCCACGTCTCTGAGGGTCGCAGCTTCCGCCGGTTGATCTCGAGTCGGTCTAAATTCTGCAGACACCCCACTGCTTTCCAACACCACCGCTTCCCCCCGCAACTACAGAGGAATGCTGCTTGCATCAAAGGTGGATGCAAGCGGGAATTTAAAGCAGTAATCTTTTTGTTTTTTGTTTGTTTTTCTTGGAACATCAGGGATCACTGCTCCTCCCAAAGATCACTAATGACACAGTGAGACCAGTGCCATGATGTCTGTCTGTGGTTGATTCCAGTCCAGCCGCAAGCATGCGCCACATGACTTTCTGTATTATATTTCTTAAGTGTTACAACACTGTGTTACACCTTTGACAGAGTAATAATACTTCATTATATCTTCATGAAGGTATATATATATATATATATATATATGGAGCCTGCCTTATAGCCATGACATGTTTTACATGCTGTGTGCTCTTGTCAAGTTGCCATGACAGTCGAGTGGCGCCGACATTGCATTGAAAGCGACACGTATAACTGAATGACCCTCTGCTCAGCATTCATAAAGATTAAGTGACGTCCGTGTCAGTTTTCATAAAGTAGTAATGACACTGTTATGTCAGCCTTACTCACACCTCATTAAATGAAGCTGTGTGAAGTCGCGTTCGCGAGTGTCCACACTAGACTGATGGCAAGCAGTTGCGAATGATAGCTCGAGGTGGCGAAAGCCACGAAGCTAATGCAGATGTGACATCATCGCCTTTATTCATGTCATGAGCAACTGTCACATGATGCGACTTTGAATCTCTGTGCTTTGCATGAAGAACATCTAAGTGACACTAACTGGTTTATGTAACAAGGAGGGCGACTCATAATATCACAAGACACAGAAGAACATGACATTTGCTTATCATCCCCCCCAAAAAAGTCCAGAGAAGCTTTTATTTGCTTAAATTTCAGAAAAACATCAGCTTCAATTTTGGTGTTTTTCTTTGCATTACTTGAAATAGCGTTAGTTTCGTGATGTTGGGTCTTTGAAACCTGTTAAAAGCCTTTTGTGTACTAAAAGAAATCATTTTAAAACTAGTGTCAGTGCTAAAGGAAGCCTTTTTCTATATACCTGCTTTGTGGTCTCTGCTCAGGCCAGTTTCACCTCCATTATCTGGATGATGCCATTTTCAAAAAAAGGCACTCACAGATTCTTACAGGTGATGGCCACTCGCAGACAATAGCTCGGGATAAAAGGGACATCAAGCAGACTTGAGGTGAAAACTTTCAAACACTGAAATGAAACTGAAAGCCACCTCTGTGTTATCAGAAGCTATCAACTGGCGTTTTAACTCTGACCTAAAATCCTAAGAAAAAGGAATAATTTCACAACAGATATGTCATCAATAGCTCTAGGTATGCAAGGTAAAAAAAAAAAAAAAAAAGAAGTCTTATTTATGCCTCATTTTAGTCCATATAAATGTACTTTCTCTGACTTGAGGTTCAGGACTGTAAGTGAGTGGCACACTTAAATAGTCCATGATATTTGATTTATTTACATGAAAGATATTTCCACTGTTGTCATTCCAGCACCTGGGAAGGATTCAGTAAGTGAAGATGGGCCGCGAAATAGTCCCGAAAGTGGAAAAAATCTAAAAAAATGTGCCGCTGGCAAAATAATGGGTGTTTAAATATTTGCACTACCTAAGTCCTATTTGATTTATTCTGTCAGTTACGTAACCAAACATGAAAGGAGAAACCGTGTTTGCAAATCAAGGACTTTGCACTTTTTCATTAAGCCACAGCGTGGAAATAAGGAGACAGACCACACACACACACACATATACACGCACACACACACACACACACACACACACACACATATACACGCACACACACACACACAGACAGACAGACATGCCTGTCTCTTTTTGTGGTTACACAAGCACTACACACTCCAATTAGCCATTTTCACTGTAGTGCTACTGTACAGGCTGACTTACTAAATTACAGTCAGTGGCCGAAATGCTTCCCAGACTCATGCCATTCTGTGAAGTGATTTCAAGTTGATTGCCCCCCCCCCCCCCCCCCAACCCCACCCCTCGCGTGTCCAAATAAAACACATCATGCCACCACCTCAGCTTTCTCATTTCCCCTCAGACCTCCTTCCTTCATCGTCGACTCTTTCCCATCTCCCCCTCCAGACACTTCAGGGCCGATTCCATTTTCTGCTTCTGTTTCTAGAGTCACTCTGAGAGCCCCCCTCCTAATTTCCACCAACACATTGAGTCCAGGAGCCATTAGTCTGCACCCCCCTGCGTGCCTCTCTCCTCTCAACCTCCTCACCTTCCTTGTCGCTCAACTCCTTGATCCCCGGTTTCCGCCCCACCGCTGTCCTTTTTCTCCTTGGCAGTGTGGCTGTCACTGTTCACTCCGTTCTCTCTTCTTTCGCCCCCCCCCCCCCCCCCCGCCGGGCTTGTCCACTCATTATATGCCCCCCCTCCTGCTCCCCCTCCTTATCATCTTCTCCTCTCCTCCCCTGATATATTCTCTCTCTCTCTCTCTCTCTCTTCAGGCCACTTTCTCAATGGCAGCTACTGCTCTTTTGAAGAGGGCGAGTGCAGTTGGCAGTCAATAACGGGCCGCGGCCTCTCCTGGAAACGACTGCAGTCACCAGCCAAGGCCACCAAGCAGAGCTGCCCTTCATCAGGTGGCTCATGCACGTCTCATATGATATCATGAACGCTGTTTTGGTGGCCCATTTGCAGGCTCTCTTAAGTGTGTGTATACAGCAGTGTGAATGTCTCATTAAAGTGGACTTCAAAGGGGGAGCGTTTTTAACAGTAAAGCAAGACTTGGGGATTTCAAACCAAATGACCTTGAATGTTTGAGTCTAACAGTTTGTGAATGTGGAAAGATAACCAAAGCCTGTGATGTGTCAGACACGGACGCGTTGTCTTGTGCAGAGCTCAGTGCGCCGCAACACAAACAGAATCCTGCTGGGTGTAAGAGCTCCAGCATGTAGACTCCGAGTCCTACATCGGCAGTTCACCGTCAGTGCAGTGACTCGAGTGTGTCTCTCGATGAGATCTTAAAGTCTTGGTTGGCTCAGGCTTGTTTTTGTTCTCAACTATTTACAGCAGTCTCCGAGGTAGTGTGGGGGGAACTATAAATGGAGCATTATAATGTATATAGGATTTTCTTCTCAGTGTATTACTGCCACAGTTACCTGAAATTACCAGATCACCAGTGTTGACTGTACTGTTTGATTTTCTCAAACATTATCCGTTGATAATTCTTTTAAAAACCTTTGGATCAGTTAAGTTGTGCATCAAAGTAGAGCAAAGGCAGAAATGATACAGCTCGCTTTGACTGCAATCCCATTTCAAAAACCTCCATATGTATTGTAAGACTTTTTGTGAGTGTGTGATAACTGCTTTTCTTCTTCTGTGTGTTTAATGTGTGTGTGTTTGGGTGTTAAAGGTGCTACGTTCAGTGTGGAAGGAGGCCAGTCCAAAGGCCAGCGTGGCTCAGCGCTGCTGCGGAGCCCTCTCTTCCCTCCACCTCTGAGAAACTCTGCATGCACGGTGAGCAAAAGTATGGTGTGTTTTTCTCCACAGAGTAGACCTCATCTTCTTTCTCAGACCTGATGCAGACACAAACAACGTTTTGACCTTTAAACTCATTATTAGCACCATGGCTTCCATGCAGTCCTGAACAGGCATTGTTCTAACCTGTAACCCCACATAATGATATTGTTTGCAGATGACATGCCCCTTGGAAATGCTAGGCATGCTAACATCTTCAACTTAGGTTAGAGCAGGAAAAGACACACTTTATTTAATCCTGACTGTTGGCTAAACCTAACAGCGACTGTCCTATCACGGCAGCCTTAACTCGGCACAAGCTTTGGATTCCTCTGCAATGTGCTCCACTGGTCACCAGGAAATATAAATGGACCCTCGTTCAGTTTAATTTGAAACTATCAATTGTACAACAGCTAAGAACAGTAAGATCATTATTGCATTTGAAATGTACCGTAGGCTATGTGTTGTTATTTAGGGTCATGTTGTAATAGAACAGTTTACACAACAGTAACACATTTAGTGGCATTTTACAGCAGTGAGTTTCAGTCACACTTTTTGTTGTTGCTATTCGAGTAGCAAACTTGAATAATTTGATATGTTAATTGCTTCAGAACGGCTCAAAAATGAAACGGTAATATGCCAAGACACCAGGTTAACACTGTGCCATCTGCATTTCCTGAGAGATCCTAACTGACAGTGAGGTTGACCTCTTCAATCACAGGTTACATCTTCTGACCTGTGAAAATATTAGAAGTCATGCATTATTCAGGTCTTGATGCTCACAGAGCAGGTCTCTCAAGGTGGTTGTGTAAGCAAAGACTTGGTTGATGCTGTGGCATCTAGCATAATGTATGGAGGTGGGAAGGTGAAGCAAAGATCAAGAGGTCAGAAAACAAGACAATAAGAGAGACAGAGAGGGAATAAAGTTAACACATAAAGAAAAGCACGCAAAGGAACTGGCCGCAAGGAAGACCAAGAGGAAAAGAATAAAAAATGTAGGAGGAGAAGGTGTGAATTAGAGGCGTCTGATATTTGTGGACAGCAGTGGAGACAATACTGCATCATTGCAAACCTTGCCTCCCAGCTTCTTGGCACGCAGCCAAAGATTAGCCATGATTCCAGATTAACACTCTAAATCCTTCTCTCTACACTGAAGCGCTGCTGTTCAATCTAGCCTGTCTGCTCTTGGACAACTGCGTTGAGGATATTAGTTTTGGGTATTAGCTGCAGACCACGTGCACTTTCATGTCGTGCCCAGTGTGCACTGTGCAGTGCCTGTAATCTTGATGTTTAAACGGTCACCATGTGGTCTCGCAGCTGATGATAAGGACCACAATATGCTGTTGACAAGCGCCATGCAAGCACTCAGCATAAAAGCGCTGAACCAAGTTGTCTGGGTAGTGTTACCTCTACGTGTATTTTTCCATCAGGCTTAAGCCAGCATCTGTTCCACTTAAATGGTGAAGCAAGAATTATGTTCTTGGCTCCATAAAACGCTGTACAGGGACATGGTCACATCCCATGCTTGTTAGCAAGCTTTATTCAGACTTCCTTTAACTATTTAATTCCTGCTACGGCCTGTGTGTTCCATTTTAAGCAGGTTTACACCCACCGTATCCCTCCTGGAAACAGAGAACTGAGATTGATTTGAGCTGAAGCATGCAGGAGCACCATAGACAGAAAGAAATAACCCAAATTATGATCCTGGTTGAATTAATCTTAGAATAATTAGAACTGAACAGATGGCTGTTTCTGATTGATCTCAGTGCAATTTTAAGTGCATCCCTTTTTTCACTCATATACACACCTGGCTGGTTTTCTTCAATTCAACAATATTCAAAGGAAGTTAAAACTGCTCTGGTATTTCATATTTGAAATCAACACTCTACCTTTACTGTATATTGAATTTTGATTTAACTGCATTGTTCATTCATAATTATTTCAACAGGTGCGATTCTGGCTGTGTTTTGGAGGCTTGCAGAAGGGGTCGCTGTCTCTGTGGATAGCAGAGAACAGCACAGGCCCTGAGGACCAGCGCAGACTGTGGCAGTCAGCCAGTGAACCCAAATCTGAAAGGGGCTGGAAACTCGTCATACTTCCCCTTTACGGCCTGGCAGACTGGTACGACAAGCACTCACCTGCCTCACAAAATAACAGGCCGTTTGATTATATCGAGCTGCATGTTTGGACTGTCTGAAGGCATCAACACTTAGAGGTGTTTAAGAGCAAACAAGTCACCCAGCTCTCCTCCAAAATAGCCTCCAACACGCTCACACAAATCCTTAAGTGCTCTCACAGGAAAGGAAACGGAACCAAGAAGCTCCTCTTCCTTCTTTCGACCTCTCATAAATGCATATTTTCAACATTTACATTCCATTTTCTGGGAAACATCTCCACAACTCCACAAAATTAATGAATCCCATAGTGACTCTAGTCTTATGCCATGGACCTGCCATATGCACAAAGAATCCCCTCCTCTCTTTTTATTCCACTTGTCTGTGATAAAGAGTGTAGAAATCAATACACAAGGCTCTACCCACCCTACTTGCCTTCCAATTAGCGATGGCCCTGATTTCCCCTAAAAAAAAAATAAAAAAAAACAGACAAAGAGATCAATTAAACCAAAAGAGAAGAAAGCAGGAAAAAAGAGAAACCCCAGATAACGCAGTTCATCTCTGTTTGCCTGACTGGGGGTTTCTTTGCCATTCGAGCTTGGATAATCCTGCTCCCCTGAGAGTGATTAATTTTTGATTCCTGGGTTATGTAGTCAGCTGGGCTTGTGCTCTTAATTAGAATGTCATGTCCGTAACCACTGGGTGAACCTGCCACTCTTTGCACAGTGACCTTTGTAGAGCTTAAATAGCATCGGAAATACTGCCCGAAGTGCAGACAAAAGTCAGGACATAACAGACAGTATGTGAGGGAGGGTTTGAGAACCTGAGGGTCGACAGCAGGAATGGAGATACAACAGGACTGCCATCAAGTTCAAGCAACAATTGACATATGGGAATGCCTTTTTGGTCTTTAGAGGGGCTGGTTGGTGGATTTTATCATCTTTGGATAGAGCCAGGCTAGCTGGTTCCCCCTGTTTTCAGTCTTTATGCTAAGCTAACAGGCTACGTGCTGGTGCTCAATATTTACCATACAGACATGAGAGTAGTATCAATTCTCTCATCTAACTCTTGGCAAGAACGCTAACAAGCATATTTCCCAAAATGTCAAACTATCCCTTTGACGTTTTTCAGCGTATAGCTCATGCCGTGCTTGTGTAACCGTGCCTGCCTGAATTATTTTGTGCATAAAAGTGTGGGACCAGAAAATGTGTTTCATCCCTGAAGAAGTCAGACTGTTTTTTTTTTTTTTGTATCGGCTGAAAGAGCCAACAGTTCTTAACAATACAGACTGAGCTGACAAGGCATACAATGCACCCCCTCCACTGCCAAACCTCAAAGGCATTTTTTCTTAAAGCATGATAAATTCTTCCTCAGATCATTTCAGCCAGGAGCTATCCAACCATTCACAGGCTGCGAGGTAGTTAAAACCACTCTGTCCCTCTGCAGGTTCTGGCTGCAGTTCAACACAGAAGATGGACCCGGACCCGGTTCAGTCATCTCTCTTGACAACATCTCTTTCAGTATGGACTGCTTCCTGGCATGTGAGTACTATGAAAAAGAGAAAATGTTGAGTCTTTCTTTTTTTTGCTCCTCCTTTCACCAGACGTTCAATTAATGGAGTTATTTGACTGATAGCCTGATTGATTAACCATGACAAGCACAATGGGGGGGTGGGGGTGGGGGGGGGGGTAATTGGGAATCAATACAGGTCTGCCCTATGTTCATGTTTTACTTTTGTAAACTTTGGAGCATTCATCAAGGGATCTATGATTTATTCATTTCAATTCCCCTGACTCTATTAAAATCCATTTTTAAATTTAGGAAGTCCTTTACACATCTTCTACTCTCCCATAAATAATATCTTTATTATAAGTACTGCGCCTTTGCTTAGAGATACATCGACAAAACTTTATGGAAGTGGTGCATATGATCCCATTCCTTTAGCACGCCCTCTTTGAGGAGCTTTGATGTGTCCTGAAATGTCAAAACAGTTAAAAATCTGCCATAATATAGCTCTCTGATTGATAAGGGTTTATGTTCCATTGTTGTACTGCGGGCTTATAAAGGTCAAACCTTGCATCACCTCTCCAGATATTTTTGTGTTATAATTGAGATGGTTTATCGGTATGAAAAAACAGGAATAAGATGACACCCAAGTCTGGCGTCGGGAGAATGAAAGGTTAGGAGTTCAGTGCCTCCCTCCATCTCTGCCTACCTGGAGGGACCTGTTTGAGCTGTGACAGGAATAGTAATAACTGAGTATCTCCGTATCTGAATATGTAGCTCTGACGGTGAGAGGAGTGTTAAGATAAAGCAGTGTTAAACTGACTGCACCCTGGCCAAGAATTAGACTCAAGAGGCAGGGGCACGGGGGTCACCCTCTGACACAGTCTGATTTGGGTAGATTATAAAACAGAGACGGTGAGAAGGTCTTGGGTGTGGTGTCGTTATCGCGATGCTCAAAATAAAGATGAAATGTTGACAACTGTTCAGTCATTGTATAGATACCAGTTTTCATTCAAATGTAAAATAAGAAATGACAAATGTGACTGGCACACGTAATGTATTCACTGTTCACCTTTCAGACGCTTTCCCTGAATGCATTCATCATTTTATTGCCCTACCTGAAAAATGCAAGCGGGTGACATGGGTTCATCAGCTGAATGTGATGTGAGAAATCGCTGTTGGTCCAGGCTGGAGCCGAGTCACCTGTCTCAACACAGGCTTAATGGGTCAGAGACTCTTTATTTAAAGAGATGACATTTTCCCGGAGATATTTGCACACCAATTGTGGTTTATGTCCTCCGAAGCGGCTGCACTGGTATGGCAGCCCTGAAGGATCATCTATCCCGACTTCGCTCACTTTCCAGATGGCAAGCTCTTAATCTAGACCAAGGTATCCATTACCTACAGCCACACTTGACACACTCACATTTTATCGCCTATCAATAAGACCAGCTGATGGGAGATGCTGGAGCTCAGCGAAAAAGATGTCTGAGAGCGATCGCTGTTGAGTGATTAGCATGATGGATCCCTGAGCATTACGACGCGGCCCTGTAATATGTTTTGGGAAAACGTACCGCGAACACGCGATGCAGAGGATCAGCCATCCACGGCCTTTTCCCCACACTTCTCTTGGCTTTAGTGTGATGTATAGTTTGGCAGGCATGTGTGCTTAATGATGCATCCGTTGCCCTTCAGGTGTTGGACCTGGATGTCAGTTTTATCCTTTTATCCTCACCGGCGCCATTAAATTAGTTCTTTGGGATGAAGAGCACATGAAGTTCATCCTTTTCTTTCTGCCGTGGACCAATGACAACAGTAGCTGGTCCGTTTACACTTGCAAAATGGAGACGTGGATGGAAATTATTGGATTTGTTGGGCTGAAGGCAAAATGAAAAACGACCCATGCACAGCAGACAGAGGGCTTCATTCACGTACAGTGAAGGTTCAGTTGGTTTTGATATTCTAAAAATGTACTGATAGGTGGGTTGGCTGTTGCATCTGTGTTATCTGTCATGGTAACGTGTGTAATACGACTACAGATTACTGAAATGTATTGCTTTCAGTAATTATCACCCGCACAAGTGGGTGTTGAGAAACATGCAGACACACCATGGACCAGTAAGTACAGATGCTCTCCAGTCCTCGGTGAATTCACGGGGATGACATGTACATCAGAACTAATTAAAAACGGTTTATTCAAATGTGGTCTTCTCCGCCTTTTACATTTAGATTTAGATACGTGCGTAGAAGCAGTACGTGCAAGTTACCAGACATACTTTATAGCCTACATTTTCTGGACTTGCTATACGGCAGGCCAGCTTTTCAATCCTACGTTTCCATAAGGAGTAATACTGACTGTTAGCATGATATGCCTGTAGTGTGGATATTGCTCAGAGCGTTGCAATCTCGAGATATTTGGGGATCGTGGCGGGTGGAAACGAGGTGCCCCCCACCCCCGCTGTGGCTGGCCTCTGGTGGGCTTCAGGCAGCTTACGGCGCCCTGCTAATGAACAGTGACAGCCACGCCGGCTGTTGCCCTGCCCTGTGGTTCATGCTGCTCTGTGGTGGACCTGCCGAGTCCTTCTCCTGCCGCTGCAGCATACCAATGCTGTGAGCTCCAGCCCTGTCTGTTCCACAGCCCTGCCGTAGCGTGTTAGCCCATGCTCAGAATAACAATGCAGTGACCCTTATTAGCGGCTTTGTTGAAGAAAAAGTTGCTGAACTTGTTGTGTACACACAACACATCAGAAGGTGTGACTCGCTGAGAGACGGTGTTGTGCAGAGCGCTTCTACTCGCACAAACAATCAAACATATTACGGCCACTCGCGTGCTGTATGTGATCCATCAAATCTGCACATAAACCCTGTTTGTATCAAAGCTCCCAAGCAGTGGAGACTTGCACGGTCATATTTATTTGAGGATTACAGGGCTATGGAATGAGCTATTGATTTTCTAGCGAGCAGAATTTAAGTAAGCAGTGCTGAGGGTTTTTTAAGCTTTGAAGCCAAAATTACAAGATTCCTCTCATCAGAGAAAGTTCCAGGAGGGACCACCAGCCGAAGAACTTTGATTCCCTTTAATCATATGTATCACCCAGATGACCACACAAGTGTGGTTTCAACTCAAGCACGAATGATATTCATGTCAAGTTGTTAGCTCTACGTCTCGGACCAAATGGAACGGCGCCACACTGTAGCTTTCCAAACCTTTCAGCTGTTGAGGGAGCCCCCTGCCATATTGTCATAAACGGTGAGCCTTCAGCCTGAGGTGACAGGGGAGCCAGGATGGAGAGGGAGTGTTTTTGCGGTAAAAATGATTACAGAGATAAAGACGAAAAGTCTTGTGTCCGTCCCTCGACACCCTTAGCGCGATGGCGGGGAAGGCAGGCTTGATCTGTTTTCACCAAGGAGGCAAATAACACTATATGGGCAACTCATTGGCTCGTCACAATTAGGAAACCTGTCGCTGGATTTGTGCTTTGTTATTCAGCTCATGCGACTCCTTTTTCCGAGGGTTTGGAAACACCACCTGCTCATCAACGGGGTTGTTGGTGTTATCCAGGAGTACCTGTGGCTTAGAGGAGCGGAGCAAAGCGAGCGAAAGAAAATACTCTCATGAAACCTTTAAATCATCCTTTACTGCTGTTTGACACCCAGGGCAACCCTATGGAGAATATCAGGCAGCTACAGTGTAAACAAACTGTACGCTGTTGTGCTGCTCTAACAAGACAGCCTGCAACTAGAAAACTAGAAATACTTTTCTTTTGCCATATAAAATGCAAAAAGGCCCAGAAACCATGTAATCGTCCTCTCAACAGCCTATCCCATATGCAGGACAGACATGGAACTTAATATGCAGGTCATACGCACATAGAGTATCATTTACAATACATTGTTTGCATGCCTCAAGTATCTACTCTGAGCACATTGGAAGTGTTTAACGAACAGACTGCGAGAAAGGCTCTCATTGGTGTTGATAGACAGACTGCATTGTGGCAGTCTGGCTGAAACAGCAACCATTTCTATTGTTCTAAGGCTGACGAGGCGGCGTAGCCTCGTTGGGTGGCGTGTACCGTACCCAGCTTTGTTATAAAAAGTTATAAATGAGAGGGAGGACTATCGGAAAAGCAGCGCGTCAAGATCTGAACCCCACAGCGCTGCATGATGGCAGCGTTATCAGCTCCACGGAACCACAGCGAACCTTATCGGACTTCTCTGAAATAATCTCAGTTGCACAAAAGCAACCAACACGGGTCATCTAGCCAACGGAGCCACAGAGGGCTTTTTCTACAGAACATTAAAGAAATAGGATGCTGAACAGGACTCTTTGGAAACAGAGTTAAAGACACATTCTTGAAGTAAGAATGTGAAACCTTTGCTGAGCAGGATTGACAAAGACATGACAAGACATTTTATGTACATGTCGAACACGTTGAAGGAAATGGAACATGCACGGCGATGTCTTCAGTGACTATTGTCCGCAAATCATTCTTTGAATTCAAGATTTGAATGCTTTAGGGTGTTGTAATACTGTTGTTGGATTTTGTCGCTTTAGCCCTTCCTCTAGTAAATACTGGAAATGTATTTTGTTAAATTCGGCTGGCAGGGGTTTGCATTGATTGTTCCTGTAGCCTCTGCAGTCCCTGATCAGATGTGGCAGCAGATTTCTTTAACACCATCTAAGCCAATCTTTGACACCGCTGATTGCTGTGTACGGACCTGATCAAAGAAAATGATTAATCTGCTCAGTGATTCAGCTGATCTCCTGCTTCTCCACCTCAGCTGAATAACTAAAGAATGGGAGCAGGTGACTGTTATTTCCAGGCCAGCATCCAGCCATTATAGTAGTTAAAATGAGTCTCCCCTACCTAAATATCTTTAGAAAAAAAAAAAAGTTCCTCTATCCTGAATAGTATAGCCAATCAGCCAGCCATTTGCCTGGAAAACTTCATTCCGGGTGAGAATTTGAGGGGGGAAGAGATCAAGGCACCACCGAGCTTATGATCTCAGTCGTGGGAAAGCGGTGAGGCTGGAGGCCTGATGGATTGCTACAAAACACTCTGACTGAATGTGCTTACCCATCAGCTGTAGGAGCAGATAGAGATGGGGAGAGATGGAGAGGAGCTGGATGTTATGCATTCCACTCCCTCTGTATAGCCATTGGTGGTACAAATGAAAGAATGACCCCTGCTGGTGGTTTCCAGTCTTTTCTGTGCCAGTGAGGGGTCTGCAGCTGCTGCGCTTAGTTCTTCTAGTTCTTCAGCAGCAGAGAGAAAGTACAGCCTTTTCAATAAATGCATTATATTTCATTTTCAGCCAACGGCGAGTTCCCACCAGTGGTCACCAGCACAACCCGGCTGCCGTTTAGACCGACTGTCAAGACGACACCCCCGTCCATCAGGAGCCCGGTGATAACGTTCCCTACCACAGATAACTGTAAGTGTGAGTGATGCCCAGATGGATGCCTTCCACCCCAGAGGAGAAATATTCTTCACCCTGATATCTGTGTCTGTTTCTCCTTCTGTCTCTCTTCATCTCTCCTGCACTCTCCTTCGCATCACACTCACTCACACACACACGTATGCTTGCATGCATTAATGATTCACAATTACTCCACTAGTGCAGAGCATGGCACGATGCATGGGCCTGCAACAAAGTAAGTGTGCCCCCTACTGGTCGCCACCACGTCCACATCTGAGTGAGTGCTGCAGAGATCTCCTTTGGCATTAAATGGAGCAGCACGGGCAGTTTTGAAGTGTAAAATCCTCCAATTTGTCTCCTGAGAATGTCAATGGAACCACTTACACAGACTTGACATTTTCCACCTAGCACTCTCTCACTTCCCCCGCTTCAAAAGGGTAAAGACAAGCACAGACTCAATTTCTATATTTAAAGTCATAAGTTAGAGTTACTTTCAAACCTGCTCTCACAACACATTTCTTTAGCTAGTAGCTTTGAAGGCGCCACAGATACGCTGGACATCAGCCACTACCATTTTAGAATTATACTGTACGGTAACATTTTGACGCTAAGCATGCCGTGACGTAGCACTTACACACATGCTGAGTGAATGCAAACTTCGTCTCAGTTTCTGTGACTTTGAGGACTTTTTTCTGTTGGGACTGGACAGTGTTCCCTCACTCCAGGATTGTAATTGCATTCATCTATATCTTGTTTTCTCTCCCAGGCGACATAAAGGGCTTTTAAGACATTCATACGCTGTTAAAGCCCAGCAAATCAATTTTGTAGGGTACAGTGGCTCGCCTTCCATTTGAAGCTGGTTAGAAGAATCACACTCACACACTAGGGCCCTGAAAGACCCACTGAAGACAGCTTTGCGCCATCAAGACCAGAGCCTACATGAGAAAAAAAAAGACTGGTCAGTTGTTTATATCTAGTTTTCCAAAGAACACAATGCTAAGACACACAAAACAAACTAACCGGCCATTTTCACGCCAGTGTTATTCTGTTTTAATCTGTCACATTGTACGCCCTGAAGACAATTTGAAAATAGGTCTGAGAAAAAAAGTAACAACAAAAAAAAAGCTGTAATGTTTTGTTTTGCACTGGTGTTAGCCTGTGCTATCGCCCTTATAGGAGAAGAAGAAGAGAAAAGACAGAGGTGGAAACAGAGCTATTGCACTACATGGGAGAAATTGCTGATTGATTAAAGGGGGAACTTCACAGATTTTACACATCAAATTCTGTTTACAGGTCTAAGGGAGTACTACCGCATATGTGGAAAAAAGCCGCTGCATGAAGTCTGATAGTCCTCAAGTGATGTCACTCGAGTCAGTGGCGGTTGGGGCTGAAGACTACAAAATGAAAAAAAAATCAATCCGTTGCTCAAGGCTACATTAGCTGCTACTAGCATAACACACACAAATCTCCCGACAAACTTTCAGTGGCTTGCATTGTGGGTAATGTAGGCACCAGGTTTGAGAGGCAAGAAGAATGTGGGGAACGAACAAGATGATATCTCTGCTTCTGTCCATCGTGAGTCCGACAGTGTCTGTGGGAGTGCAATGCTAAATCAGTGGCGTACTCTCTCGCCTCTCTCTCTCTCTCTCACTGACTGCCTGCACTGCTGACTTAACACACAGCATTTCTTCTGCTGAACAGCCACTGATAACCGACACACCACGAAAAGTACTTGTGATGGTCATCCACAACAGCAACACGGACCAATAGTCAACTCAGTGTGTCAGGGCCCTAATATGCTAATATCTACTTATTTTTGTGCAGCAACTTGTCTGATTGAATATCTGCGATGTCCGTGAAGCCTCTCGAGGGTCAAACAGGGACAGTAAAAGATCAGACGTTAATGTTTGGCCAGCTAACATGATTTGATAATGTTTCAGGATTATGCATTGAACTGGAGCCACAGCCCTGGGTTAGTCAGCAAACAAAGGCCACTCAGTCTATCAAGAAAATCTTCTACGCTGAGCAGGAAACACGGCATTTGAGGAAACATTTCATACACAATATTATATAAAGGGTTTTTCTTGCAGGGGAGGGTGCTACCAGGATTTAGCTGCAAGGGCAGCAACAAAAAGGCCATTTTAATGTGCTTACACAGGTAATACTCAGTATGGTTACAATAAAGCCAGCAGACTTAAATCTCCTCAGAGAAAGATGGGACTTTGAGATCACGCTGCTCTCACCCTTGTGATTATCATAGATATTAACTCGGGCGGGGGGGGGGGGGAGTTGAACTTGCAGTTATATCTTGGCCATTTCAAAGACAGCCTTGAGCGGTTAACATTCGCCAGGCGTCTCCCTGCTCCCCTTCTGGAGCTGATGCTTTGACGTCTGCAGGGCAGGACAGCAAGCCTGATGAGGGTTTTAGCTCAGCAGACCTGTCACTCCGACAAGGCTCTCTTCTTCCCCCGACACGCTCAATGATTAACCCCCACCAAACGTCAACATCTCTTGTCTCCTCTCACTCTCCCCCTTCATCTTTCCTTTCACTCTGCTACCATATCTGGGTCTAGCACATTTTGTTCCTCTTTTGTTCCTCCATTTGTTTCCCATCTTCACCATTTACAAGCTGTTATTGACTGTTAGTTCACATGCTGCCCTCCCACCCCGCCGCAGTGTCTTTCTGTCAGCGCTCCCCTGATCTCAGTCTCTTGTCCCACTTCTTTTTTTTCCCCTTCACCCTGACTTCACCTTCATTCTTTTCTTTCTTCTTGTTCTTTCCCCTCATCTCCATTGATTCCCCACTATTCTGGCAGCAGTCACTTTCATTTCTCACCGCTGCCCTACTGTGTGGCACCCGCCTCTCACTGCTGACTCATCAGTTGCTTTGGGGGGGAAGTGAAAAAGTCAACCTAGATGAGCTTGCTTCCCTTTCTGTCTGTGATTACCTCTCCTGATGGGAAAGGAACGCGTCGCTAACCTCGAAATGAGCTCCGGGCTTATTTTTCTCTGGCCATTCACTGTATGAGAGAGTGTGTGTGTGTGATTGACTAAGATGAGTGTTTTCAGGTTCTTTTAAGACAATAAAACAACTTACCACACAATACGCCGCCACGATGCAACAAAATATCATCGTATTTACAGCTTATCTGCAGAAGTGTAGCAGGATGTACGAGCATTAGCGTCTTTGAACACAGCACATTTTCATATCAAGGTGTTCCACTTCTGCTCACACAACAACAGACGACAACAAAAACAAAAATAAGTTCTGTGGAGTAGATGAAAACTGGCATCAAATCAAAGACAGAAGGGATGGTGATTGAAGCAATCCGATTGTCTCTTGAAAGTAACTGACAGCAGATGTCGGTCCCTGAACGCTCCATGCAGAACAGAGGTTCAAGCCATTACATGCACACTAATTAGCTGCAGAGTGGAGTCTGTGCTTCATTCTTTACTCGCTCATAAACACTGGCCTGTGATAATCAGTTGGTTGATGCTACTTTGGGTGTTGGAGGGGGAACATTAGCCACTAAGGCCCTGTTTACACTTGGCATTAACATGCGTCTTGGGTCATGCGGTCACAAGTGGACAGTACGTCAAGTCGGTCAGTTCACACCTGGCATTAGAACGCGTCTCCAAATGCGTCTTGAGTGACCGCTTGTGATCGCATCTCACTTCCCTGCTCGATATGTAAATAAACACTAACATAATTTCTATTCGCAAAGACGTAGTCTGACTCACAGGATGTGGGCTGTCGGGATAAATCTGCCATTGGCCGACTATTTCAGTCGGAATTCTCCTCCCCTTGCGCTATCCGTCGCTGCATCCTGGGCTTAGCGCCGGCCAAGACGATTGTGGTCGGTTTAAAGGAATACAAACAAGCCCCCTATCCCAGAACGACAATGGGTTGAGCCAGACCTTTCTGCGAAGTGTCTCTAGACTACATTTAGTATAACTGCCCTGTCGTCATACCATTTGACTGCACAGACGTTGTGGTTAGCAAAGCCCAAATGCACTTCCTGTTCCTACTCTGCTGGAAATTAAAAGAAGAAGAAGTTTGCAAATTCAAAACAATACAGACTGGGTCTATTCCTTGGTGTGTTTCAGGCAAACCAAATCACCCAAGATGTTTGACACACTTCAAACACATCTAGTGGGAATAAGTACGTACTTCCGCTTACGCAGTCAGTTGAGTGGGCGGTCCTTCAATGTGGCCCCTGAACACATTAGCATACACACTGCTAAAAAAATGTGGCCATATGCGGCCCAGACCACCTCCAAATGTGGTCTGAGCGATCGGATTTCAGTGCGTCCTCAATGCATCGTGGGTGCATTCTCACCTGTACTTAGAGCTGTCCACTTGTGATCGGATCACCCCGGACACATTAATGCCAGGTGGCGGGGCCCGAGACAGATATGAGACTGATAACGAGCAATGCCACGCAAAACAGGCCTTTGTAATTGATTGGACTCCCGCGCCCCATAAGCTTTGTACTTGGCATTCAGATCCATTCCTGGCGTGCCAGCCTTGATCCATCTTTCTAATGGCCGGCCCAAGGAGGACAACTGTCACTGGATAAGGAGGATACATGCTAAGAGAGAAAGGCAGCGTAGAATGAGAAGTTTATGCATTGTTTGGGGTGCATATGGTTGTCTTTTAAAGTTAACATGGACTTTTGTAGATGTATAATAGATCCAGAAGACATGTAATAACAATCAAAAACCAGTTATCAAATGTATTCATTGTGCTTTTACTGCACTCATTTGAAGTGCTTTACTTTGAATGAGAAGCAGTGGTGCAGACAGCACTAGAATTAAAAAAACAACAGGGAGATGCTGAGTCACACTGTTTGTTTGAGTGTTATTGTTGGAAATAGCTGTTCAGTAAATCTTGTCAAACTGAGGCTCCATCGTAGCCTGATAACCAGATTGAATTGCCTTTTCAATCAATTGTTTTTGTCTGTCCTGTCTACGTCATTTTCAGTCAACACAGAAGCTGTGGTAGTGGATGCTAAGAGCAGTTAACTCTTCATTTGTCATATCGATCAAAGAAATAAGCTATGTAGATTATGCTAAACCAACATGTTGATTAAAGGACTGATACCGAGACTCATTTTCACTGTACCTGCGTACCTGCGGTAAGATGACGTCCTTATTCTGAGCGGGCGTACGATCCAGGAGGTTCAGTGTGTTTTTTACATTACAAAATAATCCATCAGGAATGTGTGCTTGCATGTATTTGATTGGCCAACCCAGTGCCTTGCTGGATGACATCGCGTCACACACATCGGCAACCCCGGCTGTGTTACGGCTCCATTGGCTCCATTCAAATGAACTGTCAGTCGGAACTTAGTCCAGCATTAGGATTAGAGAATTCATGCCTCAGAACGTATTCAAATAGCAGTTTGACACAACGTGCCTTCGTGTAACAAGGGATGATCATTTTTTCACAAAGTTTCATTGCTTCATTCTTAAAAACGATGCAGGGGCCTAACTGGGTGCTGAAACTCCTGTTCACTTGTCACTGATTGCCCAAGGTCTTCCTTTGTCACCGACAGAGAATGCACATGTTTTCTGTTGTCTTGTTTCAATAATGTTCAGAGGAGATAAGGCTGCTGGAACATTGCTGTCAGTATTGTAGGCAGACATTTTTCTAAACGCTGAGTCTCTCTCTTTCTCTCTCTTTGACTCTTTGACTCCGCCTCCCTCTTACACAACAGTTCCTCACTGATGGCAGTGTACAGCATCGCCCCTTTCTTTGATGGAGGCCAGTGTTTGTTATGATGATGGCATAGCACCGGTGGCAAAGTTCACTGAAAGGGAGATTCACATAACAATCGGGCAGAGTCAGAGTGTCACAGGGGATGTTTGGTATCATTACGTGTATATGAGTGTGTGTGTGTGTGTGTGTGTGTGTTTCAGGTCAGAGGGGCTGAGGAGCGTGAACACCACTTATTAGAGAAGACTATCATCTGTGAGAGCACATCTTGTGTTTGTTTTGTTCTGCCAAGTGCCTATCACAGAATGGCTCATTACGCCGGTGTGTTCGGGTGTGTGATTGTGTGTGTGTGTGTGTGCGTGTGTGTGTGTGTGTGTGTGCATAACAACCCACTCCTGTTGATGGACCAACAAGATCGATTGGCTGGGTTGAAGGGTGAAACCAAATGCAACCCCGGGGAGAAGAAACTGTACGGAAGACTTCAACACCAGCGGCGCTAATGCCTAAAAGTCAAGCTCACTTTACATAACAAGGATCTTATTCATGTCAAATAGCCAAGCCTTCCCTTCCTCTTCACTCCTGATTGCTATCTCGGAGTAACCCATTAAGTACGGTGAGATTTCTGTTTGGCTTTGGAGGCTTTTCTGCTCCAGTGATGGATTTATTTCCAGCAGTCTTAACTCTCTTTTTTTTTTTTTTTTTACCTTGTTGGGTGTTGAAAATACTGACTTGAGGGATCAATTTACTCCTGCTGGATGGAAGCCAGACAGAACTCCAGTCACCCCACAACAGGGTTTTTTTTTTCTTTTCTTACAGTAGGAGTGCATTTGCTAAGACCAGGCTGAACTCCAAATGCTTCTCTTACCGTAGTGGTGTTTTAAAGTGTTTTTTAAAAGTATCGGCAGTATCAGAAGTGTTTCAACATGCAGGCCATCCGGGTTTCAGCAGTGATGCTAGTCATCACTTGGATTGGCAGCAACACGTTTTTTGCTTCTTATTTTTTTTTTTGTGGATTTAAAATTATTACATTCTAAAAACACATTACTTCTTTTCCCTGTGGAAGCGCATTTTCTCGCCATAACTCAACAGTAGATAATTCATAAGAAAGTGGTGTATGTTCTCATTTTGTTGTTCATAGGTGAACACAGATACTAAAAATACCAGCTTCCTGCAGTTATTTCCCAAAGTCAGAGAGAGTGGATTTTGGCTAGAGATCCTTGTAAATACTGGGATCTCAATTCGTGGGCTTCTACTCTTAATAGGCACCACACAGCAGGCAAATTTGAACAGCAAAAGGTGTTGTGGTGAGAGCACCATGAGCTTAAATCGCACTCCTGAAACTTGCCTTGTGCAATCGGCTCTCTTTCCTGTGTATCACGATTAGATTAGTGTGTATCTGCCCTTGCAAAACATAAAAAAAAAAAAAGTATCTAATCACAAACAGTGTTACAATCACATTGTGCTGCGACTCAGAGGCTACAAAAGGCATCGTGTGAGTTGCTCTGCTGCAGGAATGACTTTGACTTTAGCAGATTTGCAGCTCCTGCTCTGAAATGAATGATAAGTAGTCTCCGAGCTGGACAGAGGGAGAGAGAGAGAGGGAGAGAGAGGGAGAGAAAAAAGGTGCGCCACTCCCAGGCGTCTTCCTCGCCGCTCTGTGCTCGCAAGCCTTAAATCAGGATTTAGTGCTGCAGCGTTAAGTCCGTCCACGTCCATCTGACAAGACTAATCTCGTGCTAATTACAGTGAAAAGAACGCCAATTAGCGCCGACACATGGGATTACACAGTAAAAATGAGGAGGAATATTTGTCACCTGTGATCCTGTCACTGCGTCCCCTGCTGCAGTTGAGAACATGATGATAGCGGCCCATATGTCATCATTTTCTTCATGTCTGTGTATTTGGCTTTTATTGATGTGTAATTGGAGTGCCGTTGAAGAGGAATGAATGCGAGACAAATAAAACTGTAATGAGTCTGTGGTGCACCGATGAATTCCAGCCTCTCGATCATGTTTAAGTTTGCTTAAGTGTGCATGTGTGATTGAGTACAGAACATGTGCTCCTGCAGCTGTGTGCTCAATAAAATGCTAAATGTTTTGTCTTTTTCTTCATGTGCAGCCAAAAAATGGATTTTTCATACCTGTGGGGCTGCGGGCCCTGAAGGCCCAACTCCCACTCGGTGCCTCAACTCCTATAGGAACAGCAACGTCAACGTGACAGTAGGCACCCGGGGGCCCTTCAAAGGCATTCAAATGTGGCAGGTCCAGGAAACTGGCACCTACAGGTAGGAGTATAAAGCCTCCGAGCCATTATTTGTACAACAAATTTCCACACAGCACCCACTCTTAAACAATTTAATCTCTTTCTTAAGGGCCAGTCATCAGGTACATGCACTTCATTTGTGGTATGCTCTGTGCAACTCAAATTTTTCGTAACAATGCCTTCTCTTCCTCCCGCCCACCTCCACTCCTCTGTGCATCAGCAGCCCATCAATCTTCCACAAGCAAACAGAGAAATATCCCTATCAGATTCTTGCAGGAGGGAGCAGAGGCTGGAGTAATGGCAGCTAAATAGCATGATTCACTCCCGCACCTGACTCCAAAATCCAAAACAACCACCCACCTCCACGTCTATGTTGGTGGCCTTTAAGGCTCCGAAATACCTCAACAATCGGCCTCAGCACCTTGACCTCAAACTGTGCGCTGCTTTAGGATTAATGCTGTAATATCCACTACCTTGTGCAGAGATCAATATTCCTCCTGTGGGCATTCATGACAACATGAGGCGTTTAACTTTAGATTTGACTTGGATGGTTAACACAACAACAAAAAAAAAACGTCTCTGAAAGCTGCTAGCCTCCCACATCAACACAAAAACAAAAGACACACACACACTCTGCTAAGCTCAGCCAAAACCCTTGAGTCTTAAAATACCTTACTAACAACAGCGTGGACAGCACTGTCTTAACACACGTCCCGGAGTTTTAGAAAAACACCTTCTGTCTCCATATAAACTCCAGAATTGTGGTCTTGATGCTGTCTGGGCTCTTTTTTTTTTTTTTTTTTTTAGCTGGCAGAGCCCGTAAATGAAGCTGACAGACGGCCACAGAGATGAATGTGCGCTCTGCATCTCCCAAAAGTCATTAGGCAAACAGCTGAGGTAGCTACTGAGCACTGGGCAGCATTCTCTCTCTCTCTCCCCCCACCAAGCACGACCACCAGGGAAGAGAAATATCGAAGCGCTCCCAAAAACCAATCAAGTTTTTTTGGGTTTTTTTTTCTCCCTGGCAAGAAAACTGGAGCATTTGAAATTAGTGTCTTCTGCAACAAAGGTGTGTGTGTTTGCGCGCCCGTGTGCTCGGTAGTCTGTGCATGGTTCTGTGGATGTGCTTTAGAACGGTGCACCATGCTAGGTCAAGTATATTTGATTAAAAACACCCAGGGTGAAAGTGTGTCTTAGTGTTTCCAAATTAATTTGGGTTTTTGTTTAATGTTTTGCACTCAGGAAATCGCAGGAGGAATACACGAGGACAGCTTATCAGCCTCAGGTTGTTTCTGATAAACACCCTCGGTGGTGTAGCCGCTTAGAATACACAATAAATACATCATCACTTATCATAAAAGCCCCTCAAAACCAAATGGAAACACCAAACACATGAACCAACATTTCATTTCCTGTGTAGGATTATTATCCTGCTAATGACTTTTTTCCACTGGTGTGTTTGTTTCCTGGTAAACCCCAGGGTCACGGCCTATGGTGCAGCTGGCGGTCGAAGCGTATTGGCCATGAGCAGGTCACATGGTGTCTACATCACAGGAGACTTCCTGCTGAGGAAGGGCGAGCTGCTTTACATCCTGGTGGGGCAGCAAGGGGAGGACGCGTGCCCCAATGTAAGCCTTTTTTTATTTTTATTTTTTCCCCTTTCAGTTCACTGCAGCTCAGTGAGTCTGCTCTCATGCAGTAAACAGATGTTCAGTCACATATGAGAACCTACAGTCTACAGTGTGTCATAAAAGCATGATAAATATAAAGAATGAATTATTATAATACGCATTCAACTTATGGATTGGCTTTAAAATAGCGGTAAAGGCTGCAGTGATTCAACTTTCTGAGTTAGGAGTCAAACATATTTCTCTTTTATAGACCCGCATATAGCTGACGACGATCCCTTGCGTGTTTGTTGCCTCGAAATGACGCCAGTGTAGGAAGATCAAAGTTGCTTATAAACCGAACTGAATGACATCGCTGTCCACCCCGTATGAGGAGATAGCAGCGGGAAGGCTCATTCTTCAACATCGTCTTCATTTGTTTATGTAGTCACAAATAATGTCAATGCGTTTCTTAGATACTTTATTAATAGTTTTTTTTTTTTCATGATTTAAAGGAAGAAAAGAGGTCTTTGGGGAACTGCTCCTTTCCAAAAGTCTCAGGCGGCTGGAGGGGCGTGTCTGTGTTTGATTGGCAGCAGCTGCCGGAGTGCCGGTGTGACACCGCGGAGAACAAGAGACAAAGTAAACAAACTTGCACCGTAGCGTACGTGTCACGGGCAGACAGCGCGTTGTTAGGACCGCGCCGACACCTGCAGCTGTTTAATGTGCCGCCGCTGAGCAGCTAATTAGCTATCCAGCCCGCAAACTGACATTAGCAGTGAGCCTTTTTTCCCCCCCCCGGTGAATGTTCGGTTCAACCAGCTACAGTGCAGGACCAGACGAGAGTTCATGTTGGTAAATTAGATAAGAAGGAGACTTCAGCCGGGAAGCTAATGTGGGCGGTTGTTCCGAGTCTGTGTAGCTGCCGTCTGCCTCCGTGTGACGAGATTTGGTCTCCGTCTACGTAGACTGATAACAGTATTCTCTCAAATGAATGCAAAGCTAGGGGGCCCCATCCTGAAACCAAAGAAATATCGAATTTACACGGTAGATATGTATGCTGTGGCATGGTAATCCTCCCTGAGGGGGGTCCCTGGACCTCACGTTGGATACCCCATGCCCGAAATCCTAACATTTCATGGCCTCCGACGACTGTTTAAATCCGCGGTCGAAGCTGCGCAGTGATCTCCCCGTTGTCTCTCTTAAGCTTACTCGTGCTCTGTTGCCGGCGGTGGCTGTCGTCCATTATGCTCCGGAGTTTCTTCACTGGCAGCTCCGCGGTTCGCATCCCCCTCACAGTTCACAACGCTGAGACTAAAACCCTCACAATCCCTCTAGTCGCCAATGAAACCATCCATCATCCGCTCTTTAAACGTTTCAAAAAGCGACGGCCTGTCCCGGCAAAGAAAACAGACGGAAAAGGTACTTGTTGCATTAAGGTTGTCTGTTTTTGTTTTTTCAGAGGAGAAAAATACCAACAGACTCGGAAATGTTTGACAAAACACTCCATTTTGTGTTATTCACACGTATAGTTTGTGGGTTGTAGAGGTATTTTTATGTCTTTATGAAGTATTAAGATAATGCATTGTCATTGGGGGAGTCCATCTCTCTGCCTGCAGATATATTGATGTTCACATTTCCCTATTAATTAGGAAGAAAATGTCATAAAACTGCTGCTTTTTCCAACAAATGGATTCCGTATTAATATCAGCCATGTGTTATGCAAAGACAGCTGCAGCATCTCCTGCGCAATATGTCTTATTCATGTTCACCTTAATGAACTAACTGTTTAGAGCACTTATCTTAAAGTGCTTTAGAGACACCGTAGAAGTAAAAGTGTAGAAGACAGTAAAAAAAAAAACAAAAAAAAAAAAACTTGGGTTGAAACTGATAACCTTTCAAAATAAAGAATAAAGTCAAAACAACCTTGAATCATAAGATGATTGTTGTGCTACAGAGGCTGCAGCAGGACGTGAGGCAGCTCAAGTGCTTGTTGTGTTTCGTGGCTTTTGTTTTCAAGAGGCAGAATGTGCGGCTTAGCAGGCAGGAGTCCTCGCCGCTGTCATCCACTTATTAGTTTTTTTTTAACAGTTTTTTTTTAAGTGCTCAGCACAGACAGCAGTGAGGAACTGGGCTGCTCCAAAGTGAGACTGAAGCCCCCCCCCCCCCCCCCCCCCCCCCCCCCACACACACACACACACACACACACACACACACATACACACTTCCACACACTTGTGACAGCGGCGGCTCTCTCTCCAAAGGGTGGCTCTGAAAGTGATGTGAGCGGTGTAACTGTGTTCTCTCACACCCAGCCCTCCCTCTGGTGAGGGAAATGATCCCCCTCCCTTGTCCTGACAAATACTCACTCTCCCTGTGCGTGTCCTCCTCTTTCTACCATGCACACACACACACACACACACACACCTCCTTTCTGTAGTTTTCTTTTCTCTCAGACGCAAACTCAACTTTAAAGTGAAAAGCTGCAGTGACAGAACAGGCTGAGAGGGAGAAAGAGTGAGGAAGAGTCTCCCAGAACATTTGAATGCACTGCCTTGTACCCCCTCAACCTGTCAATCCCAGCCACTAAAGCCCCCCGCCTCCCCTCCTCCCTCCCTCCCAGCCCCGCGGAGCTTCGGTTCAGACAGACGAGGGAGTCGAGGGAGCGATGAGCGACTCTGAGTGTGTGTGTGTGTGTGTGTGTGTGTGTGTGTGTTGTGTGTCTGAGCGAGCTTCAGACAGAGCGAGGGGAGGAAACTCATGCCCTCTCACTCTCAGGGCAGGACCGGCTCCAGGCAGTTCAGCATGATAGCACACACAAGGCAGACACATCAATTCACAGAAGCTCAGCTGTGGCAAAAAAAAAAAGTCCCTGCAACTGACATCGTTTGCCAACAAAACGTCCAGTTCCATTTTTATAGAGAGGCTGTATTCTTGGGAAACAGAGTGGAACAACGACAAGCTGACTGACACACTGTCTCTGTTGGTTAGGGTGATAAATCAGCTTAAAACATCATGACAATATGATCATGTTTGGGTCATTTTTTTAAAAATGTTTTCGTACCCTCTGAAGATGAAATGCGTAATTGTCGACTATTTGAACATACACTTAGGATGTCAGAGGTGACCTTTGTTATGCTGGTATTATAATAAAGGTTGACAGCCGTGACAAACAAGAACCGCTCTCGATAGCAAGCTATTGAGTGTTTCCAGTGATGGTGAACTCATTGGATATAACAGTCATTTCGTTTCATTAATGAAATGTTTGTGAACAACACAGATCCGGCTTTATTTACACATCTGCAACATAATTAACTATTCAGTGCATACATTGAATTCATATTTGTTCTACAGTAGTATGACAGTTTTACAGTTACAAACTGAGGGTAAACAGGAAATCGGTAAAAACTGAAATCTCTCTTTGAATTGTCGTATAAGGACACTGGTCGTTGCCTCTCAGCTCCTGTGTGCTTTTTGGATCTTTCCGCTTTGTATTTGCTCACCATTGTAATGCTAAAACCTCTTCCTCTTCCACCGCAGCTGGGGTTTGGCAGCCGCTCAGCCCTCTCGCACACAACTGACATGCGTGAAAGCAATTCTTCTGCAGGCCTGACATCTCTCTCTCTCTCTCTCTCTCTCTCTCTCTCTCTCTCTCTCTCTCTCTCTCTCTCTCTCGCGCTCCCTGCAGTCCAACGGCCTGCTGAATAAGATCTGCCTGGAACAGAGCGGCCCGATGGTGAACAAAACTCAAGTGAAAGGGGGCGGGGGTGGAGGCGGCGGGGCCACCTATGTGTTCAAGGTATGAGGCGGCGAGGGAATGGGAGATATTTTTGTTCTTGATATTTAAGAAGTGCACATCACCTCTTTGATTTTGTTTTGTATGATATTCCAGTAATATCTGTGACATATATAAAATGAGTAGAATACACATTACATTGCAGGTGTTTGGGGACATTGACATGCTGTCAGCTCACTTTACCAGTGGCCTGCTGTCACTCATCATATCAAAGATCATGAAACACTGGTCCCAAGAATCCACCAGGGACACAGGTTTTATTGGTTTCTCGTCACCGAGCAGATAAGCTGACCTATCGGCCAATCTCTCGTAACCCAAAGTATTTCTTTAAAGGAATAGTTTGACATTTAGATGAGACATTTAGAGTTAGATGAGAAAGACAGATGCCACTCTCATATCTGTCCATTAAATGTGAAGCTACAACCAGGGGCCGGTTAGCTTAGCTCATGTGCCAGATTCTTTCGTAGCCCAGGGGACTGAAGAAATAGAAGTAGTCCAGCACATTAAACCCCCCCCGTGAAATAATAAATTGTTGTTTTTACAAGTTGGTTTTTGTACAAATGAAACAAACCAGATGAAACGTGGACCTTTGGACAGAGCCAGGCTAGCTGTTTCCCTTGGTTTCCAGTCTTTACGCTGAGCTAAGCTAACCAAGTGATGCGTATGTCTTTGAAGAGCAGGTAGCACCACATACATCTAACAATAGGCATTAATGACCCAGGTGGACAAAGGAGTGTACGTCCCCCTCATCATTGCCGCTGGTGGAGGTGGCCGGGGGTACATCAGCCAATCAGAGACCCAGCTGGAGCAGATGGACTATGACCCCAGCCAAGTGGGACGCAACGGGAAGTCAAACGCTGCAGGTGCGCTACACACAGCTTTGATGTGCATGTGTGTGTGCAGGAATATACAATACACTCAGTGCATTGTTTGTGACTGCAGTTAGAGAGCTTGATGCAGGGAGAAAGACGCTGTGTGGTGTTTCTGAGATGTTGAGGCCATGATTTTTAAAAAAGAGCCCCCCCCCCCCCCCCCCCCCCCGCACACTCTCAAACAAATAAGCCGGGTTTACAGGCAGCCTGAAGAGGAAGATGCTGATTTGCATGTCTACCTGTACTTGTAAACACGTCGGCTTGTCCTGAAGGTGTTTACTGCTGTTTTAGTGTGTTCCACAAATGTTCCACCTCTGTGTTCCAGTGTTTGTGTTCTGGCCCAAAAAAAACAAAACACGGCACGGCGCTACTCATGATTATTCATCTCGAGCACTTTGCCCCCCCCCCCCCCCACCCCCTTGTCGTTGCTGGGCAGAGCTACATGCAAGTGTAATGTCACATCCATGCTCACTGCAAGGTTCCATTATTCATGTGCTCCGAAAACACGAGATATTGATTTTAACATCTTCACAAAGCCTGAGGTTTACTTTTGAGGAAAGCCGGTGAATGAAAATTTAAATATTCAGCATGTCTGGGGGGTTTTGTTACTAGTGTGGTGAAATATGTTTTTTTTTTTTTTCTTCCCTCGTTTGTATCTCTCAGGCTTCAGAAGAGACGGAGGAAAGTCAAAGGGGGAGATTAAATTGGCTGGCGTTTGGGGAATATGGGAGGGATTAGTTTTAACTTTATTAGCTATAACTTTAATCTTGTGTTACCAGGTCTCCTTTTCATGTTTTTGTGGGCTCTGCTCTAACCGGTGTTGTTTTGTGTGTGTGAATATACTCGATACTTAATGCAGTTTAGCATCTTTTTTTCCACACACACTGACTCACTACACAGCACGTAACTCACACATCACATCAAAGGTGTTTTGTGTGTGGCGGCAGGTGGAGGCGGTGGTTGGAACGACAGCGCTCCTGTCAGTCAGGGCGGCAGACCGCTGGTCCTGGGAGGCCAGGGAGGGCAGGCCTGTCAAAAGTTCTGGCAGACCCATGGAGGCTTCGGGGGCGGCGGGGGTGGCTGTATGTCCGGGGGCGGCGGCGGAGGCTACAGAGGTTAGTCTGAGAGATGTCCAAGTTTCTTTTGAAACAAATGAATTGTCTTGAGCTGCCAAGTATGAGCCAAATGTACATCTTGTGGTGCCATATGTGTTTTATACTGAATGTGACTTTATGCAGACCAGGGATCAGGTTAAGTAGCAGAAACAGCTGCATGTCCTGTCCCTCAATCAACTGTAAGTCACGAGGATTAGACCGAACATCGTTCCAACACAGTTTCAAAATATTACACCTTGCTTTTCCTTGTACTGAGTGTATATGATTATAAAGTTTAACGATCCCCAGTTGATAACTGGGTCAAACCGGCAGTGGGAAGTACACAGCATACTGTAAGGCATGAGAAAGTAAATAACAAGAAAACAAATATGGTGGTGAGCATAATGCAAATAACTGTCACATTAGAATGCACTGGGACACACAAGGGCGAAAAGTGTGAAGTATGTAGAAACATGTAAATGGGAAGAAAGGGAGGACAATCAGAGGAGCTCTGATGATGTGTTCAGTTCCTGTAGAATATACCACGCGTTGGTAAGATGGCGCCGAGGTTTCGTCACTGTGTTTGCTCTCCTGGTTTCTAGGTGGTAACACCTCCTTAGATAACAACCCCAAACACGACGGTGACGATGGCACGTCCTTCCTGGGCCCAGAGGGGGACCACTTCCTCTATCCTCTGAAAGGTAATGCGAAAGGATGAACAGCAGTCAACACCTGCAGTCGAGAAAATTAGCATTCAGCATGTGATACCTCTGTAGTGTTTGTCGGTGAGAGTTAATGTGTTTGCACTTCACAGAATGATCCGTTTTTTTGGCTATTGACATTTTCAATTAGTTTTTGTTATGGTACACCTGGTTTGGGTTCTACAGTACTGCTGTAGTGCTCTCCCTGCTCATGACTGATATACAGGAGATTTGTACAGCAAGATGAGAATGAGTTGCCTCGCGCTGTGGCATCAAAAAAGGATATGTATGTATGTGCCGCCACGGATGGATGAGAGTCTGGAGTCTTTTTCCATTCTGACAGAAGACACCCCCAGACTATTTAAATGATTCAAACACCTCCAGATAGAGAGGAGGAACTGCTCAATAAATCCATCTAGTGTAAACCTGCTGACCCATCCCTGCTCTATTCTTCTTGTACATTTGAACTTGACGGGTACTACAAACACAGCCTGGCTGAGAGTTTTATCTGTAGCGATAAGCTTGTTGACCATCACTACATCACCTTCACACGGCTCTGTAGAGGAGTAGGAAAATAGGAGAATAGGAATTGTAGTGCTTTTTAAAAGTATCCATTGGGCTGCAGTAGCGTGTGCCCTGATCTCTCTGTCCCATTGAGCTTTGATAAGGGAGGTGCTGTCTTGTGAGGCAGCGCCGCTTTCAACAGCCACACTCCTCATTTGTCACCGACCTTACTTCATTTCCTCCGACAGCAAAAAAAAGCTGTAAATAACATTCTGGTGTTTCAAACTGCACAGAATTCTTCACATCACATCTGTTGAAGGTGGCATGATTAAAGGCTTTATATTCCTGCAAGAGAAACCTCCTGAAACCGTGTGACATGATGTATAATACACGAATAACCAAAAGGCCTGAGTCATTATTATAACACGCACGGTGAAATATCAGGTTGTAGTATCTATAATTTGGTAACTGGTGTAAAGGTCGGGTTTAAGGGCATTTGCGGTCGTAATCACAAATGGCTACGTCAGTAATTTCCTTCTCAGCTTGAACTGCACAGGCAGGTTCTTGAGCTCAAATAAAAGCAGCGGGGGATGCCGGAAAGCCCTGCTGTGCATTGAAAGACCTAAAAAAAAACTCATACCATTCATGTTGACTGGTTTTAAATACAGTGCCCTAATCCAGTGAATACAGGCTGCTTCCAAACCAGACTACAGAAAGAATAATACAGATAGGACCACACAGCCATCCAATCATATTGCCGTCGCTGGATCATTAAATTAAAGAACGGCGTGCAGACAGAATGACCTGGACACATTGTAAGATTCAGCAGAGAAGACACCCTCACCTTCCTCACTCCAGCAGAAAAATAACATGGCGTATTCAACAGGACTGTGTCTAAAGCTCCACATTAGTATGCAGTCAACATCTGAACTCCAGACATTTGTATTCTTCCTTGGAAACCTTTAAAGTGTTTCTAGGTTAGATTTATGTATTTGTACTTATACAGCTGATAACCGCATGATGAGAGTAAATAGATTCTGCAGATCTGCGCATTTGCTTTGCTTACTAAACAGTACAAGCTTTCACAGACGGCCCATAACTAATTCATGTTAGACTGATTTGTCCGCGCATACTCTAGTTTACAATAAAGAGAATTGGTTCCTTTAAATCTGCATTAAGTAATGGACGTCGTAAAATCCTTTTCAAACAATTTATGGCGCGTGTGAGCGGCTGTGTTGTGGAGGGCTGGGAGTCTGCAGATTCTGTTCCAGCCGAGACTGCGGCTGATCGTTCCACTGATTAACACACCTTCAGTCAGAATCTTTAAATTCATCTAGTTTAAGGTAAGAACTGAAAGTCTGCGAGCTATCCAACCCCCCCCCCCCACACACACACACACACACACACACACACACAAAAACATGATGACCCACCCTGGCTCGATTCATCTCGTTCAGTTTGTACTCGCTGTTCATGAACATATCTTAATGTGTTTCATTACATTCATTGCTTAAAAAACAATAACATTACAGAACAATTAACTGTACAATTAACCTAAATAGTGAACTTAATACCTGCAGGAAGTTTCTGTAAAACTAGCAATGTGTAAAAAAAACTCTGAACAGAATACTGCAATGTATCAGACGTATCTTTTCATTTCACTATCATACATACGTTTGAATCGTCCAAGCAGCCTGGCTTTATAATAAATAAATAGAGATATAAAGTTGTCTTCTTCGCAGAAATGAATTAAATGCATGTATATTGTATTATATATAAAAAGAAAAATTCTTACACCCTTAAAATGAAGAGGGCTTCACGACCTCCCGTGGGACTGATGTTTGCTGTTGATTGAATATTGTTGATACTATGATCCACTACACTATACTGTTTTATGTAACTGGGGGTAGACTGTATCCTGGGTGACGCTGGTGGTGAGAATAAAACCTAGAACAGCCGTCCCTGTGCATTCTTTAATTAGGATCATTTCTTGTAAATTACATTGCAGTGTTACTGAACTTTTGCTCATTTTACCGGGAGACATCCTGGAGATGTCTAATAAAGCCCTGTTCATTTTGGAAACCTCTGCTCTGCACCCCCGTGTGTGTGTGTGTGTGTGTGTGTGTGTGTGTGTGTGTGTGTGTGTGTGTGTGTGTGTGTGTGTGTGTGTGTGTGTGTGTGTGTGTGTGTTTACGCCTAAAGCTATGGAGGGGGATGGTGAGGTGATCATCAGTCCGGTGCAGAACTGCAGCCACTGCGAGAGCGGTGAATGCCTGGAGATCAAGGACAGTATCGTCTGCTACTGCGATTATGACCTCATCCTGGCACCTGACAAGGTGTCCTGTGTCAACGCTACAGGTCTGACATGTAGCACTGCACATTCACACACACACACACACACACACGCATGCAATTTGTAATGAAGAACACCACAGTCACGCAAATATGTGAAATGAATCCAAACATAGAAATGAGTTGAGCTGAATGTAATTGTACCTGTAATAGACTGTGACTCAGTGAATAGATAATGAATTGATCTACAAAAGTAATTAAGCCTGGGAGGCTCTGTACTTTATTTAATCTTTATCTGAGGAAACGCTTGTTAATAGTGCCTCAATCATTCATAATAATGATCAATCCGTAGGATAAGCTAACCTGTTAATGGAAATGGTTATACCTATAGCAGCATTGGCTGCTGTTGAGTGCTGTTCTGTGATCTGTAATTTATCTCTGTGCTACACTCAGACAAAAAGCTCTCTATCTTCTCATGTCAAGGATTTATGACAAAAGGCTTCATTTAGATACTCATGTAGTGACATTGCACGATGGATGTTGAATAATGGGCTTAATGAGCCTAAGTTCTTGCACCTGGCCCTGCCCATTACCCCTCATCAACCGTGACTAAAACTCTCTCTTCACACAGTCTTCTTCTTCTTCTGGGTTAAAGGTCCCATATTATGCTCATTTCAGCTCTATATTTTTATTCTGGGACTCCACTAAAGTAGCTTTGCATGATTCACAGTTGAAAAAAGTCCCTATTTATCTTCTACTGGCCCTTCATGCAGCCCCTCAGTCCCCCCCTCTGTCTGAAACAAAGCTCCAGAAACTTGAAGAGTCGTCCTGAGCAGAGCGCTCCAATAACTCAGACAGACTGAGCGGGTGGATGAGCGTCCCTGTACTTGATGACCTGCTGGGGGCATCACAACCTTTACCTTTACCACTTATACAGCCCCGAGACCTGCTTTATAATCAAACAAGACATGGAGATCTCACTTTCTACAATATGGGACCTTTTAAACTGTAACAAAGGGATGTAGACAAACTCCATGCAGACCTAGAATTGCCTCTTCAATTAGGGTTTGTAATCTCTGATGAATAATGAGTGTGTGAATGTAGATCTGAAATGAATTCATATGGCAGAATGTCACTTTATAATTTGAAGCAAAATAAGGGGGCCATTACCATCTCAATAACATCTTAATGACCTGGAGTGTCTCCTTGCCCTATGATTTGCAAATCTGTTCTCAGTAATGACAAGCGGTAGATAATTCTATGATGCTAGGTCATGAAAGGTCACAGTCTCAATATGGTGTCTCTCTCGGTGTGCAGATTTGTTGCTCAGCTTAGACAAGTGAAATGAGATCTCCCCTCGCCACCGAGGAGGAATTGACATGCAGCGGCCGTCGCGGCTCCTAAGCTCTGTTGTGTCATCGCTTTCACATCATTAATTAAGTTGGGGATCAGAGTGATGAAGTGAATGTTAATACTCCTCTGGGGGAGATAACAACTGTGGAACGCTGTTGTTTCCCCTTGTCTCGCAGAGGTGTCCCTGCTGCCTCCCCAGCCGTCCCTCTCCCACCTGGCGCTGGGCCTGTCGGTGGGCACATCGGCCCTCATCGCCGCCCTGCTGCTGGCTGTGTCCGGAGTCATGATAAGTACGTATCAACACGCATCGGACAGTAATGACAGAAGAAAGGCAACATATGGTACTGAGACACCAATATATCAATATCAATAGAAATCTGGTATCAGCCAGTCAAGGTTCCCCACTGCAGATAGAGTGATTTCATGATTTGTTCATTTTCATTTTAACATTTTCATTTTAAAATGTATATATATATATATGTGTAGATATTGTATGTTGTATATACAATAGTGCCATAAATTGGAAAGTATTTTGTTTCACAAATGACCTTTAAAACCCCACATCTGTCAACAGTACATTTACACAACCTACGCACCTGAAGCGTTCATGTCATGTTTACAATATTTCAGTTTTCGTAAGTTTGTTTGAAGATAGAAGAACTTCCATATGTGACTGGATGTCAAAGTAACACCTGTCGATGCTGGAAAAGTCTCTCTGTTGCCGGTGGTGACTGCACTCAACAGCTGGTATTCAGCCCTTCCCACCCTTCGACGCGGCTGGCGGAGGTTACCGCTAACCGTTAATGATTAACGGGATAGGAAGAAAGAAAAACTGATGTACCTGATAGCTTTAAAGTTTCAGGTCACTAACTGCAAGATCAAACCATTTAAGATTGGAGGGGATATCACTTTTTGGTGAAATGCTCTAAAGCAAACGCATCTTGTGACCCTTGGCCATAAGTAGTCACTGGGAACCAGAACAAAGAACACTTGACATGCAGTGACTTAACACAATGAAGTCCACAACGACCAAAGTGAACATAGAGAGGGAGAGAAAGTTGAATTAGTCGGATGTAATTTGTACCCCGTTGTTCCTGACAAACTGTGCTTTACACCAAGTGATACTGTGGTGCTAGAATAGTTTTTTATCTGACAAATTACCAACCATAAAGAGCCGGACTGGAGTGTCTGAGAGGCTCACATCACATGAGTACTTTTGACTTTGCACAATAGACACACATTCTCTCTCTGTCTCTCTCACACACACACACACACACACACACACACACACACACACACACACACACACACACACACACAGTTCTCCAGTTTCTGGCCCGCTCCCTCTCAGACGGCCCTCAGCATCTCGTTGTCAGAAAGGGAAGCGAGCCTCGAGGCCAGCGCAGACATCCGTCTGCCCGCCTGCTTTCAGGCTATTACAGCCAGACATATGCACTCATTGAGCCATCATCTCCTCCACACACACACACGCCCACGCTCACTCTCACAGTCGCGGGTCGGACGCACACATCCAGACTCCCACCTACACGCTTGCACACACATCAGGAGACGAGGCGAGAGCTCAGGAGGTGTGGGAATACCACTGTGATGAATGGAAACGCGCTAATGATGGATGGCTGCTTAGCCGGCGGCTGACAGCACTCGTACATTAGACAGCACTTAGTAAATAAATAACTCCCCTACACACACGAAAGCATACACATACAAACAATTCCCCCTGCGACTAATGTGTTCCCAGCCCAGGTCGAGGCTTCTGGCTCTGTAAAGTGTGTGGTTTTGTGTGTGCGTGAGAGAAAGAAAGAGGAAAGGCAGTGTCTTCTTTCAGCGGGCTGTGCTGCATCAAGTGTGTTTGTTTGCAGTATGAAGGACGGAGGTGGAAGTTGTCTTGGTCGTGTGCACACTGTTGCCATGTTTGCGTTTAGTGATTGTGTCTTTTACATGCACACATTTACAAGACACACTGATATTTAGAGGGTTTAATTCAAAAACGTGTGTGAATATTTTAGAGAGACAAATCTGGCATCAGATGGAGAGGAATCAATATTTCACAGACACAAAGGAATTCTATTTCCTAAAAAATGCTGCTGTACAAACAAAAAGTCTTTAGAGAAATAAGAACTGTAAAAGCTTTCCACTTTGTGTGCTTTGCCTGCCAGCAATCATTTTCTACAAGAAGATGGGTTCAAGGTTGTGTTTGTTTTTACGAATTGTGGATATCTCTTTCATTTCCATCTCTCACCAGTGTATAGGCGTAAACACACAGAGCTGCAGTCTATCCAGCTGGAGCTGCAGAGTCCAGACTGCAAGCTCAGTAAGCTGCGGGCCTCCACCATCATGACCGACTACAACCCCAACTACTGCTTCGCCGGCAAGACGGCGTCGGTCAACGACCTGAAGGAGGTGCCGCGCCGCAACATCTCCCTCACCAGGTTAAAAGCTCCAGAGCAGTCTTGTTACTTCAGAAAGCACCGTTTCTTGGGACCAAAAAAGACACTGTGAAATGTGGCATTTCTGACTCTGAACAAACAGGACAAATGGTGCAGTTCACTGTAATTGTAATGAAAATCCGGTTGCAAATGATTTCAATAGGAGGGAGCCATAAAGACAGCACGGTGTGAGAAGTGGCAGTTTTAATAAAGTGAGAAGCCTCATAGTGTGTGGGGTCTGCTGCAGATGATCCAAGTGGCTGAGAAATCTTTTCAATATTTAATGTGTCTTTCATGTGTTTATAGTTCAGCATCAAGTTCTTTTCCTTGTGCGCCCATGAATATTTTCCAGCATCTAGATTCACGCAAGTCATGAGTCAAGTGAAACAGCTGCAGACGGGAAAAAAATCGAAACTGTAATTTGGCGCCAAAGTTCACCATTCTGCGCTTTGACATCATGCCACGCAGAGACAGTTATCTGCCTTTGTGGGCTGAAAAGCTTGTGAGGCACACTCACTTGGAATACAGAGTATTAAACAGCCGCGCTGTTCTTTGGGCACACACGTCTTACTGCTGTCTGCTTCTAATATCTTCAGTCTAGTGTGAAAGTTTCATCTGGATGTAAAATATGAATGTAATTGTAAATAATAAATGTGTTTGTGTGCCTCCAGGGGTCTGGGCCACGGCGCTTTCGGTGAAGTTTATGAAGGGCTGGCGGTGGGGATACCAGGTGAACCGAGTCCACTGCAAGTCGCAGTCAAGGTGAGCTCTCGCCCGGTCTCTGAAACAATGACAGGTTTTCAGTTTCTCAAAGGTCAAACTTTGAAGGGGTTCGGGACTCATATAATCTATTTTGGTACTAAGAATGTTTTTTTCTCAGAATGGGACATCATGAAGTTGAACATGAGCAGATTTTTCTCAGTTATGTTTTACAGACACTACGTCACCTCAACAACATTTTTCTATTCACCAACAGACCCTCCCTGAGGTCTGCTCTGAGCAAGATGAGCTGGACTTCCTCATGGAGGCTTTAATCATCAGGTGAGAGCCACTTGGACGCTGAACAAACTTCTATCTCTCGCAACATGCAAACAAAGGCATTTCTGACTCCTCCTCCCCCTGCTGTGTTTCTGTCCCCGCAGTAAGTTCAGCCACCAGAACATTGTGCGCTGTATCGGAGTCAGTCTGCAGGCCATGCCCAGGTTCATCCTGCTGGAGCTGATGGCCGGAGGAGACCTCAAGACGTTCCTGAGGGAGACCAGACCCCGGCTGGTGAGGCGCACTGCTATGATGCCAGTTTAGAGCAGTCTCTGTTTTTCCAAATCTCTACATATATACATTTGCTAATATTACACTCAGGAGCACCCATCCAGCCTGACCATGGTGGACCTCCTCAACGTGGCCAGAGACATCGCTAAGGGCTGCCAGTATCTGGAGGAGAACCAGTTTATACACAGGTACTTCACCAGATGGCCGCGTATTTGCATTTGAATATGCAAAAAAACAACAGTGCACTGGCATAAACAAATATGGCGCATCATGAAAGGATGTTCTGTATTCTGTGGCCTCTACATTCCTCCTACCTAAACAGATCAGAGAGACCGAGAGGAAAACAAACTATAAACAATACACAGTACATATGGATGTGAGTGTACATATGGAATGCAAATGTGCAAAGGGAAATACACAAACTCAACAAACACACACATTCATCTGCTGACTTGTACTCAGAATTATGAGCCGACTGCATCCGTCCATGCGGAACATATGGACCCTGCATGCCTTTTGCCTTTCGCATGACGGCAGAAAGGACAAGTGATGAGTTTAGCATCAGAGCGGCCAGATGGGAAAGCCGGCTTGCCTTTTTACGGTCTGTATCCAAGGCACAAGTCAACAGAGTGCCCCTTCCATATCCATATTCACAGCGGCAGGTGAAACGGAGGATGTGACTTAAGAGTTTCAAAATCCTTCTCTCGAACCTGTCTAGCAAATATCTCCTTCATGTCAAAATGGGAAAAGGTCAAAATTGCTCCTACTATCACATCAAGACAATTAAAGTGCAACCCCTCCTTAACATCATGCCTCCCTTTGACTTCCTTGGAATTGGCCAATGACAAACGAGGCCTATTAAACCTTGTTTGCCTCAACGTGGCACAGTAAAGCCCCATCAATCCACCTAATGGCTGACTCTTCTCCGGAGGCTCGTGAGCTTCTACACAGCAAGCTTCTCTGCCTTCAAACCTGTATTAAAATTCACCCTAACGCCGTCCTTGAGGCTAATTTCAATTTTTATGGAGGTGTGTTTACCCGAGGGGTGGCGGGGGGGGTGAGTAAAGGGCAGGTGAATGAGGTTGGGTGGAGGAGTTGCCGCTACTCAGAAAAGGCAGCTTTTTCTCAGGGATTACAGGGTGGGATGATGAGCGGTGGTGCGCTCCAACAGGTTAAATCATCGGGTTAATGCTGTCTGAGAGCTACTTACTCTGCCTGTTGTGTGTTTCTGTGCTTTTCTCTGCGCTGGTGTTTACTTTGGCCAGTGGCCCCCGTCATTTCACTCTTTAGTTACTTTATTTTACAACAGGCTCGGTACTCACACTGGAGATTGTAACCACCTGAGAAGGAGCACCGTGCTGAGGAGAGTCGGTCAGTTTAATGCAACCTCAGGTGTTAAAATAGACTAACACAGATTGTTCTCTGGGCGCTGCAGTAAAATGGCTCTTTAAGCCGCAGTTAAAATTGACTGTAAATAAGGTCTACAGTATGAAGCCAGTTAGGATTGTTTTAATAACAGCCTGCTCTCGCGTCGCTGTGCTGCATGGACAATAGCGCTGTGTCCTTCCCCGAAGCCCACAGCCAGCAGGCTTTGACAGCCGCTGCTGCATTTCAAGGCTCGTCCTTGCCTACGAGCAAAAGCAAATCATTTGCATGAATTCTTCCGAGCCATTAAACAAGGACTACTTGGATTTAGCCACAGCACCTCACGAGAAAGGATCATGTTAAAGTGTTTGAGAGAGTGTGTGTGTGTGTGTGTGCACTCCCACATGCTGACTGTAGCCATGCTATGATGGAAATGATTCAGTCTTCCCCCAAATGGATTGATTGTTTCACTACTGTCTCTTGAACAGGGATTGTTATGTGTGTGATTTAGGAAGATTCTCTGCAGCTGGTTTGAGAACTCAGTTTACCGACACTCATTTAACCGCTTCAGTCTAAATTGGACTCAAGCAAAGGGGAGATAAAGTGAAAGGCAAATCGATGCCCTAGACACGACGTTGTTTTTTATTTCATGCTCAGTTATTTAATAGCAGGCTTGAAGTAGTACTGCAGTATCATACGTTGAATAGTTCCAAATACTTCTGGCACATTGAAGTGGGGCAACCATGCGTAGCATAGTCCTGGTCTTAAAAAGCCCTCAGCTTAAATCAGCCTGAACTATTACTTTATCCTCATTGTGTCACATCACATCCAGCTTAATCAGCGTGTTGAGGCGAAACATCAAAACAATGTGTTGCCGTCGACACACTCGCAGAGCTTAGCGCTGTGGTTTGGATCACTGCTAGCTCTTCCATTTCCAGCCCTGACCCCCGTCTCATGATCTAGTTCGAGCGCAGTGTCACATGATATTATTTTGATGTTCAATTCTGGGTATTTATTGGCCCTAGTGCACACTTGTCTTCAGTCTGACGGGGAGCAGTGTGCTCGCAACGTCACTTCTTGAGATGTTAAGAAAGTTGGACGCCTGGGGAGCAGAGCACAGAGTGTGTGGGCTCTGCTTCCTTTTCCCCAGACGGGAGTAGAGCACGCTGTGTGAACTACTGTATGTTCTCGTGGAAGAACCAACCCCGTACAGTGCAAATATGAATTTTATGAATTTTCTCTTCTAACCCACTCTGCCTGCATACACTGTGGAACATTTCAATCATCTCTCTGGATGCACCATGTGGGCAGAGCTATAAAAGGCACTGCAGGAAACTATACACTTCACCAGCTTTGCCCGGGGCAACTTAGTAGTTACACTGAACTTCAGATCCAACAGGGGAGCATCTGTAGGTGTTTCATACATGCGGCTCTCTTATAGATGCAAATATATGAAAAACTTAAATAGTAAGGAAACAAGGCTTGAGCTAAGCTATGTAAATGTCAATGTTCAGTATATCTTCCTCTTATATATAGTTTACCCCCATATATTAAAAATCTCATCATTCAGATGTACTGTTGCAGCGAGTTATCGGGTTCTAATAAAGTGACCAATCTCCGTCAGTCCAAGCAGCCGCTTGACAGTCTGTATGCTTTCTATCTTTCAGGGACATTGCAGCTCGGAATTGCCTGCTGACCTGCAAGGGGACGGGCCGCGTGGCCAAGATTGGAGACTTTGGGATGGCTCGAGACATTTACAGGTACAATTCCACAGCACAGATCGCTAACACATGTAAAGCAGCAGGCGAGACCTCAAAATCCAGACCAGGTTCGGCTGAATTTGTGTCTAGATTAAGGTCTAAAGCATAGGCTGTATAAAAGAAGTGGACGTAGCCACCGTGACGTCACCCGTTGGTTTGTGGACCACCGTTTTGAAGCCTCGAGTTTGGCTTTTTGGCCGTCGCCATCTTGGCTTTTTGGAGCCAGAAGTGACCATATTTGGACGAGAGAGGTGATCTGAGAACCCGAGGACACTATGCACGCCCACCTATACCGGCAACCTGACCGCAGCTGGCTCCTAGAGTGTGTTTTAGTACAACCGAACGCCGCTATCCTGATTGTCAGGTCGCCGTGGTAGCGACTTGTCAATCACAAAGTAGCAACACCCTAAAGCATACCCTGCTTTATCGTCTATTTTACTCTAAATGGGACGATCATTTACAAAATGAGCATCATGCTGTACTGAAGAAGACTTGAAACTCGCAACTGAGACCATAAACTCATTAGGGAAATGTTTACTGAGCTTCGGGCTTCACACCAAACTGAGAAATAAGAAAGAAAATGTATCTTTTGAAAAACAAATATGTGGGCAAACATCTAGTGAGCATGCACGTGTGGCCGGGGTCAAAGGCCAGGTCTATGAACTTATCCCAAGACTGGGCTGAAGATGGCAGTTGTATTATATCAAGATCAAAAGACTTTTATTCAACATTTACAGTGAACACCCAGCAATAGTTTCATCTTGATTGTATTGCGGACATATATCAATACCTAATGAATGAGATCTTCCAGCCTTCCCAACCAACAGTTCTTTATCGCTGCATGCAAAAACCACCCACATGAATATTTAAAAACAACTCGTATGAGTATTATGTAATCTGGCAACCGTATAGTCAAAGTGTAACTTAATAGAGAGAGTCAAGTCTATTTGCCCAAGTGAAGTGGGTATGAACAATTCTTTAACCACGTGACGTGACAAATTAGAATGCAAGAGCAAGAGTTTCCCTAAACAGCAATGAGTGAAGACAGTCCACAGAAAGCTGGATTCTGTGACAGAGACCATGTTGGATGATACACTGTATAGGAAAGAAAAAAGCAAGTATTTAGGGAGGGCTTCTCTTCTCACGCCACTCACCATGAAGACTTTTAAACTGGCAAATGTTGAAGCTCAGCTGGGAAAGCGGTTTGATTCTCCATCACATCTCCATCGTGCTGATGCCTCCTTCTAATCTACGTCAGCTCATCTGTAGCCCCAACGGCGTCTCATTATTCTCCGTTCGAACTTTTTAATACGGCTACCACGATTTCGCGTGACACCATTTAAAGGAATGCGCGACCCAGCAGGGAAATCTCCCAAGCCTTTCATCTGGTGAGAAATTAGAGCGGGGGACATATGTCACCACACTCAGCCGCATCAACGCAGCACTTCAGAATCATCCGATGGAAAGTCACACGAGAGCAAAGTCACTCTCAGAGCATCCGGGAAGGGCTGTTGCACAATACCCCTGGGGGGCCACATTAGGAGCGCTTGATTTAATTGCTGATGTCAGTTTTTCAGGTGCCTCGATGTGATTTTGTTTTTATCTCTCAGCCCGGAGCCTTGGTGCCAGGACTGGGAGTTATTTTTTATTTTTTTATTATCATTATTATTTTGAGAGGGAGGGGTGGTTTGTTTTTGCACACAATGCCGCTACGCCGTTGGTGTGTTACTTTGCTGTTTCATGATGTGGCCCTCCTGCTATGTGACGAGGGACGTGGGAGTCCTTTCGAGGCTGTCGCAGGGGGACGGGTGTCACAGCGAGGGACCAGGACGAGGCTTAATGTCAGCTTTTTATATTCTGGGAGGAGAGCCACGGGGCGCACTCGCACGTGGTTCTCCGTGGACCTTTCTCACGAACAGATTCGCTCACTCGCACGCATGCTTGCACACCGGTGATGCGGTGGTAAATAAAAAGCTGGGTAAACAATAGCTGCCAGTCAGTAATCATCCGGAGGTAAACAGTCGGCGCTATGAAGAGAAATTCACTGTGCTTTCAGAAAAGAATGGGTATTTTTGCCTCAAATGACCATATTCTCATAGGAACTGTTAACAATGGTGTGTAGCATGGCTTTAGGTTGTATTCTGAATGTCACACACACACACACACACACACACAGTAAAGGTAGAACAAAGACACTTGAGACAAATTATACTCAATGAACAGACACTAGTATCAGACTCCCCATTGTGTTCCTCTATCTTACTCTCCATTCAACACAGTCTGCGCGATGCCTCTGTCTCTCGCTGTTAGCCCTCGCCTCTAATACTTCTCTATCTTCCAGCTTCACTTCTGCACGCTGAGTTGCTCGCACAAGAAAAAGACAAACACACCAACACACACACACACACACACACGTATAAAACACACCCATTTGTGCTATAGATTTCCTGGGACTGTATTTAAGCCTCCCTAATCTGCAGCTCAGCTCTCAGTCTGTGTTGGTGGTGTTAGCAGTCGTAATAAATATGTCCATAAACCCCACGCTAAAAAGAAGAAAAAAAAGAGAGTTCGATCCTCTGATAGGGGGATTATCAGTCTTATGCTCTACATTCTACCATCCCGCAAATCTTTTCAAAACATTTCAGCATCGTCTAATGGGCAGATAACAGCCCGAATGGAAATGCACAAAAGTTTCAGGCCATCTTCTTTAAAAAATGGATTCCACCTGCAGAAGTCACACAAGGCTATAACTATATTACAACAACAAACATCGAGGAGATTGTGGCAGCCTGGTTTTTGTGAACTCCTCTACACTGGAATCAGACTTTTCAGAGCAACAACAACAGCATCCACTGAGCGCCCCGCTGCCTGAGCTGTTTGATCTAATTGTGTCTTTTGATGGAGGCCAGTCCGCTTCCCTTCACTGTTTCCTTTGTTGGGATGGACAGGAAAATTAGAGGGGTACTGGGCTAGAAAAGATGGTGGCAGGACTCAATCCCCTAATTGTAGGCCTAAAAAGTGGGGGAGGTAAATGATTCCCATCGCTGAATTGATCGTGTTATTCTAAGTGATAAATGAAGGCGTAGGGCAGGGGGGGGGCGGGGTCTGTGTGACTGCCCTGCGGCGTTTCTTAGCTAATCTGTCAAGCAAACAGACTCGACTAGTGGTTGTTTTCTCTGCTTCATTGATTATGTGTAATTTCCTTCTAGGCTAAACTTCTTATGCCAATAATTTGCTAAGTATATATTTCCCTTTTAGCCATATTATCTGACGGCATATCATCTATATTCATCTCTACTTACTGCTCCCCCTGAAGACACACAGCTGTAGCTACGAGTTAATGATGAGTGCCGGCTCTCGTTATTCGCCTCGAGTCCTGAACTGTGGAAAATGCACTCTCTTATTCGTTTAACCTTCAAAAAAACATGAATTTCCAATATAGTGAGTATCGTAGCCAAAAAGATGGGTTAAGCTAGTATGCATTGCAAAATGAAGCTGTTTCTTCTTCTTCTTTTTTTTACTTGCCTCACCTGGTTGAGTTAAGAAGATGATGCAGACTGAGCATATTGCATACCTTATCACATGTTTTAGCTTCCTGGCTCTAGTTGCATCATATTTTGGATTTCATTTTGCAGATTAGGTTTAAGGCATGCACAGCTCTGGCTTTTAACAGTAGTTCAGATGTTCTTTTTTTTTTTTTTTTTTGCCCCTGGTGAGCAAGAGCACAGCTTGAAATCAGCTTGAAATCCTCCTCCTTAAAGTAAAGATAAACTAAAGACAAAATGTGATGGGTCATGCAGCCCGAGCCCCATGGGGCTTTGGATGCCATATCTGAGGAGCTCAGGCTGTTTTATTTTATCCAAGCTGCAATTGTCTGTTCTATTCTTTGCCACCCTGTTTTTGATGTGTTTGCCGTTCTTTTCTTTTCTCTCTGTTTTTTTTGTTTGTTTGTTGTTGTTTAGCTTTTAAGTGTCCAGGGAACGCTAGCTGAACAAAACGCTCCTCTCTCATCCTGCCTGGCGTCCACACCTGGGAGCTGCCCGCTGTAATTACAGTCCTTTCCCGTGCAGCCATGTGCAGCTCCAGCAGAGCAGTTGGTGCTTCAGCTCACTTGTCTCGATCTTTGAAGGCGAAAGAGAAGAGCGTTACTGCTTTGCTTTCCCAGAAGGCCCAGCGATTTGAACTGGCAACCTTCCAGTCACAAAACTGTGTCTACAGGCTATTACAGTCCTATTTATCATGAAGCACTTGCCATGTTTACAAACAACTGCTTGAGGGGAAAAAGTGTCATTTTTATGACAAAATCACTCGGGGCAAACAGATTTACTCCTCTGCAAAAGCAAACGATGCCAAATGATGCCCCCCCCCCCACCCCCCACCCCCAGCCAAACACAGCTGACACCGCTTAACTCGGATCTTGATGTGTGCCAATTTTCCTGCACGGACACCATTATGGACGTGGGTGGGTCCGTCACGTCTGTCCTCGAGCAGGGCGAGATGAACCAGGCAGTGACCTCCATCAGAACAATCAGATAGAGCACGCATCAGATAATTTCTCTACCAACGGCGGGTGCAAAGACGGCATTTAAAAACGGGCTCAGGCGGCCTGTGAAAAGCCTCCCTCTGTCCTCTCGGCGAGATAAGGACTTCTTAGAGGGTCTCTGACACCAGCATGTTAGGAAGCCGCCGATGCAGCCACTCACAAACAGTGAATTAATTGCTGGGTGTTAGAATTTTTCTTTTTCCAGCTTTTGAGGGCAGTGGTGTTGCCATGGTGATGGCGCTGCAAAGCTACAGATTTCATTTTACAATTGCTCCCTTTTTTATTATTTGTAGGCAAAAACAAAAAAACAATATTACTATTATTAGCCACATGGTTAGTCATCAATCAAAATATTTTACTTTGTGTGTGTGTGTGTGTGTGTGTGTGTGTGTGTGTGTGTGTGTGTGTGTGTGTGTGTGTAGGGCAAGCTATTACAGGAAGGGTGGGCGTGCCATGCTGCCAGTGAAGTGGATGCCACCTGAAGCCTTCATGGAGGGCATCTTCACGTCCAAAACAGACACGTGGTGAGAATCCCTCACACTTCTCTTGAACTGAGACTTCACCTCCTATCTTTCACACTCAGGCGTCTGCCGCCCCGACCTGCCCGGGTTTTCTCCCTTTCTGCCTTTCCCCTTCCTCTGTCCTTCAACACATTTGATCCCGAGCCACGCTTTTAATTCCTTGCCTCGTCTCTATCTAATTCTTGTCCTCTGGTCTCAGCCTTTATAGCTCCAGCTCTGATGATGCTTATAATTTATGACTTTATTGTCCTCAGTCTCACCCTCTCTCTCTCTCCCTCCCTCTCTCTCTGTAATTAATCTTTCATCATCTGCCTTTCCTAAGGTCATTTGGGGTCCTGCTGTGGGAGATCTTCTCATTGGGCTACATGCCCTATCCGAGTCGCAGTAACCAGGAAGTGTTGGAGTTTGTAACCAATGGCGGAAGAATGGACCCACCTAAAAATTGCCCGGGGCCAGTGTAAGAGCAGATCCACACACAGATGCTTGAATGCATTCACATGACCACAGGAAAAATGTGATCCCATGAGGTTTAATTAAGCCTCTCCGCGACATAAACAAGAAAGATACTTAGCTGCAAATGGTGCAAACATTGTAAACACATAGGCAGCATAAGATCGAATAAAAAAGGAACACAGAGGCAGACATGAAGGGCTCCGACGGTTTGCCGATATTGACACGTAGACGAGCTGTGACCTAGAAGGTGTCGGAACATTTTAAGAGAGACGGCGCTCAGTGCTTTCAATATGGAAACCACATCAACGGCTTTCTTTCATGTTCGCCTCCCAATTTGGAAGACGTCATGGGGCGCCGATACAGGGCGCAAAAACCATTTCCATGTCACACTTTATTTTTCAGATACCGTCTCTCATGCCAACTCTATTATAAAACATGTATGTGCAGTGTCTCTCTAGCTACACTTTGGCCTCCGTGATTTCACAGCTCCAGCCTTCGCACCTGTTGGCCGCAGCTTTGCAGATTACCCCTCCTATCAATGCCTCGCATGTTCCTTGTAAAAGTGTCTCTGAAAACAAAATAATAAACAAGGGCCTGCAGTGTTCTATTAATTTGAAGTTGCGAAGCAGCCTCCCAACAGGACACGCGGATTAATGGAAGCGGCGGCTACAGTCGGAACCAGCTCAGCTATTAAAACCATATTTCAGGGTTTAACTTCACTGTTAGCTTCTCGCCCATGTAACACAATGACGCACACTGGTGGGAGATTACACTGTAATTCTGCCTGAAGCGATCAAAAACAGCTATTGAGGATAGTTTGTCAAAAGAGATCAGCCTGGCATTTGTTAAATCAGCAGGAGAGACAGGGATGGTCATCCTCTACATCCACATGGAGTGGGAGATCCTGTTTTCATCAAGTATTTTTACCCCTTCATGTGTATCTCTAGGTACCGTATAATGACTCAGAGTTGGCAGCATCAGCCTGAAGACAGGCCTAACTTCTCAACAATCCTGGAGAGGATCGACTACTGCTTACAGGTAACTGAACTGAGCTCAGCGTGGGACCCAGACCGCCATGTGAACATGAATTAGGACGGAGTGATCAGTTTGTTG